>NC_142874.1:47959689-48264064 GCF_051225735.1 Oryctolagus cuniculus | reverse complement strand
CTGCTCGAGGGTCAGAAATGGAAAAAGTAGTGGAGATGTTTTACCAGCGCCTCGGTGGTTGTTGGCCAAGTTTTCGAAACAAAGAGATGGTCAAACAGCTCACAAAAAAGCGGTTGCAACTCCTTGGAAGTATTACAACAGCTGGTTTAATTACTAACAGGAGAGAGTTGACTTTTCCTTGGAGTGGAGAAACTGAGTGAAAAGGTTGCATTTTCATAAAGACGGGTGCGGGTGAGGCACGCAGAACCAGTCTTCGCCTGCTCAGGCAGCAGCAGAACTCCTGAATGTGGACATTCTTCTGAGTTCCAGCACATTGCCCTGTGGTCTGGTTGCCCCACACTGAGTGCCTTAGTGAAGGCAATCCCAGGTCTCCACGGAGCCACGGCCAATCAACCTTCAAAGAGAACGTTTCGGTGTCCTTATGCACCACGGCCACATTCTATTTACCGCATATATTTCCCAGTGAACAATCCGTTAATACATTTACACTCACACATGAAACTAATTAGGATGGAATTAAAGATCTGCCCGCTCCTCTCTACAAATTGAATTACTGAGGCTCTGATTGAATGCTAAAAATCTCTTCTCCCCTCATTAGGGGAGGAAAATGAATCACACGTGTTGTGGAGTGGGAGTGTCATGGTCTCCTTGCTTTGCCGCCAGGGCAGGGAGCTGTGTGCTTCTGGAGAATTGAGGCGAAAGAAGAAGCTGAGTGACAGAACCAGGAAAACAGAGCAGGAACCCGGCTGCATCTTTAAAGCAGCCCCAGGGAGCCGAGTACCTGGGGTGGCGCATTTGAGCTGAGTCGACTGTGACATTGTTCAGTTATGACCCCAGCGAGAACGCCCATGGTTGTCTTGGGCACAAAGTCATAAAGCAGGAAGTTCACCATATTCTGAATGTCCCGTTTTCACATGATCCCTTTTATGCTGTATGTCGACATTCATGTTGCTGAAGAAGTAACTTTGGGAAAAGATTGCTGGGCATACAAATTAAAAATGGAAAGCATCAGCCCAATAGTATGGCATGGTGCAAAAATCTCAAATGCTTCTCTCGAAAACCGTGTATGCGCATGTATGCTTGTGTGCGTTTCTGTGTCAAATTGGTCTTGGGTATCAGAAGCCCTCGTTACATTAGGATTTTTTTACCTGCTGAGCTGTTAGATGCGTTTATCCAAAATACACTGAACCGTGCAATGATGAGACTCTGCAGTCTTCCATTCCTTTTTGGTACCTAGGTTAGATGCAACATGGAAAACAAAATAATCAGTCCCAGATCCATCTTTAGAGTATTTATAGGCTATTAAGAAAAACTATGTTCCTTCCCATTAACAGAGAGAATTCAAATATGGTCAAGACCCTCCTCCCACCTCCCCCACTCCACCAAAATTTGTTGTCAAAGATAGGAAACCATCTCTGCTGGAACACATTCTTATTGGCTTAAAGTAGTAAACAGATGGCAACATAGTAAACTTAAAGTATCATGAAAATAGAGATCTCTTGCTTGAGCAACAAACTGAGCCAAAGAAAGTTTGAATGGCTTGCTCCCGTCACACAGCTAATGAATGGCTCAGATATTTTCAGAACCCAACTGCTGGACTCTTGGATGGGGACTTCTGTGTAAACCAAGAGTCCCAGGCTGGTGTTTGGTCAGGCCCTTTCTGGCTCTCCAATTCTGTGAGTCTTGGGGAACCCCGTGACTATGCTATTACTCCCCTGTCATTCTTTTAATGGATAAAATCATTTAGTTGAACAAAAATAATTGTTTCATCAAGATGGAGAAAACACATTTAATCACTAGAAATGGTATAATGCCTCATTTATTTGGGGAGAATTTTGTACTTAAAAATTTAATCTAGAGACATTTTAGAGAATTGGAAACAAGGGAAGGCAACTAGCCTATTACTGCATAATTTTTGATAACCATTAACTTTGATTACATCCTTGAAGTTGCAACAACAGTGTTGTTTCTTCATCTTTGACAACAAATTTTGGTGGAGTGATGGAGGTGGGAGGAGGGTCTTGACCATATTTGAATTCTCTCTGTTAATGGAAAAAAACATAGTTTTTCTTGGAGCTGCCCTGTCTTCACTCTGCCATTCTAGGGCAACTTTTCTTCTATTTGGAAGATGTTTATAATGAGCGTTTGATGTCACATTGTTGGCAATGTGAAGGAAGCAAACTCTTTCCAATCAATGCATGAGGCTTTGCTAGCGTTATCTGTGCATCCAGCCCAAAGCTAGATGTTTTGGGTGAGAAAACAAAGTTTGCATCCATTTATGCCACGTGTGGCCAGTTGTTTTTCAACAGTCTGCCTCCCAGATCCTGTTTGCTAAGTCCTGGGGAGTCAGTAATTGTACTAGAAAACAGGAGTTAATTGGGATAAAATGTGGCATTTGTACCGATATTGCAAGTTTCAGTGTACTTTCCCACGTGGCATTTCCATGACCCTATGGAAAATACAACTATGAGAACAGGAAGTATGAGTGGCCTGGCTAAAATCTGACAGAAGGCAGATCTAGGACTAAAATCCAGGTCGTTGTTTGCCTGGTGTAGGCCCATTTCTCCAGGACAAGGAAGGACGTGTAAAGACAATGCTGAGTTTCATGGTACCTTCAGCCTGGGAATACCTCTGCCCCTGCCTATCTGAAAATTCCGGGCTTGGCTCTCTGGCTTGTGGCATCTCTGCTAAGCTCACATAGTTCTGGCCACGTCTTACCTTATGATGCTCATGTACTTCCTTATACTCTTGTCTACCTTATTGGTGTTTTGAGATGTCAGTCATGGGGTATCTTATGCCCTCAATTTTATTTATTTTCAACTGGAGGAAAAAATAATCTCCAGACAACAGAACTTTGATCCTGACCTTTCATTCTCAGTTTCAAACATTTTGCAGATTCCTAAAAATCATCTTATTAGACTTGGAAAATCATACTACTAGCCTTCGTAGGGCACCTGAAGTGCTAGCAATTGCGCTAAGAACATCGAGTATTAACATCCTCAGGAGATGGGGATTGCAAAGACTTACAGCCGGGCGGTCCTACTCCAGAACCCACACTTTTAGCTGCAATGGTGCCATTGTCTCCCACGATGCTGTACTTGCAAGTTTTGTATAAAGTAAGCACTTAGAAATCTCTTTAACATCACAGGACTCTGGCCTTTCTTCTCCTGCTGTGACAGAACCACAAACTAGGAACATACCTAATGAACAGCTGCAATTGATATTTTCATCTTAATTGGGGATTAAGTATCAAAGAAATTGTTCTATTTAGTATGATTTACGATGTCCTAACTTTTCCTGTAGTTCATTTCCAACAGATTTTTTTAAACAGTGCAAAGAAACAGTACCATAGTAGCTTTTAAAAATATGTGTGGGAAATTAACTGAAAATATTAAAGAGATCACTCCCCAACTGTTGAGATTTATTTCCAACCCCCATCGCGCAAAGCAGCAGTATCACCAAGAGCAAATGTGATTGCTTTTTTCTCTTACCTTTGTTATGCTTTCCTGTCAGAAAATAAACACATTTATTTATTTATTTATTTATTTGAAAGACCGAGTTACAGAGAAAGGTAGAGACAGAGAGAGAGGTCTTCCATCCCCTGGTTCATTCCCCAGATGGCTGCAACGGCTGGAGCTGTGCCGATCTAAAGCCAGGAGCCGGGAGCTTCTTCCGGGTCTCCCACGTGGGTGCAGGGGCCCAAGGACTTGGGCCATCTTCCACTGCTTTCCCAGGCCATAGCAGAGAGCTGGATTGGAAGAGAGGCAGCAGGGACTTGAACCGGCGCCCATATGGGATGCCGGCGCGTCAGGCCAAGGCTTTAACCTGCTGAGCCACAGCACCGGCCCCAAAGAAACACATTTATAAGGAGGCACACAAGGGAAATTTAGGTGTCTTAAGACACCTAAAACCTTTTTAAAGAAGTAGTTTTATAAAAATAAGTTTGTACAGCAGACTCATAGAATGGCAGCACTCCTGCCTCAGAATCAATCCTTGGGACATTCGGATCTGGCTAAAAGGTCCATGAGAGTCTCACAGCATGGAAAGCCATGACATGGTGGCAAAAAACAATCTAAATGAAAGATCCTGGAGAACAAGACCCCAGCAGAAGGAACAGGCCATCAAGGAGAGAGGCGCCTTTCTCTGAAGGGAGGAAGGAACCTCCACTGTGATACGGCCTTGACTAAACAAGTTCAGAGTTGGTGAACTCAAGGGGCTTCCATAGCCTAGACAGCTCATAGCAAGAGTCTCGGGTGATTGCTGACGTCATAAATAAGAGTGCCAATTGTTAAATCAACAACGGGAGTCACTGGGTACATGCTCCCCACGTAGGATCTCTGTCCTTAATGTGTTCTACTATGAAACTTAAAAACACTACTAGTCAAACAATACCCTATACCTTGTGCGGTTGTGTGAGTGCAGCCTGTTGAAATTCTTGCTTAGTATATACTAAGTTGATCTTCAGTATATGAAAGTAATTGAAAATGAAACTCGATGAAGGGCAGGATGGGAGAGGGAATAGGAGAGGGGAGGGCCACGGGAGGGAGGGAGGTTGGGGGGGGGAGCCACAACAATACAAAAGTTGCACTTTGTAAATTCATATTTATTAAATAAAAAAATAACTATATAACAAACAAAAAAAGAAAAAGAAAAAAAGAACTTAATACTTAGTTAATACTTTACCCTTTTAGTATTTTTTATGTTCTACTTAAAACTATTGCTTGAACTCTGTAATTAATACACAATTACTCTTAGGTGTTTAATTAATGCTATAACTAGTACTCAAATAGTATTTTACACTTTGTGTTTCTGTGTGGGTGTAAACTGTGGAAATCTTTACTTAATATATGCTAAATTGATCTTCTGTATATAAAGATAATTGAAAATTAATCTTGATGTGATTGGAAGGGGAGAGGGAGTGGGAGAGGGGAGTGTTGTGGGTGGGAGGGAAGTTACGAGGGGGAAGCTACTGTAATGCATAAGCTGTACTTTGGAAATTTATGTTCACTAAATAAAATAAAGTATAAATATATAAAAAATAAGTTTGTATATAAAAAATAAATACCAAATGAGCCTATTAGGAGAGTATTGCCATTAGGCATGCTTTTATCATATAATAAACTATCCATGAAGCACTTATATTCAGATCCATATTTCACTGTTTCCTCCCCTGTTGCTGCAGGTACTCAAGCAGAGTTGAATGAATACTTATCAATCTGGAAAGTTCCAGAAGGGATTTTGAAGTAGGTAGGAAGTTGAGCTGGGTTTGACTTTGAGGCCCCTTCTAATTGGAAGATTCTATCTTTTCCAATCTGGACAACTGGAATAAGGTCCGTGTTCTCATGAGGCCTCAGGGAAGGCAAGCAGTGGTGGGAAATCCTAGCCTGTTTGACTCTTATTATTATTTTATCTTATTGCTATTTTTATTATTTTATTATATAATTTTATCTTATCGCTATTTGACTTATCATTTATTAGCTTCCTAATTATTAGAACTTCCCTGGGGAAGTTTTATCTCTTGCCTGTACTTCAGTTTCCTCATCTATCAAATGGGGATAATAACACCAACCTCATAAAGTTGAGGTAAGGATTAAATGAGCTACTGCAAAGAAAGTGCTTAGCACGGTCCTTAGCACGTGGCAAATACTCTGTGTCTTAGCTTGGCTACTGTTCTAGATGAACAGAGGGGCTGAATTATTCATTTCAAATTAGTCCTCCTCCTGGCTCCAACACAAAACAAATGGTAGTGCAATAGTGAGGTTAGGGATCATATCTTGTGCGAGGATAAGGAGAGGAAGAAGAGAAGGGGAGAGGTAAAATGAAGGATTTAAAGGAAGTACAGAAATGTCTGATGTTCAGGGAGAGACGGGGACATGTCACGGGTCTAGTGATGTTGGGGATGAAAATGTACTATGAGAAGGAAAGCCCATGGTGTGTGTGTGCGCACACACGCACACATACACACGTGCGCACGCACACACGCACACGCACACTCACACACTCCTCAGTGAGTTTGGAGATCACGGGTCTATGTGTGTGCTCAATTTTCCAGTCTAGCACACTGTTCTAACACTGGTTCTAATATGGCCTATGGCTTCCTTTTGGGACTTCAGGTCCGTGGAGGGGCCCTGGATTTCCAGCAGGGACCAGGCGCTGTGCAAGTTCAGGTGCTGCTGCTCCAGGGCACTCACTCTAGAAGGAGGAGGTGGACAAGCAAGTGCCATGATCCACTTCAGAGGAGGCCACGTGACCCAGCCCGAAGGGACAGGGAAGACTTCCAGGTGCCACTGAAAGCTTAGATTGGACTTGAAGCAGGTATTAGGCTAATGAAGAAAGTAAGCCAAACAGAACAAAGCAAAATAAAACCCCAGGAAAATTGGACTAAGCAATACTGTAACTCCCACCATACACTTTGAAGTTGGGCCAACCTAGGCTTGCATTCCGGTTCTGCTGTGTATTAGCCTTGTGACATCAGGCAAGTTCCTTAAACTCTCTGAGCCTCAGTTCAGCCAGCTCTGAGATGGGCGCTTCACCACATGGCAGTGGTCTAAGAATTAGCCAGACAAGGTACCCGATAAATGATTAGTCAGGAGGAGGAATCCCTGGTGTGCTACAGCACAGTGAGGTCACTGTAGTTCGCAATAAGCCATTATACATGTTTCCATAGGTTGGAGAAGAGCTTGAAGTCTGTCGCTCCCCCTCTTCGTGGAGGAACGACACTAAACCCTGCCTAGGCTTTATATCCGAGTCACGGCACCATTATGTCGCTCCCCGTCTTCGTGGAGGAACGACACAGGACCCTGCGCTGTTCTTTCGTCTGCTTGGCCCTCCCCGGGTTTGCTGCTGGTTCTTCCCAGGTTGGCTACCGTCCCTTCCACCTCCGTGGAAGGGCGGTTCCCCCTGCCACATTCCCCACTTCCGCGGGGGAGCGGCACACCGCCAGCCGGCTCTCTCGGGGGCTGCACAGGTGTTCCTTCAGATAGATGTTCCCCTTAGATGTTCCTGGTGCATGCCGTTTCTCTCCTCCTTTATAGTCCTCCTCCGCCAATCCTAACTCGGCTGCCCACACGCCGAGTACGCTGCTCTCCTCCAATCAGGAGTAGGTCCTACAGTTTATTGGTTGAACTGGAGGCAGCTGCGTAGAAGCTGTTTTCTCCTCTCCCAGCGCCATATTGTGGGAGAGCAGATGCATAGAATAAGTCTTAATTCCAGTAACAATATAGTCCGAGTTGCTCCCCACAGTGGGAGAGCAGATGCATAGAATAAGTCTTAATTCCAGTAACAGTATAGTCCGAGTTGCTCCCCACAAAGTCTCCAAGCACAGAGTGACGTAGCAGGGCTGCCACTGTGGCGTAGCTAATAAAGCAGCAGCCCGAGGCACTGGCATCCCATATGGGCACCACTTCGAGTCCTGGCTGCTCCACTTATAATCCAGCCTCCCGCTGATGCACCTGGGAAAACAACAGAAGATGGCCCAAGTGCTTGGGCCTCTGCACCCACGTGGGTAGACCCGGAAGAAGCTTCTGGCTCCTGCTTCTGACTGGCCCAGCTCTGGCCATTGCAGCCATTTAGGGAGTGAACCAGCAGATGGAAGACCTCTCTCTCTGGCTCTCTCTCTCTCTCTCTGGCTCTCTGTAACTCTGCCTTTCAAATTAATAAATAAATAAATAACTCTTTAAAAAATTAAATAAAAATAGGGAACAAAAGAGTGATGAAGCAAAGAGGGCCATGTCGATTGCTTTGACTTGACCAGTGCATACTGTGCACATTTTGGTGAAACACCACATCATGCCTGACAGATATGTGTCAATCAAAGTTTTGTTAATCAAAAAACTGTTTAAATGTTTAAGGAGATAGACATGGTGATTTAACTATGATCATTGTCTATTGAATACTTATATCAGATTATCACAGTCTTCTCAATAAATGTGTACAATTAAAATAATTCTTTAAAGATTTATTTATTTGAAAGGTAGAATTACAGACAGAGGGAGAGACAGAGAGAAAGGTCTTCCATCTGCTGGTTCACTCCCCAAATGGCTGCAATGGCTACAGCTGGGCTGATCTGATACCAGGAGCCAGAAGCCTCCTCCAGGTCTCCCATGCGGGTGCAGGGCCCAAGCACTGGGCCATCTTCTACTGCTTTCCCAGGCCATAGCAGAGAGCTGGATTAGAAAAGGAGCAGCTGGGACTAGAACCAGCACCCATATAGGATGCCAGCACCGCAGGCAGAAGCTTAGCCCACTACGTCACAGCGCCGGCCCCTAAAATAAATTAAAAAAAAAAAAAAAGACTCTCTCTCTCTGCAACTTTGTCCTTCAAATAAATAAATAAATCTCTAAGAAAAAATAGGGACCATATATGAGCAGCTCATACCCTTATGCCTCTCACAAGGGCCAGAGCAGGTTTATTTGGAATATGTGTGACATTGAAACACAATAAAAGAGGAAGTAATGATTTGTTGAATTGCGAGTAGGAAATAATGACAAGAAAAAGCCCAGAGTAGCACAATATGCTTCATGTTGAGGCTCACGTGTCCATCCTTACCAGAGGCCCTAATTCAGAGCTGGGGTGGAACAGAGCAGGCCAAACCCCACTGCATACCATCTGATGCTGTGCCTGTGGGGCAGGACTCTGGCTTGTCCCTCCCCCTCCTGTTATAAAGCTTCAGCACAAATTAAAATTTAAGGAACAATCATTTGGATCTACCTGCTCAATGTCTAGAACATTCAAACTATCCATTAAAACTTAATCAAATGACTGATCGGAATCGTTGGCACCATCTGTAATTTCTCCTAACAATAAGGAGGAAGCAGATCAGGCCTGGAAATCTCGACCTGCTAAGAGCTGCCACTTGTTAAGGCACCCTCTCAGCTAGGCACACCTGCCACTCACCTCTCCAGGAAGGAGGAGCCACATGTGGTCAAGGGCTCCAAGTCCAGGCAAGTCCAGGGAAGGCTGTTCTTTCTCCTTCTGCCTCTGCAATGTTGCCATCACCACACTGCAATGCCCTGAGCTGTCCTGGTAAACCAGGCATTGTCCCGGTAGAGAAAAGGAGAACGGAGAGAAAACAGGAATTCTTCAGAGGTGAGAGAAGTTAACCCCATGGGAGACCAGGAAAAGCACCTGGCTCCTGGCTCCTGCCATCGGATCAGTGCGGTGCGCCGGCCGCAGCGGCCATTGGAGGGTGAACCAACGGCAAAGGAAGACCTTTCTCTCTGTCTCTCTCTCTCACTGTCCACTCTGCCTGTCAAAAAAAAAAAAAAAAAAAAAAAAAAGAACCTGAACTTAGATGGGGCTGTCCTTCCCTAACAGGGGGCCTAGTGGCGTTAGACTTGCCATCTCTTCTTTACAGTGATCCAAGGTGCAGAATCTTGGAAACAGTTCCCTGTTTGCCAGGGCGTGTGTTGACTATTCAGCTGGAGCTGAACACTGTTCTTATTTTAGAGGTAGATTGAAGAAATCAGAAACTTGGTTCAAATCCTGTCTCTGCCACTTTTAACTCTGAGATTTAGCATCTCAGTTTCATCTACTCATCTGCTAACTGAAATCAATAGTAAGAGCTCACTTCTCTCATTTCTAAAATAGTGATAATACCCACTTCATGGAGATTAAATAAGAATAAAATCTAGCATATAGGAAATGTTTCCCAAAATTATCTATTGTTATTTTTGTTATGGTTTGCATTAGCCGCATTATAGCATTCTTAGATAAAATGCCTGGATACAGCAGGTGATCAGTACATGGAAGTGACTTTTATCACCAGGGAACATGTTAGTGGTGGTGCTGGTCTATGGTGGAAATGAATGGGGAAGAGTGAAGTGAAATCCTGAAACCGTGGCAGTAAACAAACCCTAACATTAAAAAAAATAATAATAGAGGGTTAGAACTGGAAGGAAAAGGTTCAGCAACTTGTTATCAGAATGTAGAGATTAGAAATCTCTGCACTATAAAATTGTCCTTTGCACATTTATTTTTTTAAAAAAATGCTTTTTTGTGGTTCTATTTTGCTTTCATCGAAGTCCATTTTGAAGAACCCAGTCTTTATCGGGTCAAAGAAAAAAGAAAAAGGAATTTAAATTTCTATTCACTTAGTCAGTTTTGCTTGGTAAAAGAAAAAATGAACCTGGATCAGGGACTTAACTCCACATACAGCTGAAGAATACTAATTAGTCTTTCCTGCTCCCTTTCCTGGTGAGGTTTGTCCCTGCCTCTGGTCAAGGGGAAAAGGGGGCCACATGCCACAGGGGTGATGAGGAAGGATTTGGAGCAGGCTTGAGAGTGGGCACAGGTCTGGGGGACACAGTCCTAGGCTCCGTACGTGGACACCCTGCCCCTCTCCGAGTGCTGACCCTGAAAGCTACGTCATTTCTTTCTTTCGGACGTTTGCCCCGTCATGGATCTCAGGGGAGTTCAATTTGTGATAGGGCTGAACACTCAAACCGTTGCTATCTGAGAAGCCTAGAGCCCCCCGGGGTCTGCTTGAGTCATAGTCCGTGAGCTCCTGAAACTCCACACCCTGTGACTGAGGCGGAGCAGGGTGGAAAGCCAGAAAGAGAGCACAGCTCCCTGGAGCCTGGGTCATCTGTAAGCAGTGTTGCACCCGGTGGGCCGCCTGACCCATGAGCAGAGCACCAGTTTGGAGGCAGCTGAGGGCAGATGTGCTGTGCTGAACCAATTGAACTCTGCAGTCTCTTCAAGACAGAGCTCATGACTTTTACCTAGACATTGACCTATCCATGTTATACATGACTGTATTTGGAGGTGGAGTGGGAGTATGAGGTAGATTTGGAGAGACTGCTCTTTTCAAACCTACCTAGAATTTGCACCTGCTACTCTAGGGGAGGAGATTGAATTCATTGTCTGTATAATCATTCTTTTGATTGGAAAAATACCATCATAAGCTTTTTGGTTAAACAATGACAGGGCCATACTTCTATGCAGGAAGAAGTAGATTAAAACAAGGTAGCTAAACTGGTCTCCAGGGATGATTATGATTTATTTTCCCAAACTGATGTTACAGCTTCTTCAAGGGAAGAGCAGACCAGAGAGGAGTGGATATAGAGGAGGGGGCTCATAGAAAGGAGGAGAAGTGGCGGAGGTTAAGAGTGAAGTTTGGGGGCCAGCGCTGTGGCGCAGCGAGTTAAAGCCCTGGCCTGAAGTGCTGGTATCCCATATGGGTGCTGGTTCGAGTCCTGGCTGCTCCACTTCTGATCCAGCTCTCTGCAATGGCCTGAGAAAGCAGTAGAAGATGGCCCAAGTCCTTGGGCCTGTGCACCCACTTGGGAAACCTGGAGGAGGCTCCTGCTTCCTGGCTTCGGATTGGTGCAGCTCCAGCTGGGGAGTGAACCAGTGGATGGAAGACCTCTCTCTCTCTCTGTCTCTACCTCTGTCTGTAACTCTGTCTTTCAAATAAATAAAATTAATCTTTAAAAAACGAGTAGAGTTTGGTTGCCAGGGTTCTTTTGATTGGGCTGTGAGCAAGGGGCTTCGAGAGCAAAGCCCTGGAGTTTCTGCTCCCCTTTGCTGAGACATAACTGTGCATGTTAATCTCGGTCCCTCTGCAAAGTCGTTCTGTGGGTGGAGTCAACTGTGTCGGCATAAGGGGAGGAAGGAACCGGTGTCCACATGGGAGGACAAACCCCAGAGAGAGGAGCCCAGGAGGTGGCAGGGGCTGCTTGGTTAGTTGTTCTTAAGCACAAGCTCTGAGCCAGCATCGGCATTGTCCTCCAGAGCTCAAAAGTTCCGGGCAAGAAGAGCAGACATCTGTTGATCACACAGAGTGAAGTTCAGACTATTTGAGAGAGGGCTATTGTAGACACATGCCATCTGGGGCACTCTGCAGCACACAGGCCCACTTGGCATGCTGAGAGGAGCCCCCACTGTATGAGTCTCCATGAGAAGTGTAGCCCTCCTCCACTATGGAGACCAAACAGGCCAGAGCCCTGCGTTCCAGACCCCTGCCTTGGAGTGAGGCATTGACCCTGACTATGCCAATCAGGCCGCTACCCAGGACTCGAACTTGGGGACGTGTGGGCAGAAGAGGAGGTGCAGAGGAAAACTGCACTGGGGAGTCTGGTGGATGGAGCGGAAGCTGGCACAAACCTCCAACTCCCAAACAGGAGACAGAGCGGGACAGGAACCTTTGTTAGTTGAGGCTGTCCAAGGAGCAGATGCCAATAGGAGAATAGAGGTAGCAGAGACTTAGCAGTGGAAATGGCTATGGAAGCAGCAAGGGAGGGAGTGGTAGTCAACAGAGAGAGCCATTGGACTGGGAGGGGCTGGCCTGACAACTTTGAAAGGAAGGGCAGGGGGTGGGGGGATGTCGGTGGGAAGAGCCTCACTACGGCACAATTCTGAGAAACTCTTGACTTGGCCAATGGAGATGCTCTCAGCAAATCTGCTGTATTCGTTTCTCATTGCTGCTGTTACAAATCACCAGGAGCTTTGGGGCTTAAAATAGCACAATTCTCCCCTAATTGATGCAAGGAGAATTTATTTATAGCCTCTTATTTGTCTTATGTTTTATAAAAAAAAAAAAAAAAAAGAACTCACTCCCCATTCCTCCCCTATCTTTTTGTCCTAATCTCTCCTCCCACCCCCAAACAATATGGGATTCTTTCCCCCCTCCATGCTTTACTGAAGTATAGTTGACAATTTAAAAATACATGTATTTCAGTCATCCAATATGATGATTCCATAGACACACAGGTGGTGAGGGGAGATGTTGCTCAAGGGAACAAAGTTTCAGATAGGCAAGATGAACACATGCCGGAGATCGAATGTACAATGATGTGGATACAGTCATCAGTATTGTAACACCTATCTGAACATTCCTTAAGGGGGAAGATCTAAGGGTACACACACACATACACACACACAAATGGTAGCTGTGAGGTGCTGGCAATGGTCACTAGCTTGATTGTGCTGGGCAACCCGAGTCTGTTACCTTGCCGTTCTGGAAGACAGAAGTCTAAGATGAGTCACGTGGATCTGAAATCAAGGTGCTCACAGGCTGTTGCTTTCCAAGGGTCCTACGGGAGCTCTTCCTTTCCTTCTTCAGCTTCTAGAGGCTGCCGACATTCCTTGGCCTGTGGCTGCATCACTCAAATCCCTGCTCTGTTGTGCCGTCGCCCATGCCTCACTCTGATCTCCTGCTTTGCTCTCGTAAGGGCCCTTGTGATTACACACAGCCCACTTGGGTAAGCCAGCATCATCTCCCCACCTCAGGCTCCCATCCGCAACATCCCTTTTGCTCTATTGAGAAACACTCATGAACTGTGGGATGAGGATGTGGGCATATTTGGGAGGCCATTTTTCAACCAATCAGAGCTGCCTTTCGAGGAATCCTGGCTTAGGCAGGAGTGGACCAGCCTTTGCATAGCTGAGAGACTCAGGCACTCTGCGGACAGGGCCTCAGAGGCTCCCCATCAGCTATGCTCTCTACAGCGGGTACTTTCTTATAGCTACAGGAAAGAGACTTCACACACCAGGCATGGCCATGTGTCTAAAGTCTCATCAGAAAAAAGGGAGCAGACGTGATGGGTGTAACCTTCATGCTACGTCTCCAAGAAGAACTCACTTGCACACTCCCTTCCTCCTTTGCCCTCCTCTGTGGGCTCGGTATGTACATGGCCCTGGGGAGCTGACTTTGGTTCAGTGAATAAGAGCAGCATTGGAGGGAATGGTTGGGCAATGAGAGGGAAGGAACCAGGCTGCTTGGATGACTTCATAGGGCTGAGCCCCCTCCTTACGCTAGATGCCTGTGTTTTTCCAAGCTATTATGTGACAGAGAAATAAACCTATGCTGTTCGAGCCATTGTATTTTGAGGTCTCTTGAAAGTCACCAAGCCTAGTCTAGGTTTAATATAACTCAATGAAACAGTCAATTTCTGTCTCACAATGCTGACTAGTTCAGATTTTGTGCCTTTGAAAAAAAGGGAGAAGAGAGGATCCTTGGCTTACTGTCTGGAAAGTTAGGGATGAAGGCAGGATAATTCTAATAGTAATATTTCCAAATGAGAATTCATTGGCATACAGCATGCAGAGGTAAGAAAATAGTGTTTTGAGGATCCAAATAGCCACTGCCACTGGATACTAAGAATGGAAAGTGGCACACACACACTGTGGGGTGAAGTGGTTACCGCTAACATCAGGGTAGCTTAAAAAAAGAAAATCACAAATTTAAATTGCTAAATTCTCAGCCAAAGCCACAGTTAGAAAAACTGGATGTCATATATTACTATGCTAGAATAATTTTGTACAGCAAGTTCCAAATAGCTACAAACCAAATGCAATGGTTAATTCTAAAGTTTGCCTTGACCTGTTGGAGTTTTAGCTTTGCCAGTAGAACACTGAACGTAACAACTTGGGACCCTGTAGCTGGCATCGTGACATAGCAGGTAAAGCCACTGCTTGCAACACTGGCATCTCATAGCTGAGTGCTCTATTTCAGTGGATGCAAATAACAGGATATTTTTGCTTTTTATCTCAGGGTATATCAAGAAATCAGACTTTCTGTCGAACAATACAGAGCTTTAAGTATCTTGAACACCTCATCCTCCCATACAATGTCCCAAAACCATAGGTCCACTGGATTGGTAACATCATGCTGACAGGAATTGAAAAGCACTAATTAAAAGGTATCCTTGGGGGGGGGGGGTGTCAATGTCATGGCATGGTGAGTTAAGCTACCACCTGCAACACCAGCAACTTATATGGACACAAGTTTGTGTCTTGGCTGCTCCACTTCCTATCCAGTTCCATGCTAATATGTCTTGGAAAGCAGCGGACTATGGCCCAAGTGCTTAGATCCCTGTCAGCCAAGTGGGAGACACGGATGAAACTGTTGGCTTTGGCCAAATGTGATCATTTGGGGACTGAAACAAAGAATGGAAGACCTCTCTCTCTGTCTCTGTCTCTTCTATGTAACTGCTTTTAAAGCAAATAAATAAATCCTAAGAGCAACAACAAACAAAAAGATGTATCTTAGGGGCCAATGTTATGGTGAAGCGGGTAAAGCTGCCAGCTGCAATGCCAGCATCCCGTATGAGTTCTGGTTCATGTCCCAGTATTAGACCCTCGGAGTGAGGATGCTAACACGTCGAGAAGCACACCCCAAAGACTCAGAGTCCAGACCAGCTGATGCAAAAGCAAGAGGATTTATTCAGCATCTGCGCAGACGGGCCTCCTGAACTCAGGAGTCCAGAGAGCGCCCTCAGCACAAAGCCACACGGTTTATATACCGCAGCAACCAATCAAAAGCACTATAGAGTCCATGCACACAGCAGTCCAATCCGTGAGCTGATCATGTGAAGGGCATGTGTCTTCTATCCAATCAGCTACGGGATCACATGGGAGGCCATGCACACAGCAGTCCAATCCGTGAGCTGATCATGTGAAGGGCATGCATCCTCTATCCAATCAGCTACGAGATCACACGGGAGGCATGCACCTCGTCGCCATTTTGTTGTTTACTTCTTTAGCAGTTCCTTTCCCTGCCAGCGCCATCTTGTTCACCCTGAGGGGGACGACGTCTCACTCCCTTTGTTCCCCTGGTGGGAGAGCGGCGTCCCGCTTCCCACACCGTTATTTGAGGATTAGGAGGCATACAAACTGGGTTAGGTCTTAGCACAGCCAGGCACAAGTGTGGCAGCTAGCTAAGCATAGGGTCCCTTATTTTTATAGCTGCACCTAATTTTAGCTTTGGGGGAAAAAAGTTTAGGGCTGTAATTTTTAAACTTTAATTTTATTTGGGGCAAAGGTAACTTCTTGTTTTTAATGGTATTGGGTTAGGTCACTCCATCTTGGTTTGATTTTTAAGGTTCTTCACCAGCTGCACTGCTTCTGATTCAGCTCCATGCTACAGGCCTGGGAAGGCAGCAGAAGATGGATCAAGTTCTTATACCCCTCCCACCCATATGGGAAACCCAGATGAAACTCCTGGTTTGGGGACTTGCAGCCTTCTAGGAAGTGAACCTGTTGATAGAAGATCTCTTTCCTTCTCTGTCTCTCCCTCTCTCTCTTTGTAACACTGACTTTCAAAATAAACAAATCTTAAAAAAAGAAGTATCTGAGATTCCTTGGTAAGATACATGTCTGCAAAAAGATGGGAAATATATCCCATAAAATATAGGAAACAGAAAGCCACTTCCATGAAGTTTCTAGGAATCTGATGGTCCAGGGATATCAGAATATCATGCTCAAAGACAATGATAGGTTGGTGCAGATTGTGATCCCTACCTGTTGAAACAGGTACGATATAGGGATCTTTGAGTTGAGTGTGTTGCAAGTAATAAAGAATCCTCTACTACCTTGACTAATCCTCTATTATCTTACAGTAAGCTTATACCAGAGAGTAAGAAGGTTCACAAAAAGTCAAAATAACCTAATTGAAATCACCATAGAACCAAAATATCATTGCAATTGAGGATGCAATGGAAGTTCTTATAAAATGTCTAATGACAACAGTTGTAATTGGCATATTCATGATTCCATTCTGCTTATCCCCATCTTTTTTTTTTTCTAGAAGTAATTCTCTACTCTCTCTTGGCTTCTGTTTCTGCTCTTGTTACTATTGCAGTTGAATAACTGTTATTAATCTCCTCTATTCATCTCAAGATTTCTGTGTGCACATAGCTTCTTCCGCCACCCAGTTTTTGCTTAGCCAACTTTTTGTGTGCATCTTGTGACCCCCACAGCCTGCTGAGTCTCTCTGAATGCTTCGTATTCAGTCTCTGGGAAGCAATTTCTGATTGGACTCAACTCTTGTTCAATGTCCTTTTATGGAGCACTCCTGTGCTGGACTGCCTCCCAGCTATCTGGAGACCACTGGTAGGCAGCTATGACACAGCCGCTCCTGTTCCAATCAGCTTTGGTTGCAGCTGCGCCATCGCATGATATGAACACACTGAGCTAAGGAGGCTGTGGTAGTGGCAGGCACTGCCTTGAGCAGGGACATTGCTGCCAGCGCCCGGGTGTCTTTGCACACTTGCCCAGACTATCAATTTATATCGTTTTGACCAAGGAGAGGATCTCAACCTTCAACATCTTAACGAATCAAAAGAAAAATAATTGTGATGATTTCTAGTTGGTGGATGAGCTAGAAAGTTTTGACAGAAAGGATGTTTCTTTGGGAGTTTATCAGTTGCTAATACATTTCCTGTTCCCTTTTCTCTGTATATCTCCATGAGGTTTTCCCCACAGTGGGCACTCTCGCTGTACTATGGAAATGTCAGTAGAGTTGTGGAGACAAACAATACAGTGGCTCCCGACCTCACAAGAGAGCGAGCCACTGGTGGTGGCCACTGGCGGTAGCCACCCTGGGAACAGGCAATGGATGCAGAGGCTGGTGGAATACTTTGTTAATGTCTGCCTGGGCTGGTTAGGCAGACAATGATCAATTTCTTGCTGCTCTTTTTCTTTTCCCCCTTTACAAAACTTAACTTGAACTTGGCAGCTGTATTTTTGCTCATGGACATCTGCTCGCCGAAGCCTTTGGCGCAGCTGGTTTGAGTTTCGATTCCAGCATTCAAACTCCGGGTATCCTCAGCCTCTCTGGCGCTGACTACACAGCTCTGCAAGGTAGAGCTGATGAAAGCTCATCATTTGGATTTTCCCCTTCCACTGCCTGTCCCCGCCAGCTGCTATCCATCACTAAGGCACTGTCTCTTGAAATCTGTGAACTTCTATCTGTACTCATTCAACGTGGAAGGAAGAAACACTCTTTCTCCTACTCTGTATTTCTGGGCTTTTGAGGTTTTCTTATTGCTGACTGACGAGTTTCATCAATAGTTTCCTTACACCCATAGTAGACACTCCTTACCTGTGGTGCTGTAGTTGCCATTTCATGTTTGTGTTAATATAGAATGAAATCTTCTGAAAGCAATCGCTCTCCTTGCGATTTTGAAACCAAAGATCTATGGAACTTAAAGCATAAATTCCTCAGAGAGGAGTTTCTAAAGTGATCCGAGTACTGTGCTTGTTCTTGAACTTCTAACTCAGAAAAGGACTTAGTGAAGAATGCCTTGGAGGCTCAGAAATAGGTTCTCCAGAGACAGGCGTGGTTACTCAGCAGGTTAATTGCTGCTTGGGATGCCTGCATCCTGTATAGGAGTGCCTCCGAGTCCCACCTCCACTTCCTATCGCGTTTCCTGCTAATGTGTGTCCTGAGAGGCAGCAGATGATGGCTCAAGAACGTGGGTCCCTTCCATTCATTTGGGAGACATGGATGGAGTTCCTGGCTTCTGGCTCAGACCTGGCGCAGCCCTAGCTGCTGTGGGCATTTGGGGAGTGAACCACCAGATGGAAGATCTCTGTTTGTCTCTGTCTGTCTACCTTTCAAGTAAGAAAAGAAATAAATATTTAAATAAAAGAATTAAGGTCTCCAAAAAGCAATAGTTTGGTTTTTTAATCAAAACAGCACCATAACGAGATCAAATCATAACTAAGAAAATCACAAGCAATGCACTGTGCCTGTCTTCGACACCCAGTTTCCTTTTGCTGTAAGGAACGATATATGTCATATTAGTCATCACTCCTAGAAGCAGGTCACAGAGCAGTGAAGCGACATTGCTAACAAGAAGCAGTTTTCTGTAGTAGACAGCACTTCTTACCCTGTGGTGGGTTTATCTTATTATTGACAGCAAATCGGGCCAGCGTTGATGGCAACTGGTGCTCTACTCTGCCCACACCAGAGACTGTGCCCGAAATGGGCTCATACCAAAGTTGATATCAGCCACATATTTTCTCCATTGAAAGTCGCCTCCCTCTTCTGATCCAAATGATTAAGGAGGACGCTTAAAACTCTGATATTTCCGTGCTTTGTTGTAGAATGACTGGTGAACACTATTTTGCAATGCCAACCCTTATATGAAGAGGCAACAGCAACTACTTTAATGTGATTAAAGGAGAAATATTCACTGTAACAAATGAGATCTAACGTGAACCACCAGACCTGTTTTTGTGGCTGGCTAGCTTCCTATTTACTTTGTTCAGAAAAACGTCAGGTCCGTTACTGAAAGAACTTGCTGAGATCATAAATGACCCTCTAAGGAGCTGGCATTCTGTTTGCCTAGCTCTGTTATTTCTGCCATCTATTTTGGATGTGGTTTATCGTAAAGCTGCATGTGACTCTCATTTCTTTAAAATCACTTGAGGCATGAGCTGTCAGTGAGAATCTGGGGCTGGATACAGAGGCAGTAACCAGTAAAGGTTGTGTGGGTGATTGGGTTCAGGCTATGCAAATAAGCAGAGTGTGGGAGGGGAGCAAGGACTTGGCTGAAAGCAGCCAAGATAGGGAGGTTGCATTGGGGTCAGTGAGGGACTAGTGAAGCGGAGACAATTCCAGAAAAGACGGTCCCTGCCCCTGTGACCATTTGGGTGATGATGTGATGAGGCCCAGAAGCCAGCTTAGGACATGATACAAAGAAGTGGGGTCTCTTGAAGGGAAAAGCCAAGCTTTCTAGGTGGCCATTGATTGTGACTTGGACGAAGAAACAACCATGAAACGTGAGTCAATGCTCTTTTCTCTGTCTGGGACACTTCACTTACCATCACCCCTTTGCCCAATTAACTCCTACTTCTTCCTCAGTTCCCAGTTCAAATGTCACTTCTCGGGTTGCTATTAATGTTGTCCTTTCTCCTAGGTCTTTTTCTGCACGAAACTCTTCACAGTTTCTAATTAAGTATTATTTGAGTGTTGATTTGATTGATGGCTGTCTCCTAACTGGAATGATATTTGATCATTCAATAAGTGGTTATGGTGCACTCAGTATGTGTTGAGTGTGCCAGGTGTTAGAGTTATATGGTTAATGAATGGATGAAGGAGTGAGTGGTATGAGAATTTGGTTTCCAGGCATCTGGAGCCATTGAAATCCACAGAAGAAAATGAAGAAACCAGTACCATATTTTTGAAAGCTTGCCAGATGTCACTGGGGAGAAGTTTGTGTATCAAATGTAGACCAAAGGTAGAAGTTAAGAAAGCCTTAGATGTTGCAGAATGGGAGAGGTTCAGTTTGCAAGTGGACCACTAGGCCGTGTTTGGAGGCAGTTTTATGGACGACTTTAACAATTGCACCAGGCCTGAGAGATTTCAAGACAACTGCTGTGGGGAGCAATCCGGACTAGACTGAGTTGCTCGAATTAGGACTTATTCTATGCATCTGCTCTCCCACAATATGGCGCTGGGAGAGAAGTAAACAGCTTCCGCACAGCTGCCTCCAGTTCAACCAATTAACTGTAGGACTTGCTCCTGATTGGAGAGCAGCGTACTCAGCCGAGTTGGGATTGGCGGAGGAGGACTATAAAGGAGGAGAGAGACGGCATGCACCAGGAACATCTATGGGGAACATCTAAGGGAACCCGTGCAGCCCCCGAGAGAACCGGCCGGTGGTGTGCCGCTCCCCTGCGGAAGTGGGGAATGTGGCCAGGGGGAACTGCCCTTCCACGGAGGTGGAAGGGATAGTAGCCAACCCGGGAAGAACCAGCAGCAAACCCGGGGAGGGCCGAGCAGACGAAAGAACAGCGCAGGGTTCTGTGTTGCTCCTCCACGAAGAGGGGGAGCGACATAATGGTGCCGTGACTCGGATAGGAAACCTAGCTCAGATAGGAAACCTAGGACGGATAGAAAACTTAGGAGGGAAGAAACGTGACTCGGATAGGAAACCTAGGACGGATAAAAAACTTAGGAGGGAAGAAACGGGAAGAACTGGGAAAATACCGGAGAGAGAGACTAGCAAACAGCCTAGGGAAAAGCCGGACGAAAAAGGAGCCGGAAGAAGCTATTGAAAGCCTAGGCATAGATTCGGATACGGACTACGGGGGGAAGCTGGGAGAAATCTCTAAGGTCGAAAGCGAAAGTGAAAGCTAGAACAGACAGACTCGGACGCGGACTGTGGGGAGAGGCCAGGAGAAATGAGGGAGGAATATCGTTGGAGGAAAGCTTGGGGAAACATACCGGGTAGAGAAAAATGTTAGGGAAATTGAAGCCGCGGGGGGCAGGCCAAGGCGGAAACGAAAGCCACTTTGGGATTCTCAAGTTAGCCCGGGAATAGGGGGCGAAAAGTTGAAACCAGAAGCTGAGACGCAAGCCAGATTGGGATCCGTCTGATTAGCCCGGGGAGCAAAGGACGGGAAGCCAAATCGTGGGGCGGAGACGTACGCTGGGTTGAATTCGCCAGGCTAGCCCGGGGAACTTAGATTGAATCCTAGTGGCGGAGACGCAAGCTACGCTGTGTTACTCGCGGAAGCCGCCGCGTGCAGAGAGAGCACGGGGCGTGAATAGATAGGGAACGCTGGCGTAGGCCGTGGTTCAGACGCGAAAGGGTTAAGCGTGGAGACCGCGGAGCCGCGCAAAGCCGGGAAGCTGCGCAGATGAGAGAGGCGCGCGGGCTGAAGCGGCGCAGAGCCGGGAACCCGCCGGCGGGGCGAGGTGCCGGAAAGCCGCAGGGATAAGAGAAACAGAAGTTTGGAAGTGAAGTAAAAGAGAAATGGGAATGCTGGAAGATAGAAGTGAAATGGGAGAGGTAGGAATGCCCGGAGATAGAGAAATAGAGAAAAATAAGGCCTCCCCTCAACATGCCAATTAGAAGGCTTGAATTCGGTCTGCCTGATTTAAGGCGGTAAGCGCCAGCAAAGCTCGACCAGAGTATGAGCTGCAGGTCACCGAAGATAGGCACGAACCAACACTAATAAGTCTCCCCCACAATACGGCAATGAGAAGGCTTGGATTCGGTTTGCCTGATAGGTTTTGTAAACACCTGCAGGCAGTTCTAGCAGAGTAGAGCATGCGCTGCAGGGCACCGAACACAGGCACGCATCAGCGCCTAAAAACCTCCTCACAATGGCGAAGAGAGGACCCGGATTCGGTTTTCCTGATTGATAGGACTTGTAAGAGCCTGTGGCAACTCTAGCAAGTACAGCAGAGTGTGTGCTGCGGGACACCGAAGACAGGCGCGTATCAACGCCAAAAAATAAAAAGAAAGGGGGATCTGTGGGGAGCAATCCGGACTAGACTGAGTTGCTCGAATTAGGACTTATTCTATGCATCTGCTCTCCCACAATATGGCGCTGGGAGAGAAGTAAACAGCTTCCGCACAGCTGCCTCCAGTTCAACCAATTAACTGTAGGACTTGCTCCTGATTGGAGAGCAGCGTACTCAGCCGAGTTGGGATTGGCGGAGGAGGACTATAAAGGAGGAGAGAGACGGCATGCACCAGGAACATCTATGGGGAACATCTAAGGGAACCCGTGCAGCCCCCGAGAGAACCGGCCGGTGGTGTGCCGCTCCCCTGCGGAAGTGGGGAATGTGGCCAGGGGGAACTGCCCTTCCACGGAGGTGGAAGGGATAGTAGCCAACCCGGGAAGAACCAGCAGCAAACCCGGGGAGGGCCGAGCAGACGAAAGAACAGCGCAGGGTTCTGTGTTGCTCCTCCACGAAGAGGGGGAGCGACAAACTGCAGTTCTTATTAGATGAGAAATCATAATACCCTGATTTTATTTTTAATTTTTAAATGGTTTTCCTTTTAAATGAGTTAGCAAACCAAGAATTATTTGAGAGATACACAGACAGAGAGATAGAGAGCTTACGTCTACTGGTTTACTCTTCATCAGCTGGGGTAGGCCAGGCCAAAGCTGAGAGCTGGGGAAATCCATCCTGGCTTCCCACATGGGTGGCAGGGATCCAGCTACTTGAGACATCATGTACTATGTCCCAGAGTGCACATTAGCAGGAAGCTGGAATCAAGAGCACAGCTGGGACTTGAACCCAGGCACTCTGATATGGGATGCAGGTGGCTCAAGAAGCATATTAACCTCTCAGACAAATACCCATCCCATTCTGGTTTATGAATGACTTTCTCTATAAACTGAACAACACATATTCATCTTCTGTGTGAAGAAGTGGGACGGGCTTAGGATTTTACCCTACTTTCTGAGACAGTTTCCTGGATACTGACGGAAGACATGAGAGACACAGGACTTGATTACTCATAGTACAACAGTAAGCATGGGTTTCAGCATATTTGTGGTGGTTATCCTGGCTCTCAAATCCTATGCCAGTGATCCAGATGGGCCCACGTAGACATCCGCCTGCACATGCAGTGGGTTGCAGTACAGGAGAAGAACTCTGAGCTCAGACAAATTGAATCTTCATATTAGGCAGTAAGTATTTTTGATCTTTGCTCCAGAGGGTGACATTATCTTTACTGTCCAAAGCTGTGAGCAAACCTACCCTTTGCTCTGGAGAAAGACCTGTATTTACGTTCCAACAGTGTTCACTGTTCAAACATCTTTGAAAACATAGTCAATACCTGTCTTTTAAGACAATCAGAAATGTGACAAACCAATAGAGAATTGTCTCCCAACACTATCCAGCCTTTGCTTTACACTGTCTCAACTTTTGGAAAATGTTTCCCATCAGTATGCCACGCCATTGGCTAAGCGATTGATCTGACCTACAAAGAATGGGACAAAACTCATTCAATATGGTCTCATAACAACATTTATTTTTTAAGGAATTTATTAATTCATTAGATTCTCAGGGTGGTGGCAAATGAATAATAATTACTGTAACACAATTCTCATCAATTCTCATATTAATGTGATATTAATACAAAAAGAAGAAATTCAATGTAGTTCATGGATGCAATTCTAATAATATGATACTCCATCCCTTGTTCCTTCCTTCCTTCCTTTTTTAATTTTTGAGATAACATATTTTATTAGATTATTTGTTCTTATTGGCACACAATAATTGTACATATTTAAAGAGTACAGTGTAATATTTTGATACATGCATGAGATAACATTTTTAATTTACATTATACACAAAGTCTTAATGCTCCACTAAATAAAATGCTTAATGAATTAAAACTAAAAAGATCCTACCAGCAAGGGCTATAAACACTAATCAAATGAAAATATCACCATTTCAATCATATACAGTAAATTTTAAAGTAATCACAGATCATTAAAACTATAGTAGCATGTCATACAAGGTTTGACAAAACTTTATTTGTTGTAATATTGGTACACAGAGGAATTTCTTTCTTTTTAGTTTTTGTTTTTTATTTTGTTGTCTTTTTTAATTTTAGCTCCCCTACATAAGGGATAAATGTGATACTTGCCTTAATGTGCTGGCTTATCTCACTCAACATGATCTCCTCCAGTTGTGTCCATTTTAATGCAACTGGCAGTATTTCATCCCTTTTTGGTAGCTAAATAATATTCCTCATAACAGCATTTATGAGGCTACCAGGAGGCCATCACTACTAAGGCTACTATTAGCAGGTTTCCAAGCAACCTGTAGTACTGACTTCAGCTAGGCTCCCCCAGAGTTCTAGGTCAACCAGTAAAGCAAATCTCATAAACCACCAGAGTCCGCCTTAGGAAGCCAGGTGGCTTTATTCTTAAATTTCTGCATTGACCTTCCCACGTGGCCAGAGGCATTGTCCCAGCACATCAGGGTGCATTTACGATGGCACAGGCACCTGTTTGCCCATGAGGAGGAGAGTTAGGGTAATGCTGTCATCTGTAACATCCCTGGCCTGTGAGCTGAGGCTCATTTAAAAACGTTCCAAAGTTCTGGTGACGTCATTGACCCCTTCAGCTCAAGTCAAGGATAAATTCCATACTAACTTTTCTAATTGAAGGATTCCTGATAACGGACTGCAAAACGTGCATAAATCACATTAGTCATCTCTCTGGGAAGCAACCCTGAGTAACAAAGAATAGCTCATTGGGGAGAAATCATATGAAGGCTACATGAGCTATTGGTGGTGTTTCCTTGAAAAATTGGAGGTCTCTTGTGACCAAGCCCCAACCCCAAGGGAAAATCATCAAGCTTTCTAGAGGGTTGCAAGTTAGTGCCTGGCTTCCACGTGTGAAGTATAATCCCTGGGGGTCCAAAAGGTGCCATTAAAATAAACTTTTTATGATCATCAGGAACTTCTACTTGGGAATCATTTTACCAACATAGACCCCTGGCCAACTGATAATTCTGAGAATTCACAGTCCAGTCCAAATCACTGAGTGAGTTCTTGTCTGGGTGGAACAGATATCTATCCACATGGTTATCTTTTGTTATTGTGAGTAAGTATAAAGGTCTCGGGGGCCGGTGCTGTGGTGCAGCTGGTTAAAGTCCTGGCCAGATGCGCCGGCATCCCATATGGGCGCCCGTTCTAGCCCCAGCTGCTCCTCTTCCGATCCAGTTCTCTGCTATGGCCTGGGAAAGCAGTAGAAGATGGCCCAAGTCCTTGGGCCCCTGCACCAACCTAGGAGACCTGGAGGAAGCTCCTGGTTCCTGGCTTCGGATTGGCATAGCTCTGGCCGTTGCAGCCATCTGGGGAGTGAACCAGCAGTTGGGAGGACCTCTCTCTCTGTCTCCCTCTCTCTGTAATTCTGTCTTTCAAATAAATAAAATAAATATTTTTTAAAAAAGTATAAAGGTCTTGAGATTTTATAATTACACCAATATACAGATAAATAGTCACACTGAAGAGTTATCCACCTAATTTTATTTCATTATGAATTTGTTCTAGCAAATATTTGACTTTTATCAAATGCTTTTGAACATCTGTGGGGATGGTTTTTCTCCTTATATGTTGTAATATGGGAAATTATATGAAAAAATTTTAATGCTGACATTTTCTTACATTCTTTTTTTAAAAAGATTTATTTTATTTATTTGAAAGAGTTACAGAGAAAGGTAGAGACAGAGAGAGAGGTCTTCCATCCGTTGGTTCACTCCCCAGACGGTGCAATGGCCAGAGCTGTGCTGATCCAAAGCCAGGAGCCAGGAGCTTCCTCCTGGTCTCCCACACAGGTTCAGGGGCCCAAAGATTGGGCCTTCTTGTACTGCTTTCCCAGGCCATAGCAAAGAGCTGGATGGAAAGAAGAGCAGCTGGGACTAGAACAGCACCCATATGGGATGCCGGCGCTTCAGGCCAGGGCTTTAACCCGGTGTGCCACAATGCTGGCCCCTTCTTACATTCTTAAAACAAACTCCATATTAGTCATGGTATATGAATATTATTATTTCAATATATTGCTGGATTAATTTGAATAATATTTTATTTAGGGTATCTTATTTATATTTGTAATGAATTGGTGTGTAGTTTCCTTTTAGGTGCAGTGTTTTTGTGTGTGAGTGATGGGGAGGCCAGGAGCCAGGAACTCCATCCCAGTCTTGCACGTGGGTGGCAGAGGCCCCAGCACCCAGACCATCTTCTGCTGTTTTCCCAGGCACATTAGCAGGGAGCTGGAGGAAGCACAGTAATGGCCTCTTCGGTGCAGTCTTTTTTAGTTTGCGCTGTGTTGTGCTTACTTTGTGTCAAGAGCATAGAAGTTTTCCTTCTATACTGTGTGAGGAGCTCCCAAAGTATTAAGGTTGTCCTAGAAATGCGCATGTGTTGCTATGCGAAGCTCTCAGAGGACGTTTTTGAAAGGGATTTGGGTTACATCTTTGGCAACATTGCTTATTTTTAAAGAATGCATTGGTCTGTTTAGACATCTCTTCCGGATTCAGCTTCAGAAAACAAATTTTCCTATGATCCAATCCATGTATATGTGTTTTCATGATGACTTAAAAAGTGCCCTTCTTTGTCTAATCCTTTATGCCCCCAATTCGCCTTGTTTGATGGTAAGATTGTGACTCCTGCCTCTTTTCTATACTTTAATGTAATTTTGCCCATCCCTATATTTTCAACCTTTGATAAATGTGCATACACACATACACACATGAATTTGAGATGCAGAGAGACAGAAAGAGAGAGACACAGAGTGAGAACCCCCATCTACTGGTTATGCCCCCCCCCAAATGCCCACAGTGGCTGAGCTGGGCCCAGGGCCGAAGCTGGGAGCTGGAAATGTAATCCAGGCCTCTCACATGGATGGCAGAAACCCGGGTATTGGAGCCATCACCACTGCCTCCCCTGTTTTGCATTAGCAGGGAGCTGGAATCAGGAGTGGGAGGCGGGATTGCACCCAGGCACTCCAGGATGGGACACGAGGCTCTCACCAATGTTGAGTGTCTATCTTTTAAGTGTTCTTGACATATACAGTACAGAGTTGGATTTTCTTTGTGCTACAGTTTGGCAAATTTTTCTTTAATAAGTAGGTTTAATCTACTTACATTCCTGTTATTTTAAAATATTTCATCATCTTTTTTTTTTTTTTAAGATTCTTTTATTTGTTTGAAAGGTAGAATTACAGAGACAGAAGGAGAGACAGAGGTCTTCCATCTGCTGGTTTACTCCCCAGATGGCCACAGCAGCCAGGGCTGAGCCAGACCAAAGCCAGGAGCCTGGAGTTTTCTCCAGGTCTCCCACGTGAGCACAGGAACCCAGGTACTTGGGTCATCTGCTGCTGCTTTTACCCAGGCCATTAGCAGGGAGATGGATTGGAAGTGGAACAACCAGAACACAAACCGGTGCCTATGTGGGATGCCAATGTCACAGGCGGGGGCTTTACCCACTATGCCACAACATGGGACCATTGCTTTCTATTTCAATGACTTTAAAAACATGTCTCCACGTTCAGACTACATTTTTAATCCAAATTTCATGTATTTTATATATACAGAGTTAGGAACATAGTGATTCTGCCCACCCTGCCCTCCCTCCCACCCTTCTTCCTCCTCCTTCTCCTATTTCCACTCTTAATTTTTACAAAGATATATTTTCAGTTTACTTTATAATTATGAGGTTAACCCTACACTAATTAAGATCAAGTGCAGACTACATTTTTGTATGTGTGGTTCTTCTAATACTTTAGACAATTGGCATTTTTGTTCCAGTGGTTACTGTTATAAATATTATAAAATAACCTTCATCTTATATTTCTTTAGGTAGAAGAAATACAAAAAAGTATAAAAAGGAATGCGGTCTGTATATAGTGTTTCGTGGCTTGCTACATAACGAACCTTTAAAGAATATCCAATAGGGATTTGAAAAGACTGTGTTGGCTAGCTTGTTAATTGTGTGTGATTTAAATGCTCCCTGCTCTGCCTCTGAGACTTATCCCTTCTGTCAAGATAGCCAATGTCAACAATTTCTTACACTTTGCTCCGGGAAACTTATTTATGTATTTAATACCACATATGTGAATATCCTTGCAAATGCATGAAAATTAGATTACTTTATAAACTGTTTGGTGACTTATGTTATTTTTTAATTTAATATAATTCATAGATATAGTCAAAGCCACACATGTAGATTTACTTCGTTCTGAACAGCTTTCTTTTTAAAAAAGGCAATATTGAAATAGCCTTTTTCTCCATGTAGCTAGATTTATTCCAGATATATTTTGTTCTTACCATCTAGTTTTCTTCCATAATAATCAGAGAATGTGGCAGTTTGCAATATTCAGAGTTTATTGATATTTGCTTTGTGGCCTAATACATAATAAAAGTTCTCAGTGTTCTGTGGGAATTTGGAATGAATGTGTTTTTCATATCTTGGCTAGCTTGTTAATTGTGATTCAAATTCTCTATTAAGTTATAGATTTTTGATTACTTGACCTGCCCAGATTTAAAAAAAAAAAAAAAAAAACCTTTTATGTGAAATGCAAAGAGACAACTAGAGAGAGAGGGAGGGAGGGAGGGAGAGAGAGAAAGAGAGAGGTAAAGAAAAACACAGAGAGAGCATTTTCCGTGAGCTCTCTGCAGGCCCCTTGTGTATGTTGAGCACATCCATGCTGGACTTCACTGCCATAGATCTCTGCTCTTCATAAACACTGGTCCATAGGAACAGGGCATCTACTTCAGCTAAGAGAACTGCTGTCCCTACCCTCGTCGTGAAGTGGAACCACGGTAACATCTGCTTTTGCGTGGGATGGCTATCATACCTCTGTGAAACACACCTTCCAGAAACACACCTCCAAGTTTCAATGATCTTTCTTTGTATTAGCTTTTTGCCCCTACAATAAAATGCCCGAGACAGCGAACTTTATAAAGAGACAAGGTTTGCTGGGCTCAAAGTTTCAGAGATTCAAGTCCAGCGCTGGGCTGGCCTCTGATGAGGATGGCAGATGGCAATGCCAGCATGAGCAGGAGGAGGGTTAAGTGATGAGCCAGGAAGAAGAGAGAGACTGTGGCTGGTTCCAACTCCGCTTTCATAACCAGCTCTCTCATGAGAACTACGTTCTGTGCACACACCCCCAGGGACCTAAGACCTCCCACGAGGCTCACCTCCTAAACACCATAATCGGATTAGGTTTCCACTCTCTTAGTTCCATTAGCCGTGACTTTGAGTGTTAAAGTCCAGCATAAGTTCAGGAGCCAAATCTCGTTCAAACCATACCAATCAATAAAAACTAGATTCTCTCGAGTTAGTTGAGAGTCCAGCAGGACAAAATCCCATCTTCACTCCCCTGGACCTGAGTTATGCCAGGGTGTCCTATTCTGGATCCCCACATCCTTCTCAGCTGCTCTTCCCACACATTTATGGGTGGCCTGATTCTTTTTTTTTTTTTTAATATTTATTTTATTTATGTGAAAGACAGAGTTACAGAGAGAGAAAGAGAGTCAGAAAGAGAGAGAGGTCTTCCATCTACTGACCATCCCAAGATGGCCACAACAGCCCGAGCTGGGCCGATGTGAAGCCAGGAGCCAGGAGCTTCTTTCAGGTCTCCCACATGTATGCAGGGGCCCAAAGACTTGGCCCACCTTCTACTGCTTTTCCAGGCCACAGCAGAGAGCTGGATCAGAAGTGGAGCAGCCGAGACTGAAACCGGCACCCATATGGGATGTTGGCCCTGCCAGCCGGGGCTTTAATCCATGTGTCACAGTGCCGGCCCCATGGGTGGCCTGATTCTAACAGGTAGCGAGCCTGTGCAATGGAGAGCCCACTGTTTCACCCAAATGGAGTATTTCTTAGGCTCCTTCTCAGTGCTGCTGAGGCCTATGGTCACGTCCCATCAGACCCCTGCAGAACGGCATGTGGGTCCATCTTCGGTAAGTCAGGCCTCATCCTCTCATACCTTTAGCAGCTGTCAACCTGGCTTCTATGCTGAAAAACCACTCATCCAAGCTTGGGGGTCACAAGCACAGTTGTTTGGAGACTGTGGGAAGCAGAAGAAAACTGAGGAAGCTGAGGCTAAATGAAGAAGGACAGAAGAGAATGAAGACTGAACACCTGAACTAGTTCTGAGCTGGAAGGCAGGACGCCCACTCAAGGCCTGGGCAGAATCCCATACTTGACGCTATCGGCTGGCAGTAGCTGACGTCCAGCCAGTCAGGTCTCTTACGGCTGGTGACCAGGGAATTTAAGGTGGGACCAGGATGACAGGCCAGGCTCAGGAGAAGGCCGGTGGGCTGCGTGGGGACAACCAGGCAATACCCAGCCATGAGAAGCTTCCGCTTGTCTCACTGTTCTCGTCTATCTCCTCCATTTGCAGGACCTGGATGTTTTCTTCCCCTAAAGCCTCTGACTCAGTTTCCTCTTCTCCCAACCCGCTGTTAGCCCTGGTCCCAGGTGAGCAGCCACCCACTTTCCCTCGGATGATAATGAAGCCCTTCTTACTGCTGCCCCACTCTCTAATCTGTCTCTACTCAGGACGGAGCAGTCTTTTGACGCACATCGGTCGCACCCTGTCTGCCTAGATTGCTCGCATCATTTCCCATTGTTCTGAACATCACATTCCTAGAGCTTACAACGGCCTGCGAGGTTCTGCCTGAGCTGGCGGCTCCCTGGTGCCAGGTTCACCCCTCTGCATTCCAGGTGCAGTGGACTCTGGACAGCTCCCAGGAGGCCCCTGTTCCTGTTTTTCCCATCTGCAGGTGGCCTCGTTGTCTTCCGCACTACTGGAAACACCGGTTCACCTCTTCTTCCCACGGCTGCTCCACCCGCCTTCGGAGGCTGCGACTCCTTGGTGAACCCTGCCATGGCCTCCTGTTGGGCAGGGTCTCCTCACGCCTCGCTCTCCCCTGTTGGAGGTCCTGCTCTTTTTCTTTATAGACTTTCTTGCACAGCACAGTTTGTCTATTGTCTGCCTTTGCCATTGCAGTGGAAGCTTTCTAAGAGCAGGGACTATATGCATCCTCCTCCCTGCTCTCTTGTGTCTCACCAACAGTTGGCACATAATAAGCACTCAATAAGGCATTTGCAGAATTAATACAGATGAGCTGAGCCAGTGTAGTGGAGAGCTGAGAAAAAGTGTTATGAGGTGAAGTATGTCCTCATCAAATGATCCATCCAAGTCCTTAACCCTCAGGACTTCAGAATGTGACCTTATTTGGGAATAGGGCCCTTGCAGATGTAATCAAGTTAAAACAAATTCATTACCCTGAGCCCTAATTCAACATGACTGATGCCCTGATAAAAAGGGAAATTTTGAGCACAAACACAGATAGGCACTATCCTACTCTGTTTTCTGTTGCTAAGACAAAGTATCTGAGGCCAGATCATTATAAAGAAGAGAAGTTTCTTTGGCTCATAGTTCTGGAGTTGGGACATTCGGGAGCATGGTACCAGCGTCGGCTTGGTGTCTGTTGAGGGTCTTGTGATGGCAGAGGGTGTCGTGTGGTGAGACAGAGCCAGTGAGCCCCCCGCCCCCATGACCTCATCTCATCCTAATTACCTCCCAAAGACCCCCACCTCCAAATACCGATAACCTATGCACGTTGGGGTTAGATTTCCACCATATGAACTTTGGGGGGATGTACTCAAACCCTAACATGCACAGAGGGAGGTCTCTGTGACAAGTTGTGGGGAAGACACCACGTGAAGTGGCAGCAAGCCAAGGAATGCCTGGGGCTCCGAAAGCTGGATGCGGCAGGAAGGGATCTTCTCCTGCGGGTTTCAGAGGCAGCAATGCTCTGTTGATGTCCTCCTCACAGAGTCACGGGCAAAACATTTCCACTGTTCCCAAGTCACCTAGTTCATGGTACAGCAGCCCTTGGAAACTAGCACAGGGAGGTGCCACTTAGTGGGGTCAGGTACTAGAGACTGCCTCTGTGTGTGTAGATGGTGTATGGTGGCAAAGCTGATTATAGATGCTACTGGTTAGTGGCATGGGCTGCTGTTGCCCTGAGTTGAAACAAATCCAGGGGGCTAGCACTGTGGCGCAGCAGGTTAACGTCGTGGCCTGAAGCACCAGCATCCCGTACGGGCACCAGTTCGAGGCCTGGCTGCTCCACTTCCGATCCAGCTCTCTGCTCTGGCTGGTAAAGCAGTAGAAGATGGTCCAAGTCCTTGGGCCCCTGCACCTGCGTGGGAGATCTGGAAGAAGCTCCTGGCTCCTGGCTTCGCATTGGCCCAGCTCCAGCCATTGTGGCCATCTTGGGAGTGAACCAGAGGATGGAAGACCTCTGTATCTCTCTGCCCCTGCCTCTCTGTAACTCTGGCTTTCAAGTAAATAAATGTATCTAAAAACAACAACAACAAACCAAAGAAAGGTTAGTAGGCAGGGTAAATTAATAAATTATATGAGGAAAACTGAGGCGGAAAATGACCTTCAGTCCTCTAACCTTTAAATAGCCATGAAGAAAAAATGTTTGAAAATTTCATAGGTCACTCCCATCCACCTGGAACTTTCCAAAGCTACTTGTGAATAGGGTGATTTGTGCTAGAGATGCTGAGTGACAATCAGTTTAGAAAGTTGATTGGACTGATCAACATTTGTGCGGTTTAAATCCAAGATAAGGAAATATCTACATGGATAAGTCATTCTAATGAGCACCACTGGGAATTAGGGACAAATGTATCCAGAATTAGAAGATGATAGAAGCAGTACCACTAAACCCAAGTGATTTTGCTTGAATGCCTTCCGAACAACTTTCTCCTTGCTGTTCTTTCAGTACCACACCCCAGCACAACAGGAAGGGTTATATGTGAGCTTTTGTGCCTGAAGTTAAGGCTTCCCATTGGTTGGAGATGATTAGGCAGGGTCTTGAGGTAAAAGCAAAAGAACCTTATTTCTAATCATTTTAATTTAGCTGAAACTAAGAAAGTTCTAGTTTGTTCCCACTTCTGCATCCTGATTTTGTTCCTTTTAGATTGACTTTTTAAATTTAATTTTATTTATTTCAGAGACAGAGTTACAGACAGAGAGAAAGGTCTTCCATCCACTGGTTCACTCCCCAAATGGCCACAACGGCCAGCACTGGGCTGATCTGGAGCCAGGAGCCAGGAGCTTCTTCTGTGTCTCCCACACGGGTGCAGGGGCCCAAGGACTTGAGTCATCTTCTACTGCTTTTCCAGGCCATAGCAGAGAGCTGGATTGGAAGTGAAGCAGCCGGGCCTCGAACCTGCGCCCATGTGGGATGCAGCACCACAGGTGGTGGCTTAGCTTACTATGCCATAGCACCGGTTCCCTAGATTGACTTTGTAAAAATGCCATTCCGGGGTCACACTGCTGTTGAGCTGCCTCCATTGTACATCAGAGTGTCTGAGTTCAAGTCCTTGTTCCACTCCTAGTTCCTGCTTCCTGCTGATGCAGCCCCTGTGAAGTAGCAGGTACAGTCCTAAGGGGTTGTATCCCTACCACATACATGGGAAAGTCTGCATTGTGTTGCTGACTCCTGGCTGCAAACATGTGGGGAGTGAACCAGCAAATGGGCTCTCTCTCTCTAAAAAGAAAAAAATATATAAAAATAAAAATACCACACCAAAGAAAATGACTATGATCACTATGCATTTCCTTATTTTGACTCCATGACTTAAATATCAGAAAAATATGAAGCACTTTACAACCAGGAAGGAAGAAATTACATAAAATTCAAGTTAGAATAATAGCTTATTCTATTCCTACTTTTTGCAGAAATTCAATTTTTTAACAAAATGGAGCCACTTCAAAAGCTGAGGGAGCTAAATGGATGGCCTGCTGTCAATCAATCCAAATGAAGATGCAACAATTCAGAGACTGAGGTTTTTAAAGTCTTGAAACTGGCAATTTCTTGAAGTGCAACCCAAGCTTCTTTGTATATTACACTGGGTCAGTCTCCCATACCTGTAGGGATGTACAGATGTTGCCTCCAGTGGTTCCTATTGCCGTGGTCATTTACCTGGTTCTGTGTCTTCATGGCCCACTGTTTGTGTTATTAAGAGGTGAAATCCCTCAGCTTAATTTTCCCCTAGGATGTTTACCATCAGGTCATTTGAAGAAGGTCTCTGCCAGCCTTAGAGGGAAACATGGGGTAGTGCGTGTTAATGAACACATAGAACCATCTTCAAAGACTTCCTTCTTCCAGTACTGTCAAATTTCTCTCCTCTTCACGAAACTTAGGTTGCTTCACACCCATTCTTCTGATGGAGGCATTCATGTGTTCTAAAAAGTGTAGTTGACAGGACACAGGTTGATGACTTGGGCTGCTGAGTCCATGTGGTGCTGAGGTGGTTGATCCCATGGGCAGCTGGGACATCAGGGACAAGCAGAAGAGAATATTCTCCAGGTAGAGAGAAGGTATCTTTATCTGCTGACAACAGTTGCCCCAGTGACTAACCTGGGAAGCCCCACCATGCACTGGCTCTAATTTCTGTATCTGCTCCAAGTTACTCTGTAACTAAGCTAGCAAGATACTCTGATCAGGCCGGTGCCACGGCTCACTAGGCTAATCCTCCGCCTTGTGGCGCCGGCACACCGGGTTCTAGTCCCAGTCGGGGCGCCGGATTCTGTCCCTGTTGCCCCTCTTCCAGGCCAGCTCTTTGCTGTGGCCAGGGAGTGCCGTGGAGGATGGCCCAAGTACTTGGGCCCTGCACCCCATGGGAGACCAGGATAAGTACCTGGCTCCTGCCATCAAATCAGCGCGGTGCGCCGGCCACAGCGAGCTGGCTGCGGCGGCCATTGGAGGGTGAACCAACGGCAAAGGAAGACCTTTCTCTCTGTCTCTCTCTCTCACTGTCCACTCTGTCAAAAAAAAAAAAAAAAAAAAAAAAGATACTCTGATCAAGGAACTGCTTGGATGGAAAGTCTTCCTGAATCTCAGTTGACAGATATTACCTATTTCTTTTGAAAGTCAATACCCTTGCCTCTTGCTGCTCCTTCTCAGGTTCATACCTTCCTTGTTTTGTCCTGCTGTTTGGGGCATTCAAAAATAAAAATCAGCTAGGAGCTACAGTGGTGACATTGATGCCTCCTCTGCTTTGCCCTGGCACACCAATTCAGCACAATTGACTGTTTTGATATTTCTGGGCTGAAACCCTCCTGCTACCCAGATCTGATGGTGCATCCTGGTTCTCTAGCATGTCTGCACTCAACCCACCGATTAGTATGGCAGCATGCCCACTCAAACAAGGTGCAGAGCCAATTTCAACAAGGCAAGGTGCCAATCCAATCCTGGCTCAGGCAGGGCCCAGAGCAAGTGACACAGCATGTCCATGAAGAGCTTTCCGGTGGACCTCATGTTTCACTCCAGGGACCTGTCACCGGAGAAATCTTTCATTATGGTGCATTGTTTTCACTTTGCTAGAAAAGAAATCAGTAGTATAGGATTTGGGGTATTTGGGATTCTTCTTTTGAAATGAAAATGAGAAGACTGTTCAAATATAGGTATTACAGGAGCCCAGTAAGAAGGGTAGGACATCCTTCCTCTCCAAAGCTGCAAATGGCCTTGGCAATCAGAAAAACATGGTCACAGACAGACAGAAAATCCACCTTTGTGTGCTGTGTTAGGTCTAGTGGTTGTAGAGAAGAGACAAACAGTAGTGCAAAAATACCATTGACTCATCCTTTCGCACAAATCCTCTCCTCCAGCTCACAGACAAAGGCTTCCAAAGTGTTGCGAGGCTACAGGCAAAGAAGGAATGAATAGATGGGATATAGCAGTAGGATTGGGAAGACAAGCTCCTGTTAGTTTAATTTATAACTGAAAAGGAGCTGTGAGGTTTTGCCCTGCTGAGAGACAGAGAGAGAGAGAGAGAGAGAGAGAGTTATCACCCTTAATGAACTGCTCTCAAGGAGTAATGAACTTCAACGGTAAGACAAGTTCAGTTGAGTGCCATAGAGCCATCTGGGTAGAGGCAAAGCAGGTTAACAATGTTAGCCATGCTTCTTCCTTCAGTGGGTAGCTTTGTTCCATAGCTCTCTTATTTCACTCTATTTTCCAATTTCTCCCCCTGAGGTGAAAGTGTGATCACTTTTTTAATTAAAGCAAAATCAGAAGAATACAAATTGTTTGGAAAAACAAGATGGCAAGGTCTAAAAACGAAGCCAACTACAACCAAAGGCATTTGGGAAACTCTGACGAAGTTCACCAGGCATATTTTTCAGCAAGAAAAAGCATTATAATGACAGAAAGACTGGCAAGAAGGAGGAGTCGCTGAAGAGATGTCCACAGACTTCCTAGAGCCGCCCTGCTGTTGGGGTCCATCAGGGACCAGAGAGGGAAGCTCTCATCATAGTGGATGCAGATGGTGCACCTGTCGTGGCTGCTGTGGCTAAGAAGTCTTTCAAGTTCAACTAGCACGTGTTTACTACAGCAAACCTTGGGCACTGGGTGTTGTCAAAGCCACAGCAGCTGTGCTGCTGGTGCCCAGGGGCCTGATGCCCTGAGAGCACTGTGCCCTGGAGGGCCCAGATCATGGTGTGCTGGTGCCTACAGCGACCGACTGGCAAGAATCGTTGTTCCATACTCAGCAATTTGCCTGTGGTTGTTCAATACAGTGATTATTAAAAACTAAATTACAAAAACTGGCAATTAAATCAATTCTATGAAAAACAAAAGCAATAAAGATTCAAAATTCATCACTTCCCCCTTATCTTACTGTGATCTACGTGTTTAAAGTTATATACATCAATGAGACTACTTTGAAATGTTTGTGGACAAACAGAATGAGAAGGTAAGTTCATTTTGGTACAAATCTTGAAATCCATGTATATATAATTTTTTTCATAATATGTTTCCATGAACTTTTGGAAGACGCCTTAGAGGCGTGAGTTTCTAAATTTTTTGCACCAAAGTAAACTAACTTTTTAAAAATAATTTTTATTTAATTTATTTGAAAGGAAGAGAAGCAGAGAAAGAGACAGAGAAAAACAGACAACCAGACAGAGGCCTCCAATCTGCTGGTTCAGTCCCCAGATGCCTGCAACACCCAGGCCTGGGTCAGGCCAAAGTCGGGAGCCTAGAATTAAATCTGGGTCTCCCATGTGGGTGGTAGGGGCCCAACTGCTGGAGTCCTCACCTGCAGCTTCCCAGAGTGCACTGCAGCCGGCAGCTGGAACAGAGAGCAGAGCTGGGACTCACACCCACGCACTCTGATGTGGGATACATGCATCTCAAGCAGCAGCTTAACCCACTGCACCACCTGCCTGTTCCCAACAAACATCTTTTAATTCCATTTCTCACAAACATCAGAAATCTCTTTTGAAAATTTTCTTTGAAAGGCAGACAGATATTTCCAATCTGCTGGTTCATTCCCTAAATGCCAGCAACAGGTAGGCCAAAGCCAGGAGCTGGGAACTCAATCTGGGTTTCCCATGTGGTTGGCAGGAAAACAACTACTTGAACCATCACCTCTTGCCCACCCCCCACAAAGTGCACACTAGCAGGAAGCTGGAATCAGCAGTGAAGCTGGGACTTGAACCCAAGCAGCCCAAAATGAGACATGGCTGTCCCAGCTGGTGACTTAACTGCTTTTCCAAATGCGTGTCCCTCCACAAGCTCTTTGAATCATGCTTGCATTATATGAATGTAGAGAAAACAATACATAAGGACTTGCCACTGGCCAGCTCTTTGCAGTTTTGTGTTTAATGACATCGCATTGGCAGCTTGAAACTGGCCATGCTGAGAGTGTTCACACCACAGAAATCAGCAAGGTCTACAGTTCTTCCAGAGAACTGTGGTTTTTTTTTAAATATTTATTTTATTTTATTTTGAAAGAGATACAAAGAGAGGTAGAGCCAGAGAGAGAAGTCTTTCATCTGCTGGTTCACTCCCCAAATGACCACAATGGGCAGAGCTGAGTTGATGCAAAGCCAGGAGCCAGGAGCTTCCTCCAGGTCTCCCACATGGGTGCAGGGCCCAAGGACTTACGCCATCCTCTGCTGCTTTCCCAGGCCATAGCAGAGCGCTGGATCGGAAGTGGAGCAGCCAGACTCGAACCGGTACCCATAAGGAGCTACAGGCCGGGGCTTTAACCTTCTGTGCCACAGCATCGTCTCCAAGAACTGGTTGTTAAAAATTCACCTGCACCAGTCGGGGCTCCAGATTCTGTCCCGGTTGCCCCTCTTCCAGGCCAGCTCTCGGCTGTGGCCAGGGAGTGCAGTGGAGGATGGCCCAAGTGCTTGGGCCCTGCACCCCATGGGAGACCAGGATAAGTACCTGGCTCCTGCCATCAGATCAGCGCGGTGCGCCGGCCGCAGTGCACTAGCCGTGGCGGCCATTGGAGGGTGAACCAACGGCAAAGGAAGACCTTTCTCTCTGTCTCTCTCTCTCACTGTCCACTCTGCCTGTCAAAAAAAAAAAAAAAAAATCACCAGCACCTTACTGCCTGAAATCTACACAAGCCAAGCTTCTGTGTTTTGTAATAAATTGGATGGGATCCTTCAAACCAGCCTTGACATTGTTCTACAGCACCTTCTCAAAGCTGAGATCTGCCTTGGATTTCCACAGTCCCAACAGATTATGGAAAAGACCCTGTTTTCTGGTCTCTCCCAAAAACTCAGGCACAAGTGTGATGGCATGAACATAGGGCGGGAGTGACACCAGCACAAAGAACTCCCTCCTTCTGAGCTAGTTTATAAGTCATGAAATAGAAAATGAGTCAAAGATAATACAGTTTAACATTCTTTGACCCCACTGGGTTCAGCACTGGGAACTGTCAGACTGTCATAGGATAAATTCTGTCAGGGACTCATATTTGGGGAGAAGTCAGTATTCTGACCCTATAAACAAGGGGTAACAATGACCACAGTGGGGAAATCATTGCATTGACTTGAAGTGCTCCTCCAAATTTGAAAAATTTTTAAATGTCAGCACTATAGGAAGAATTTAAAAGTCCATTCAATTTGATGGTATTTCTTTTACTCATTATCTTACTTAACCCTCTAGGACATTGGACTGCACCGCTCAGCTCATAGCTCTGAAACGTTCTCTTCACTCAGCTTCTGTCTGAGAGAGAAATAGAAAGGAAAGAAAGAGAAGGTAGGGGAGGGGAAAGGAAGAGAGAAAATATTGTTTCAAAGATTTATTTATGTATCTGAAAGGCAGAGCAATAGAGAGATGAAAGAGAGAGAGAGAGAAATATTTTTCATCCACTGGTTTAATTCCCAAATGGCTTCAATTGCTAAGGCTGCAGCAGGCTGAAATCAGGAGCCATGAACTCCATCCGGGTCTCCCCCATGGGTGGTGGGGGCCTAAGCACTTGGACCATCTTCTGCTGCTTTCCCAGGCGTATTAGCAGGGGAATGAATTGGTAGCGGAACAGTCAGATTTGAATCAGGGTTCTAATAGGGGATGCAAGCTGGGTTGCCAGTGTTACAGGTGGTGACTTAACCTGCTGTGCCACACCTGGAGATCCTATTTGGAAGAATGGACTCGCAGGTTTCAGGGCCTGGTGAGCCTAGGAGATGTAGGACAGGGCAGCAGGCTGGATACTCAGGCAGGTTTTCTTCCCTGGAATTGGGGTCAGAATTCTGTCTTCAGGAAACCTCTGTCTTCCCTTCAAAGGCCTTCAGCTAACAACGAAGCCCATCATTATCCAGGGTAATCTCCTTTACTTAAAATCAACTAATTACAGGCTGGCGCCACGGCTCCCTTGGCTAATCCTCCGCCTGCGGCTCTAGCACTCCGGGTTCTAGTCCCAGTCAGGGTGCCAGATTCTGTCCCGGTTGCCCCTCTTCCAGGCCAGCTCTCTGCTGTGGCCCGGGAAGGCAGTGGAGGATGGCCCAAGTGTTTGGGCCCTGCCCCGGCATGGGAGACCAGGAGGAAGCACCTGGCTCCTAGCTTCGGATCAGCGCGGTGCACCGGCTGTAGCGGCCATTTGCGGGGGGTGAACCAATGGAAGGAAGACCTTTCTCTCTGTCTCACTAACTCTGCCTGTCAAAAAAAAATCAACTAATTATGAATGTTAATCACAGCTACAAAATACAAATGTACGTCAAAAATTTTATGGAAAATTGAATTAAAAGAAAACATTATTTTTGCACCAAAATTTTTTGAAATCCATGCATAGTTTTTTCCCCTAATACACATGGATTTCTTGAAGACCCCTTATATACACGATTTCAATGTTTTTTTGCACTAAAATAAGATTGTCTCCTATTTTCATTCTGCAAACTTTCTGAAATATGCTCATATTCTTAAAACTTTTTACGTATTTATTTTCATTAGGCAGAGAGACAGAGGTCTTCCATTCACTGGTTCACTATCCAAATGCCCTCATCAGCCAGGGCTGGACAAGGAGCCTGGAACTCAGTCTGCGTTTCACGTGTGCGTGGCAGGGAACAAAGTACCCACACCATCACTTGCTGCCTCCAGGGTGAGCATTAGCAGGAAGCTGCACTGGAAGGGAGAAGCTGGGACTTGCAATAGGCACTCCAGTGTGGGATGCAGGCATCCAGTGTGCCAAATGCCTGCTCCCTCCTTATATTTTTATAACAACACCCAAACCAGTTGCTTCAGACACTAGAATCCAGCCAAGCTGGCACAAAATTAATCATGACAGTTTCTAAACAGGGCCTCCTGCCTGGCTGTTAAGATCTTCCCCCACAAGTCTCTCTCCAGCTGCTTCTTCCATTGCATACTCCTTAAATGTTGGTTTTCTCCAGCATACAGCTGAGTTCAGAGGTATGGTTTTTCAGTGTTAAAAGAGTTTTATAAATGTATCAATGGAGATAGAACTATCAAAATCACCCAATATGCCTAACTAAATTGTGAAGCAAGACTTTTTTGTTGTTGTTCTGGGATAGTATAACAATAGCATAATTTTCATCCAAATAGATCATTCAAATAAGGAGAAATCAAAAGCACAGTTGTGCTCTTTAAGCTTTTTGGACAGAGTCTCTCCAGATTCTTCATCTGGGCCTCTCTTGTGGGTGGCAGGAAACCGAGCACTTGGGCCATCTTCTATTGCCTTCCCAGGTGCATTAGCAGGGTGCTATATCCAAAGTGGAGCAGCCAGGATTTGAACTGGAGCTTATATGGGATGCTGGCTTTGCAGGCAGAGGCTTAATAAGCTAGGCCACAACAGTCCAAAGTCTTAGCCCCGGGACTCTTCTCCTCCCACTCAGCATTACTTCCTTGGCGATCTGTTCCAGATACAGTCCTCAATGGCATTCACACACCAGCGTCTCCAGCATGATGTCCCAAGGAGCTCTGGGTTCCACGTGGAGGTCCGTTTCACAAGTACCAGTTCTATGGTGCTGGTTCTTGAAGATTCACAGCGCATGTGACCGTGACAGAACTGGAGGCTCTGTGAAGCCCTGTGGTAACCAGTGTCTGCAGATCCCCTTGGGGGGACAATGTCCTAAATCTATATTCTGAGCGCAGGCCCCTCTGTGACGTTTCAGAAGGGCGTGTCCAGCTGCTTCCTGTCTGATCCATTTAGATGTCTGTTGTCAGTTCAAACTCAGTATGAGCAAAACTCACTTCGTTTTGCCTGACCCAAAGCTCCCTCCATTTTGTCCCTTCTCTCCTAGAATCCCTGTCACTTCCTGTGGTCAGTACTTCTGCTGCCCAAGAAAAGCGCAGGGGGTCGGGGAGACCACGTGAGCCCCGTGTCTGCGGTCACTACTCCGCGTGTGTCTACTTCCCCGGATTCGGTGACTGCCTTTTGCGCATGTGTCAAATCCGCCCCCACCCCCTTTCCCGGCACACGCCTCCAGCCTCGGCACTGCTCAGCCATTTTTCATTTACATGCTGAGCATCCCTAATCCAAAGACCGGAAACCTGAAATTGTTAGACCCTCGGAGTGAGGATGCTAACGCATCGAGAGGCACACCCCAAAGACTCAGAGTCCAGACCGGCTGATGCAAAAGCAAGAGGATTTATTCAGCGTCTGCGCAGACAGGCCTCCTGAACTCGGGAATCCAGAGCGCGCCCCCAGCACAGAGCCACACGGTTTATATACCCGCAGCGACCAATCCGTGAGCTGATCATGTGAAAGGCATGCGCCTTCTGTCCAATCAGTGAGCTGATCATGTGAAAGGCATGCGTCCTCCATCCAATCAGTGAGCTGATCATGTGAAAGGCATGCGTCCTCCATCCAATCAGTGAGCTGATCATGTGAAAGGCATGCGTCTTCTATCGAATCAGCTACGGGATCACATGGGAGGCATGCACCTCGTCGCCATTTTGTTGTTTACTTCTTCAGCAATTCCTTTCCCTGTCAACGTCATCTTGTTCACCCTGAGGGGGACGATGTCTCGCTCCCTTTGTTCCCCTGGAGGGAGAGCAGCGTCCCGCTTCCCACACCGTTATCTGAGTATTAGGAGGCATACAAACTGGGTTAGGTCTTAGCACAGCCAGGCGCAAGTGTCTCAGCTAGCTAAGCATAGGGTCCCTTATTTTTATAGCTGCACCTAATTTTAGCTTTGGGGGAAAAAGTTTAGGGCTATAATTTTTAAACTTTAATTTTATTTGGGGCAAAGGTGACTTCTTGATTTTAATAGCGTTAGCTTAAGTCACTCCATCTTAGTTTGATTTTAAGGTTCTTCAAAATATTCTCCAATCCAAAAGTTTTTGAGTACTAACTCGGTACCACAAGTGCAAAATCCCACAGCTGACTTCAGTCAAAATGCAAGTCCCCTAGAAATATTGTATACAGTTATTTCCAGGCTACGCGTGGAAGGTGTGTATGAAACCACTGAGTGTCGTGTTCAGACTTGATTGCCCTCAGCAAGATTTCTCATTATATATCTGCAGATATTCCCGAATTTGACAAGTTTCAAAACCCTTCTCGGTTCAAGCACTCCCACTAAGGGCGCTCAACCTGTGTTTCCAATGGGGGCCTCCCCGCTGCTTCTGTTGCTTCCAGGGGTCTCCCTGCTCCCTGATATCCTAGAGTACAAAAAGCTGGTGTTGTCCTCTACTTAGCGCCAGGAAGTTCTCTACAGATGCAGTACAACGCTCCTCTTGCCTGGTGTTTCATGTTAAACTCACCGTTTGCAGCTAAGCTTTTCTTGGTTTTCTGAATGATTTAAAGAAAAAAGTCCTCTGACTTCCTTCGGGGATACGGATGTGTGCCTTTTGGATTTGAAAAGGCATTGAAAGAATTAAAGTGAGGTTTGGGCAGCATAAAGCATTTGTTGGTGCTTAATTTTTCTGGTCATTTGTTTTTGGCCACAGAAAATTGAGAGCTGACTGTTCAGGGACTCACTAGACCAAATAGTCTGGATCAAGCTCTTGCTGCAGTCCGGAAAATGGAATACTTAGCATCATAATGATACTGAGCTTCTCAGGAAACGGGGAAACATTCAAGCTGCTCTTCAAAAAACAAATAAACAAACAAAAAGCATCTTCAAAACTTCTAAAGATACAAGATATTTTAATATGAAAAAGTTTCAGAATAATATTTAAAATACAGTCTCAAGACTTTCACCTTCACGTCATTAAGTGGTACAACTAATTTTTGTTTTACTCAAGGAAGCAAAAATACTGGAAAAATATATCTGCAACTATTACTAGCATTTACCTCTAAGCAGAGAGAATTAATCATTTTCACATTCTTCAATCAGCTAGTTGTGCTTACTGACATGTCTGCAATGAAAATGAATTACTTTCGTAGTAAAAAAAAAAAGTGATTTAAAAAAATCCTTAAAAATATCTTAGCAGTCTATTAGACTGACCAATCTTAGTCTACTTTGTCCAAGATGACCTCAATTTACCTCTGTTCCATGTCCCTCAGTTTTGTTTTTCTTCCAGAAACACAGCATGCCAATTTTAAATAGTCAATAGCATCCTTGCAGTGCGCACCCGTGTGGTCTGGCTTTGCACATATTTTCCAGGAGAAGGTGGTACAACCCAACCATGATGACAGGTCTTCTAAGAAAACCCTGGCTCCTCTGTTTCAAAGTTGCAAAGTCAAAAATGCAGACCGATTTAGCCTCAAAATATATAAAGGATGCATACTGAGGTGCACACAAAAGTAATTTAAAGACCTTGCATTTAAGCTAAGCTCACTGTTTATTATGATTTGTTCGTATACCAACCCATTCTAATAGTCTAGATATTTTATCAACTCAGCATGGACTCCTCTCTCTCTTTTTAATAAAAAGGGTCAATTTATGCCCCACCTACTTCATGATTGACTTTTTAATTGTTTTCAAATAGATTTCAAGTGTGGGTAGCTAAATTGTTACTTTTTTACCTTACTTGGGAGCAAGTGGGTGGAAGGTATACCTATGCTCACTTGCTTTCATGCTTGTATTTAAAAAGTATTTCCCCTCTCAATATGCCAGGACAAAAGCAATTTAGAATATATTTTACATAGTTTTGTAGATTTTATCTTTACTCCAAGAATTAATTCCAAAATCAATTAAGTTCCTATAGACTGAATCTAATATCTTAGGGAAAAAATATGTATTAAATTCAATTAGGCTGAATATCTTATTTCATTATTTTGCTTAATAAATTCAACACATTTAAAAGTGGATTCTGTAAAAGGTCGTGAAATAAGTCAAAAAGTCTTTTTTCATCTAACAGATCACAATACAGAAAGAACTCTTACTTCTGCTGTGACATAATTTACTCATATAGTTCTCTGGCATCTGTTAACTTAGTGTACTGAAGCTTCCATAAATGTGATAGCTTTTTTTTAAAAAAAAAGATTTATGTATTTATTTGAAAGTCAGGGTTACAGAGAGGTAGAGGCAGAGGCAGAGAGAGTCTTCCAACTGCTGATTCAATCCCCAAATGATGGAAACAGCTGGAGCTGGGCTGATACGAAGCCACGAGCCAGGAGCTTCTTCTGGGTCTCCCATGTGGATGCAAGGGTCCAAGGACTTGGGCCATCCTCTGCTGCTTTCCCAGGTACATTAGGAGGGAACTGGATCATAATTGGAGCAGCTGGGACTTGAACCGGTGCCCAAATGAGATGCCAGCACTGCAGGCAGAGGCTTTACCTGCTACACCACAGCGCCAGCCCCAATATAATATCTTTGAAAAATGCAGCCTACAGAAATGTGAGGTGAATTTTCTTTCTTAGGAGCAGTGCTGGCCAGTAAAACGTTTCGTAATGATGTAAATCCATCTATCCTATCCATGCCATTCAGCACTGTGGCCACTAGACACATTCGCCTATTGAGCATCTACACGTGGCTGATGTAACTGAGGAGCCGAATTTTTTAATTGCAGTCAAGTTTAATTAATTCAAATTTAAATATTCACACGTGGCCAGTAGCTAGCACAGTGGCCTGCACAGCTCTAGAGTTACAGTTGGTTGAATTATATTCAGATAAAAGTATTCATGGATGCTTGCCACTTAGTAATGTTCTTTTTTGCCTTAATAAAATCAATGTTGGGACTTGCCTAATTTCCCAAAAAGAGTAAATTAGCTGTTTTCATTACCTCTTTACTTCCAGCTCTTCTCTGGCAGATGGCAGGAAATGAGAGCTCTGTCTCATCCCCCCGAGAATACTGCTGGCATTTCACTGCAGCCCAGCAATTGTCTGGCTGCGCCCCAGGGGCTCTCCTGATGAGCCTCAAACTGATTAAAAAATGAAGTCCTTTATTTTCTACTTACAGGTGAACAATGAGCCAATAATATAACTTTCATTTTTACATATGACAAAAGAGTATTTACCAGTAATCTACTTGCAACGATTAGAGATTACTGTTGGGGGATCTACGGGTGACAATTCCATTCCTGTTTGCACCTGTATTTGTTAGGATTCCAACAGGAAGCAGAAGGTAAACTCAGACTTGTAATTAGGGAGAGTTTAAACAAGGTTTCTTTACAAAAGGTGTGGGCTGTGTTGAAGGAAACCTGCGAAGGCAGTTCAGGACCCCAGGGATAGCAACAGGAGGGAGCTGTCTCCTCCCTCCTGCCTCTTATCCCATCCTCTGATCTCCTTTTGCTGCGTCACATTAGTAAAGTCAACTAGATTGGGAAGCAGTTCATAGACAACGTCCATAAATCCATCCTGGTAGAGCATGGACAGACTGGATAAACCTGGGTAGGTGATCTGCAGAGGCAACAGAAATGATCCTACAACCCCTGCCAAGTTTGTAAGTGGTTCTACATCAACCCAGAGAGACCGTAAATGAACACAAACGTTTGCTTTACTACTCATGAGAGTGGGATTGAATGGCAAAATTTAGATGTATGGGTTGCACTGAATTTATGCATCTCGCCAGAATCCCTTGGCCCCATTTGCTCTTGTTGGAGGACACCGCTTTGTCTCCCCATCGCCACTGTCACCCAAGTTAGCCAGCACCAGTTCCTACCACCATGAGATAACTTGGCGTCCCACGGAGTGAGAGCTGCCTCCGGCGTGACTCGACCTGCCTGCCGATTCGAGCGCTGCAGCAGCCTCACCACCCCACCCAGGAGGCTCTGGATGCGCCCACCTTCTGGATTCAGAGGAAGGGCCATGCAGTGGGCTGTGGACTATGCTTTTCCCAGAATATTCCTGAGAAGAGGGAAGGCTACATGGCACAACTTGGAAATTATGTGACAACCTTTGACCAGTGAAAGACAAGAGAAAACGTAAAGGTAAGGAACCAGCAAACAAATCCTGCTTTCTTCTTCTCAGTAGATCCTATTTGAAAACTGAAATGTTCAAACACTTGGGAAACTCTGGCCAGCTCAAAAATGTACCAGGTTGTATTTGCTTCCTTTGTCTCTGCCTGTGGGCTGTGTAAAGACGCTGCAAATTCTTTGGAATTTGCATTGAGAAGCAGAGTTTACCTCCCTGGAATCTTCACTGGCCTTTGGAACTTGCTTGACTTACAGAATGTACTGGAAATAATACAAGAAGAGAAGGCCATTAGAAACCTTGAAACTTCTGCCTGCTGGAATATTTTTTCTTGAGACATTCTCTCTGTATACTGGACTGCAATGCTGAAAGAAGTGCTAGCTACATGGGGAATCCACATGTGTCACGCAGCCCCAGCCAAGAGCCAGCATCAACTGCCAACCATCCTGGAGCAGGTGCTACATGTGCCTGAAGAAGCCATCTTGACAGTAGATCCTTTAGCCCAAGGCACTATAACTGATGCCACACGCATGAGAGATGAGCCGCCCAGACCAGCCCTTCCCAGTTTCTTGACTCACAAAACCAAGAGCAAAATGCAATGGCTGTTTAAGCTACTGTGCTTTGGGGTAGTTTATTCCATAGTCATAGAAAATTGGAAGACTCTCCTTAAGAGACTGTTTTTAGAAGTTGTTTCTTCATTGTCTGTGTAGGTACTTCTCATATAGTCAACAAACTGGTTCTATTTTCCTATGAAGCTGTGGCCAGCTCAGTAATGGACCACCTTGGGTAAGGATACTTCAGAAAGTTCATAGGAAATGGATTAAAAGATGTTTACTTTAATGCAAAAAAATTTTAAAATCTATGCATATGAGGGGTTTTCAGATAGTTCATGGGATTGACATTTGGTCTAGCTTTGAAATACCTGCATCCCAAATCAAAGAGCTGGGTTTGAGTCCTGGCTCTGCTCTTTTTTTTTTTTTTTTTTTTTTTTTGGACAGGCAGAGTGGACAGTGAGAGAGAGAGACAGAGAGAAAGGTCTTCCTTTGCCGTTGGTTCACCCTCCATTGGCCGCTGCAGCCTGGCGCGCTACGGCCAGCGCACCGCGCTGATCCGATGGCAGGAGCCAGGTACTTATCCTGGTCTCCCATGAGGTGCAGGCCCAAGCACTTGGGCCATCCTCCACTGCACTCCCTGGCCACAGCAGAGAGCTGGCCTGGACGAGGGGCAACCGGGACAGAATCCGGCGCCCCGACCGGGACTAGAACCCAGTGTGCCGGTGCCGCAAGGCGGAGGATTAGCCTAGTGAGCCACGGCGCCGGCCCTGGCTCTGCTCTTAAGTCCAGCTTCCTGCTGCTGTGCACCCTGTGAGGCAGCAATTGATGATTCACATAGTTGGGTCCTTGCCACACATGTGGGAGATATGTATTACATTTTTTTGGCTTCCAGCTTCAACCCCAGCCTGGCCTCCGTCATTGTGGGCCTTTGGGGAGTGAAGTAGTACATGGTGGAGCTCTCTCCGTCCCTGTCTGTCTCTTTCTCTCTATCAATAATAAATAAATAAAATTTTAGGGAAAAAATGGTGTTCTGGCAAGGACACCTGGAGCTGCTGCTGCAATGGTTCCTTCAAGCGTGGTCACCGTAATGGCCTAAGGTGAAGGAAGTAGAGAGAGCATAACTTCCCTGAGTGGTTTTGAGAAAGGAGTCAGAAGTTTCAAGAAGTTGGGTGTGTAGAATGGCTTCACTTGGTAAGACCAGCCACCTGACCATTCTTCCCAGAAGCCCTCCCTTCATGAGGCGGTAAGGAACACAGCAGAAATGGGGTGGGACATGGAGTGGGCCACCAGCTTCTTCCAGAAGCTCAATGGTGGCTGTCCTCTGTGGACCAGGGTTCACAGTGGGAGATGCTACAGTGCAGTTGGGCCCCCTGTTATTCATGGTGATAAAGGAATCAGAACTCTCAAGATCAGATGCCAGCTCTTCACTGCTTTCACAAAGGAAAGATAGAGCTAATCACCATCATGAGCAGCAAGGCCCCAGCACGAGTGAGGTGCCTACTTTCAAGGGTGCATAGCAAAGGGAACTGGCTGTGGTGCGTAATTTGGATAGCTTGAAATCAACAGCTGTTGAGCAGGTTATTGCTGACTCTCACAGTGGAAAACTGGACTCCACCCTTGAGTTCCCAGATTTATGCCATTTAACAAACTCCAAGCCTGTTGACTAAAGAAGATTTTGAATCCCTTGGAGGAAGGACCCTATAATTCCACTGCAAGTATATACAGTAAATATTCCTCTGATCCTTCCCCAGAGGGAACTGTAGCATTTTCCAGGGTAACTGTGCATTTGAGAAAGAGTAAAATCCAGACTTTTCATAGACTATTAGCTACGGTGTATGAAATGATACGGATAGCAGGGCACCTGAAAAGCTATTGTAATCTTTTATTAGAACAGAGACTTATGGAGATCCAGCTCATCTCTTGGTGGGTTCAGGGGTTTAGGATACCCACTTGGCTACTATACCTCTGGCTCCGAAATGATTGATCAAGACAGAGGTGTAGCTTCAGGCAGCACCTCAAATCAGTTGCCTGTCTTGTGGAGTAAGCCTTATGGTGGTAGGAAGGGGCAAGTGCTGACATTTTTAACCTTTGCCATGGGAGTTGTCCCAGGCACTATTGGGTGTTTACTAGCAACCCTGCTTCCACCAACTGATTGCCAATGACAACTGCTTTAGCCATGACCACCAAAAGTGTTCCTAGACATTGCCAAATCACCTCTGGTTGGGATCCACTGGCTAAGTGTCAGTCCTTGATTTCTGCCTCATCCCTTGCCCATTGCAGAAGTAATAACAGGGTCAGTGGGGAGTCACAGAGATTAACACCACCCTCAAAAACTAAGGGGTTCCTGCAATATTTTCCTTTGATTTAACTCTCTACCTTCTGTAAAAACAAATCAGGCAGATCATGGTAGATGATGGTGAACTGCTACACACTCAGCCAAGGAGTAAGTCTACCCAGAGCTGCTGTGCAGGTGTAGATCTTTATCACAGCTACCAAGCCTCTGCCACTTGAGAGTCAGCTAGAGACTTGCGGAGATTTTCTTCTCTCAAGCTATTAGCAGGGATGGAAACCAGTAGCTTGCTTTTGTGTGGCTGTCAAGAACTACAGAGGTTCTGCGTCTTCACCCCATTTGTAAGCTAACAAGTTGCTCTGGCACAGTTTCATGGATGTCGGCAGCAGACGTAAGACTCCTGGGTCAGACACAAATAATTTTATCGCACAGAAAAAGCAGAGCGAGAGCTTCATGTTCATTTGTATTGGTTCCCTGTGCCCTTCCCATCCCGCGGAGATGGGTGATGACATTGGCAGACCAAGAGTCTGCCTGCTCACTTACTCAGTGGGTTGTGTGATAGGAGAGGAACATTACTTTTCTCATCTAAACCTCTTCTTTGCTTGGTGGCTATGTCACTTCCTCCCTCAAGGTTGCTCACTGCAAATACAACCCTGAGAAATGGCTGGGAAAAGGAGTGTCCAGGGCCTTGCTTTCTTGGCACATCCAGCAACGCTATGCAGGGACCCTTGGGGGCCCAGAGTGGGATACTTCACTAAACAGAGGTACTGTGGACTGAATCTTTGTGTTCCCTAAAATTCACGTGTTGAAGCCCAAATCCCCACTGTTATGGCATTTGGAGTGGAGTCTTTAAGAGGTAGTTAGGTTATGAGAGTAGAGGCTTCGTGAATGTGACTGGTGCCCTTTTAAGAAGACAAACAACAGATTTAATCTCTCTGCTATGTGAAGATACAGCCAGTAGGCTTCCATTTAAAAAGACAAAAAAGAGGGCCATCAGCAGGAACCAAACATGCCAGCACCTTGTCCTTGGACTTGAAAGCTGAATTCCTGTTATTGAAGCCTCCTGGTCTAGGAGTGTTTTTGTTTCAGCAGCCCAGCCCACAGAAACCAAGAGAAGCAGTAAGGACATCTGCACTGTCCTGCCTCAATGCTAGGTCAGCGCTCATCAATGTCATAATAATCTTCACAGGGATCATGACTATCTGTGTGTAGCAGAGCACAACACCTTGGTCTACAATGCTGATAAAATCACACCCATCAGTCATGGTCAGGAGATTTCAAGAATGCTAGGCACCTGCGAAGTCACATGCTTGCCAGAGGGTGGGAGACTGATTTCATAGAAGTTAAAGATTCCCTACATTGGTGTCGTTTATAGGAGTAAAGGCACTTGTCAAGTTGCCCAAAACACATAATCCCTCTAAAGTAAAGGAAACATTGGTTGTCCTTTGTCCCACACATCACTAAAGAACTATTAGCATTTTGGCCTTGTTTGGAATTTGGAGGCAGCTAATGTTGTACTTGGGAATATTTCTCTATGATGAATTCAGTATAATCTGATTCACGAGTCATAAGATTGGGCAGAAACATTATTTGATGGAAGTGGTGTATTCCAAAGTAGGCTCAAATTAACCAGAAGGTAGCAAAATATCATCTGTGCAAGTGACCCAAATCTCCTGTCACTTACCACTGCTGTACCACGGACTCCTCTTTAACTCCTTAGGGAAGGGCTACAATCAGTTAATAGAGGGAGAAAGGGATTGAGTTTGGTTCACAGAGTTTGACCTTCCACAATCTCTGGTTTTTCACTATCTTCTTGAATATAATGCTGTGTGGCCCTGCGTGGAGTATGGTATCACCGTAACCTAGGCTGTGAGTATGTTGGACTAATAATCTGTCGTCGATCTCCTCTGTCAGCAATGGTTGCCATGACTGGCCATCCTCATACCACCGAAACAGGAGGAGGCAATTACAATGATAGGATCGATTTCTCAAACTCTGCATACACTGATTCTCCTGCATTAAAAGCCCTGGCTGCAGGAAAGTGGGGTATAGTTCAGAGAAAATACTGAACTAGAGGCTGGTATAACCCCTGCACTCTTTGGGCTTACCATGGTGGCACAGCGTCAGACAAACAAACCCAAAAGAGGATGGCAAGTGTCCTGGCTGGTATAATCTTCCCTGAGTAGTAGAAGGAGCTAGGATTGCTACTACACCCTGGAGCATCCTTCGAATGTTCCTGGGATGACTGCCTGACTTGGAAATACCTTAGCTACTTTTTGTTCAACATCCCTAGGAGGTGAGTTTTACCAGAAGAAAGCTAGGCTGTACCTCCATCATCAGTGCCATGATGAAGTCACAGCAGCTTAGACTTTTTGGATTTTAGCTTCTATTGACATACCTTCAAGCTTATTGATTCTTTCCTTGTCTGTGTCCAGTCTATTTTGGAACCTATCAAAGGCATTCTTCATTTCTGTTACAGTAGCTTTTTATTTGTAACATTTCTTTTTAATTCTTTCCTATTCCTCTGCTTACTTACCCACTTATTCTTGTATACTGTTTACTTTTTCCATTAGAGCTCTTAACATATTAACTGTAATTGGTTTAAATACCTGGTTTAACAAGTCCCAAATCTCTGTCATATCTAAGTCTGTTTCTGGTAATTGATATATCTCTTCAAACTATTTTTTCCTCTTAATATGCCTTATAATTATTTGCTGAAAACAGGGCATGGTGTATTGTTCAAAAATAACTGAAGTAAATGAGCCTGTGGTGCAAGTTTATATGAATATATAGCCATGAGTTAGTAGATATCATAGACTAAAATTTCCTCCTGTGACCTGGGTTTTGTCTCTGTTGTTGTCCTTGGGTTTCCCTAGAGACTAGTTCTGAAATAAAGTTTTGGAAGTGCAATTACTTAAGCTGTAATTCCCTGTTACTTTACAGGATACTTATTGATGTGTTGGGAAGATACAGGAAAAGCAGGGGTGTTGCACATCCATGTGATTAGGTCTTAGTGTATCAGTGGGCCTGGGCCATGACCTTCACCCTTCACAAGTGCTTCTCAGTGTTTTTTTCTCAGGGAGAGCAAGGCTGGAAGGGCCTGGAGTTGGGTATTTCTGTTCCCCTACATCACTTAGAATCTGGGAAAAGCCACTTATCTTAGGCTTTTTATAAGTTAGTTCTCATGGAGGACAGAGCTGGCTAAGGAGAACAGAGTCTGGGCTATTTCAAGATGGCTCCTGTTCTGGATGACCAAGGACATTTTTCTCAGTCTTCACTGTGAGAACCTGGTAGTGCTCTTGGAGGTAGAACTCATGAAAATAAGAAGGTGCCCTAACACAGCCCCCTCTGGCACTTTTAACTCTCAAACTGAACAAATCAAGTCTCTAGCAATTCATTGATTACAGTCTGAGGTTTCTGACTCCAGTACTGTATTCTGTGGTGGTTTTTGAACCTGGGTTTCTGTTCCAGTAAACTATGAGGCTCTGAATCCACCTGTGAGTCTCTCCAGCTTCTGGGGCAGCAGTTTGTCTATGACTTCAGTTTTCTGGTGGATCTAAGAAGAGTTCTTGATTTTCAGTTAGTTCAGTTTTTTTCTTATTGTATGGTTTGGAGAGACAATTTCCAATTTCTGTACATGCCAGACTGGAAATTGAACAGTGAGACTTGTCTTAATCTTACCATTTATAAACTAAAATTTTAATGAAAGCTTTGATTTGATACTTTACTAATAAGGCTGCCTACAAGAACTGGTATGGTATGCAGGCCATGAGGTCTTGTGCTCTGCCTCAATGCCAGGCTGTTTTTGATTCCCATACCTCTGCAAAATCTGAAGTCTCTCCTACTACCTACAATCATGCTTAGAACCAAAGAGACAACAACGAAGAATTCTCCAGCCAGGAGCACAGTTTTGAACATTGCACCAGGTTCCTAGCCATGTCCTTGTCTCCTCTCTTACTCCAGTGAAACATCAAGACCCTTCATCCCTTTCCTTGGAACCTATGAGAGATGACCTATGAAATCTGCCTTGTGTCTCTGGGTCCTCACATCGCCCACTTCAGAGCTCCATATCTGAAGGTAACCTCGTCAACAGAAGGCAAGCCAAGTATTACAAAGGAAAAGAAACTGGAACTCCTTCTCAAGGTTCATACTTTTATCCTTGATAAAGGGAAGGCAGGTGTCGTCAGGATTCCAGGGGGCCATTAGGGTCTGCATGTACCACCTGCAGGAGAATCAGTGAAGGTATCTATTAAAATTAGAGGTGAATGGGCCCCTTTTTGGATCTAGCAAGCCAGAATGTTTGAAGTTATAGTAAGTGCCCCTGATTTATTTGTACTCATCAAAATTTCAGAGCCATTGGATAGATTTGGGTTATCCATCACAGGATTAATCAGCTTTGTACCCACTCTTACTTTATGTTCATTAGGCCAGGGTGCCCAGCCCACGGTCCTGGGACCACATGCTTTTCAGATCTTGAAGTATGATCCTTTGAACAGCCACGAAGTCAAAATAATTTCTATTACAAACCATGTACCTACTGTGATTAAGGTAATTTTGTATGTCCTAAAGGGTTGAAAATGAGATTGTAATCTAAGACACATGACTAGTTTGGATATTTATCTGTTTGTTTTGGATAATAGTAACTGTGGCTAACATTTGAGTACATAACCATGCTTTACACAGGATGTAAGTGATTTCTATTTATTCTCTTAATCCTTGCAGAAATCATGTGAGGTAAGTAAAATGATTCTCCCCATATTACATAGGATGAGAACGAGACCTCCAGAAATGTGGTAACTTTTCCAAATCATGTAGTTCGCAAGTAGCAGGGACAGAACATAACCCAGAATAGCCTGCCCAAACTCATAACCACTGTCTCACTGCATTAAAATTAATTAGATAATAACATATTAAAAAATTATAGTCCTTTGTGATATTGGTCAAGTCTGACCCTTGCCTTTACTGTTTGGCTCCCTTACATGATAAATCTTTGATACTTAATTTTGAGTGTGTAGATGGGTGAATGTGCCTTCGTTTAATTAAAGAGAAGTACATTTAATTGTGCTGGCAAATTTTACGTGCTTGGCTTTCCTCTGAGTTGGCAAAACTCTCCAAGCTCTTAAGTTAACCCTTAGACTTCCAGAAGTTTTGCTTAACGAATGAAAGTTCATTTGAATAGCAGGAACCTACCTAGTGTTTGAGTATTGAGGTTTTCTTTGAGAACCACGTACCAATGCCCTTCTCTGATGTAGAAGATGCTAGAAGTCTTTTCCAAGTAGGCTGGACTGAGCAGTGTAGCAGTTCCCAGATTATTGACTAAGAATCCTTCCTGCACAGTCAGGAGTGGGTAGCAATTTTAATTAGGGGCTGGGGACAAGGACATTTGAATATCAGCCTCTGAGAATTGAAAGCTCTTTTCAATACCAGAACTAATATTTTCTACACAAAATGCTATACCTTTAAGGCCTCATTTGCAAATAAAAGACCACAAGTTCCTGGTATTTGCTTACTGTCATCTCTCCAGGCACAATAATGGAGCACCCTACTAATGACTGTGCAGCTGTCAATTTCACTTTGAAGTTATGAGACCTATTCAGGGCAGGATAAAGGAGACAAAGGAAATGGTCAACAGGCAACCCAGCTCTCATTTTAACACTCCCTTGAGGATCTTCATTACCCTTTCAGTGTCACACCCTACCTCTTCCCTTCTCAAGGTCAGCTCTGTCTAGACAGCTCCCAGCTTCAACTTCCTGTGGCTAATGCGCGTGCACAATAGGCTTGTGACCACAACCTCACACAGTGCCCTTCCACCTGCGTCGGGAGAGTCCCTTCTTTCTGTATTCTCTGTGACCTTTCTCTGGGTGAAAAGGTCTCTGCCGCCGCAGCCAGGACTGACTTGTTACTGAGATTGCCCTGCAGAGAGTGGCTTCTCCCTTGTTAGAAGTGACATCACTGTACATTAAAGACATCATATCTCCTTTCGTATTAAAACGCCTGTCAGTTCCCCTGCTCAGAGGTTGTAAATCTGCCAGAGTAGCCTGAGCTTGGGGAGTTTTCATTATGAAAATATGAAGATAAGCACTCTGTTTTACTGTCAAAGGGAAAGAGGTAGATTTCTGGTAACGACGTTACTTGAAGAAATAAATATACATTTTCTTAACGGAATGTTATATAAGCAAATTTCGAAAAGATAGCTGTCTCCTTTTTTTTTTTAAGTTTTTAGAATTCAGGCTAAAAAAGCTGGCTGGCATCGCTCAGATAGGAAATATAGCCAGGGTGAGATTTATGAATGCATGCATTTCACACTTGCTCCTATGGTAAATCATTGAGCATTTCCAATGATTTCAGCCCTGCATTTTTAGTTGTCCACTCTGAGAAGCGGCATGGAAATGCTTAACCCACCATTCACCTTTAATTCACAGACGAAGCGGTCATTGTGTTGGATTTAAGCTTTTTTTTATAAGAATCACCAATCACCACTTGCTCGCCCCACCTGAGCACCGGGGTCTTATTCATGGAAGAGACAGGGAGTTCATTTCTACCTAAGCCCATAAGAACAGAGACATTAGTGAACGGCCTAGAACTCTCCCCATGGCCATGGCCTTTGTGAGCTAACCCTTTCCAGACACAGAGACACGAGGAGTTCCTAGGAGGTCTCACCATCACAGAGCTGGGAAGCAAACCAGGGACGCTCAGTTCAGTGTTCAGCTTCACCTCAGGAGTTCATCTTCACTTGGTAGTTGACGAAGAGGGAGTAAGATTTCAGATACTAACTATTATTGCTCGCTGCAGAAGTGACCACCACGATCAATGTGGGGTTATTCGGGGCATCTCATTAAGAAGAAAAAAGTAGCACAGCTGCGTTTGGCTGTTAGCTTACTCTATGGATTCATGAACACTTGGATAATTGAGCTTCGCAAAGCTGACCAATCAAGGCAGAGGGGCAGATGCACGTGTGGTGCAGCGGTTATGTGGCCCGTTGGGACACTCGTGTCTCATATCCAGAGTCTCTGATTCGAGTCCCAGCTCTGTTTCATATCCAGCTTCCTTCTAATGCACACCTTGGGAGGCAGCAAGTGATGACTCAAGTACTCACGTAAGATTCGCAGATTGTGTCTCTGGCTCCTGGCTTCAGCCTGCCCAGCCCTGGCTGTTGCAGGCATTTGAGGAGTAAACCGGCAGATGAAAGATCTCTCTGTCTGTCCCTCTGTTTGTCTGTCTCCCTGTCTTTCAAGTAAAAATGCAAATAATAAACAAACATTTCTATATTTATCGCACTGTCAAATGAGAAGAAAGGACACAAGCTGTTTCCTTTACATTGACACAGTGCTGTCTAGGCCATGCATGTTCCCAGGCCAAGGAAAACTGTCAATAATTTTACTTATGGTGTCTGTACGTCAGGAAGTCCCGGCTACCTGACTCATGGCCAGCCACAAGTGGAAAGGCTCGCATATGTGACCAACTGTCCGATGACAATGACCAAAAGAGAACTCTCCTGAGGGCGGCTGCAGCTCTGAGCGCTCTCTGCCGCCCGCCCCAACTACATTTCCACCTTGCAGGGACCTGCTCTGCAGCTCTCTCAACCTAAGAGGAGATCCAGGTGAGTTTGTCAATGTTTGTGAATTCCTAGAAATAAAATTAAGACGGGGAACAAAGCCTTGTTGTCCCTGGTGGCAAACAGCCCTCTCTAGCCATGCTGTAAGATGAGGAATCTGGGGAACGCAGCTGTTTAGTGGGGCAGAGCAATGTTTCAAGCCGAACATTGTCAAGGAGGCCAAGTTCAGCAACCCACTTCCCCTCTTATGAAATTCAGACCATGTTACAAAAATTAACAACTTAAAAAGAAGAGCAGTGTGCAGAGTGGACAGGGTCTGCCCTTATGGACAAAATAGCTGTGTAGACTCCACCACCCGGAAAAATCACCTAGAGGGAGTGTGGACCTAGGGGAACCACCATTTAAAATGAACGCAAATCTTCATTCCAAGCATCAAAGGCAATCAGCGTTTCTGGGGACTCCGGCTTTGTGAGCCTTCTGTTGCTGGCAGAGGGAGGGGAGTGTAGTCTCTTGAGGGCTTTGTGGTGTGTGGCTTGGGGCTGGAGAGCTTTGCTTTCTACCTGTGCTAGGGGCACCAGGTGATTTTATGGTGGGGTGCCTGTGCCATTGGAATTCGCAGTCATGCTGACAACCGGTCTATGCAGAGCCGTGCTGAGCCACTCCGGGCCATGGTCAAGCTCTTTGGAGCTGGTGCTGACTTCTCCAGGCTGCTTTGTATCATCAGCACACACACACACACACACACACACACAGAGGCAGGGGCAGCCTAGCCACCGGAGCTGCAAACCCACCCAGAAGCCCAGTGTCCTCAGGTTGTGTTCCTTCCAAATCAATGGCAAGCTTTATAAAACAAACAAACAGTCAGAAACCCAGCATCTCCAAGGCCACGAAGGAGCAACTTAATCACTCCAAGCTGTTCCCCTTCCAGGGACCTTGACCCACTCCCTACCCCCGCCTTTTTTTATTTTTTTAAATTTTTTATACCTACAGCCAAGAAGTAAATAGGATTGAAACTTCCAGCAGTCACTGCCTGGCCCTCCTAAATTGACCCTGTTTAGGAAAAGAAATCACAGCCGAAAGGGGACAGGCCACCGCGGTGGGCAGGGGGAGGAGGTCAGACTGCCTTTACCCTTCAGCTCCCTGGGCTTACTGCTGGCCAGCTGCCAGGGGCAGAGGCCGGGCCAGATCTCCACGACCCCACCGTGCCACCACGCCACGACCGCAGTCAGCAACATGGGCGGCAAGGCATGCATGGAATAAAAACAACTTTGCAATAGGGAATTTTAAAATGTTTTCTCAAATTTTAATTGACATATAATAATATTTATGGGGTAGAGTGTGACATTTCAATACATGCATACAAGGGGTAATGCTCAAATGGACATAAATGGCACAGCCATCACCTCAACATTTATGACCATCCAAAATTCCTTCTACTAGCTTCTTTGAAGTAGATAATTAATTGTTTGTTGACCATTGTTACCCTTCTATGCTATAAAACCTCACCCTGGTACCCATTAACCGTCTTCTCTACCCCCTAGGATAATTCTTCAGAAACAGAAGAAATGTTGGAATTCAGAAGACAACTTGCAAATCCTGCACAAGCAGGCCAGAGCCCTGGGCTCAATTTGTATCCAGGCTGGTCAGCTCGTTTTGTCCCAGAGCCATAAACCGTACTGCTGTCTTGTAAGACACAGCCAATGTGCCATTTTAGAAGTCTATTCTATCAATCAAAAGCGTAGGTTACTGGCCAGCAAGAATGAGTCAGCGCACACATTATTAGCTCCAAAGGGAGGATGGGTTTTGAAGCGTGCTTTATAGACTGGCCACGTTTTCAGTTATGTGCCAGATTGCGTTTTAGGAAGAAGGTGGCAATAAGATCCTCCATCCCCATTATTCTACAGCCTGACTTTAAAACTCATAGTTGAGAAGTGAGCCAATGTCCCCTTGAAACTCTAGGTGCTTTGTGGCTGATCAATAGAGTACAGCCAACTTCTGAGGCTTCCTTGCTGGAGCTGGAACACTGTTTCAAAACGCCTTCCATTGCCATGCAAGTCTGACTGCTAAGGCTGCCATGCTGTGAGGAAGCACAACTAGCTTGCTGATGAGACCATACTTAGTGACCTCATGACATCACAGACAGAGAGAGAAGCCTACCCAGGCCCCTGCTGCCTAAGCTCACTGTAGGTTTACCTTTAGCACTGTGGGTGAGACCCTGAGCCAGAAACCTCCAAACCTGTCCCAAATTGAAACTCACAGACACTAAGAGATACCAAATAATTGTTATTTCACTAATCATGTAAAATCCCTACATTTCCAGGTGATTTGTTACCAAATGACAGTTAGGGAAAAGAAGTTGCTTATTTGACTCATGACTGCTATGATGTACAGATTGGTACCTGCCCAATTTAAGAGAAATCAAAATGCAAATATTTGAAAATAATGTCTCTTAGATAAATCATTGGGAGATATAGCTAAGGAGATCCTGAAAAAAAAAAAGCATTCTAAGTAGTCACATACATAAAAAAAGACATGTTTGCATATATTTAAATATATATTGCCATCCATGGCAAAGAATTCAAAATACATAATTGTATTACATATTAACTACTTTGTTTCTGGTTAACTTCACAGTTACAGAGTATTACGCTGCTATGAAAATGAGCTTCTATTCACTGACATGGAAGGGTCTTTACGAAGTATAATTAAGTGGGAAAATTTGATCACACAACCATGTGTAGCACACTGAAAAGAGTAAGAGGGAACACAGATGTGGGCAGCGGCCAGGAAAGCTCTGTACTCCCACGGTGACTTCCTCTGAATGGCAGAACAAGAGGTAAGTTCTGAGGTTTTTCTGTAAAGTTATCTGGGAGTCCCAGTTTACTTACAGAAACTGTGTTCTTAGACGATTAAAATTAAGCCAATGTAAAAAGAAGGAGGAAAGATGACCGCATCTCACCCAGGGCTCACTTTCTTCCTTAGGAGTTATAAACCTGTCTCGTTAAATGGTCAGATTTGCCCTCAGTTCTTGATCCGTCTTCAATAAAAACACATATTTAGCAAACCATCAGTTTTTCCAGACTTGGAATAACCTTCTGGCTTGGATGTAGATGTGGTCAAATAGTAGTGAAATGCGGGTTTGTTAGCCAGGACAGGACGTGAGCTAAGAAGACACAATCCTTTCTGGAAAGCCCATTGCCCTTCCAAATCCAAGTCTACAGACGGAGCATGACTTCATTCGAAAGTGCGATACAAAAATGCGAACAGCACTGACATGAAATAGCACGCCATCTCCGTGGTCGAATTGGATTGATGTTTTGGAAATACAGGCGAGCTCGTCTCAGTAGTCTCGGTGCCTTTACCTTCAGGGCAGCTGCCCCTTATTCTGGTCTGCCAAGGGCCAGGGGCCTCTCAGCTTTCAAGGGTGGCCTACATCTTCCCACTTACAAATGGGTAGAGAGTTCAAGTTGAATCAAATCCATCCCACCCCACCCTCACATCCTTCCTTTTGTCCCTTTCATCTTTTTAAAAACAACTGCTTTTAAAAATTATTATCGCTTACCACAGTAAAAACAAATGAGCCAGGCACACGTGATGTGAGAGCTGCCCTCTGAACACATGTGGAAGACGCACTGCAGGGTTGTTAGCTACATGCAACGCTGGGCAGAACTCTTTCCACCTTGCATAACAGCAACCAGCTCCCCACGAGACACCAACTCCCGGTGTCCCCTTCCCTGGCCTCTGACAACTGCCGTTCTACTTCCTGCTTCTGCGCAGTTGATGTCTTTAGATACTATATATGAAAGTGGGCTCATGCAGTATTTGTCATTCGGTGACTGGCTTATTTCACTTCACATAGTGTCCTCCAAGTTGTTCCATGGACTGTGATCATAAATGCTAGAGTTTGCTTCTTTTTTAAAGCTAAAACATATTTCATTATATTTATATACATTTCCTCTATCCAATCATCTGTCATCAGGCATTTGGTTGGTTGTACATCATGGCTTTCATGAAAAACGCTTTAAGTGAATCCTAGAGAATCAGTATCTCCTAGGGGTTCTGATTCCAATGTTTTTAAGAAAGAATTTCCAAGAAGTGTGATTGCTGAATCATATAGTAGGTTTATTTTAATTTTTTAAGAGACTTCCATATTGCCTTCCATAGCAACTGTCCCATTTTGCATTCTCACCAATAATGCCCAGATCCTCACCAACACTTGTTAAAACTCATTATCAATATTTTCATAATGGTCATCCTAGCAAGTGTCAGGCATTATTTCTTTGTGGTTTTGATTTGTCTTTCTTTGATGATTAGTAATATGAGTGTCTTTTATATATCTGTTGACCCTTATTTTGTATTTTATGGAGAAATGTCTATTCAAGTTCTTTGCCTATTTTAAATAGAGTTATCTGGAAAACAGCTGCTGTTTTACACCATTATTCCTTGGTTTGGGTGAGATGAATAGAGTTTAGTAGCCTGCTCTTGGATCTGCAAAACAAGGCCAGTCAGCAAGGCCACTCTGTATCTTTGGGCAGGTAGGCACAATTGTTTGTGGGGGAAGGCCACATAGCTACACATACTTGCACCATCTCCCTACACCGGGCACTGATGCTTCTATTTCATAGTAAGAAATGTATTCTTGAAAGCTAGTAAGAAACTCCAGCTTATTAAAATGCACCTGGGCAAAAGACCATATTGGACCTGCTGTTATTCCCTTATCAGAAGGGAGTTTATGACACATTTGCCATGATGACATTTAGCTGAAAAACCAGAAAACACATAAATCATCTCAGAAGAACATTTTGAGGGCAGAAGTCCAGAGTCTGGTGCCAAGACTTGTTTAGGTGAGAGCACTCTAAAGAGAGAACCCCTGGTGAGAACTTTAGCACAGTCAGTGGATGAACTTAGAGTCTGAGGAGAAGCACCTTGGCAAGGAGACCCTGAGAAGACATCAAAGACAGTTTGCCTCAGATGGCCCCTGCCTGTCAGCCAGCACTCACCATCACCACTGACAGCTGAGGGTACCTTCCTGAGGCTTAAGCTCTAGTGGGAGGCAAAGCTTTTCCCCCTTCCCCCACGCCCCTTCTGTGGGGGAATTTTGCTTCCAACGTGTCTTCCAGCACAGATTCTTCCTGCTCTGTGCCATGCCTGACTTGCCACATCCATCTCAGACTGGAGGGTGCGTGAACTCTGGCAGCTAATTAATGATCACCATTCGTACCAATCCTTGTAGATATCTGTAGATGCACATGAGAGTACCTGGAAAAACGGAATTAAAAGAGAAGAGTGTTTTGGTGCAAGGATGTTTTAAAATAGATGCCTGATTTTTTCATACTACGCATTTTCTCTGAGCTTTTTGAAGATCTCTCATCTGTGCAGCTGTACTATTGGCATTGGGCTTGCAGATGCTCCACGGATGAAGAGGATTCCTGTCTCCATTTTGTTCAGCAGCTCTGCCCAGGCGCAACGTTCACTCTTTCTAGTGTGACACTTCGTATAGCTCTATGTGAAAATTCATGGCCTCACACTTTGTCAAATAGTACTGAAGTTAGGCAAGCACTCTTGTGCCAATGGAAAATTCCCAGTGGTTTAGAAATGAAGGAACTGCAGAGGTGGAAAGAGGCCATACACAGAGCTTAGCCAAGACTTTCTCTGCTCCGACTAATGGAGACCAATAAAACAATATTCTTTAAACACCTACACACACTCCAAGAATCCAGAAGTTGTCTTCCTATTTTGAAAGAGCAATCCATTTTCTCTACAATAGAATCCCTCCAGAACGTCCCTATTTCTTGATCTATGAATTTTTATAACTGTCCTACTGAACTGTTCTTGCAATAAAGTATACTGGAAAGACTTCTTGGAATTATTTGGGGGTGAGGTAGTAACTACAATTCTCTCATTTTCTTTAATCAGGTGTTAACACGCAACTGGACATATGTGTCCTTTGTGTAGCTAGGGAAATGAAAAGTCAGCTTCATTCCTGAATAAGAAGAGGTGCAAAAAGTCAGATATGGACTATAATCATGCTTCAGGCATTTAATCAGAGAGATATTAATTAACTATGTGATTTGGATTAGGAGAACAAGGCTCAAGAAGTGCCTAGATTCCAATTCCTATAGAATCCACATCAAGGGACTTCGTTTTCTCTCATATTTCATTAATATTTATGAAATCTGTGATACTCAGAGAATCTTACCCTGGGACCAATGGAGGATTCATTCATTCAGTCACTTGTTCAGGCATTGCTACTTGGGAGTACCTTTTCTTTGCCAAGCACTGAGAAAATATTGGGATGGATCCTAATCTAGCAAATGCCTACAACAATTAGTCAGTGACTCAATCACCCAGTGTGATTAAAGTAAATCTAGCAATTGTAGCATCCATCGTCTCCTGGACTGAATTAGAAGCTGGGCTTGTCTTTCTCACACTTTGTGTCTCCCCCAGAATGTCTGGCTTCCCCTGCCAGTGAAAGACAGCCAGGATCCTTCTCAATTGTGTTCGTACAGAAGACTCCAAGGTCATGGGGGTTAGTCTCTCCTCTAATTACAATTTACGAAGATGGTTGTGAATCCCCTAATTCTTTCGGGGACAGATATGGAAAGACAGCAAATGTGCTTAGGAGACAGCTGAATATCTACGTGTGGCGACCTTCAGGAAATGTATCCAGGTATTGACACAGGTTTCATCACAACAGAAACAACTACAGTGTTTATTTTTAAAAAGATTTATTATATTTATTTGAAAAGCAAGCTTACAGAGAGAGCGAGAGCGAGAGCGAGAGAATCTTCCATCTGCTGGTTCACTCCCCAAATGGCAGCAACAGCTGGGGCTGAGCCAGGCTGAAGCCAGGAGCCAGAGCTTCATCTAGGTCTCCCACATGGGTGCAGAGGCCCAAGGACTTGGGCCATCTTCTACTGCCTTCCCAGGCGCATTAGCAGGTAGCTGGATCGGAAGTGGAGCAGCCAGGACTCAAACCAGCACCTCTATGGGATGCTGGCACCGCAGGCAGCAGCTAAGCAGTTTTGTCACAACACTGGCCCCAGTGTTTGTTTCTCAGTTTTTAGGTGACAATAGATGTGCTTCTTAGTGCAAGGACTTCAACGACTGCAGAGACATTCATTTTTCCTGATATTAGAGAAAGAGAAAAACTAACCAAATAAGAAAACCAAAGTAAAATGAAAGATCTCGTGCCAGGCTATGGTCTGAATGCTTGTATCCCATCCACCAAATCCAAACATTCATGCTGGAACCCAATACATAATGCGATAGTATGAAGAGGCAGGGCCCCTGGGAAATGGTGAAGCCGTGAGAGCTCCGCACTCGTGAACAGGATGTGTACCCTTATGTAAGAGGCTGGAGCCAGCCTTGCTTCCCTCCGCCCTATGGGGCTGCCGCTGGACGACATCATCCACGAAGCACAGAACAAGTCCTCAGCGGACAGCAGATTTGATCTCAGACGTCCCAGCCCCCACAGCTGTGAGCAACACATGTCTGTCGTTTATCAAGTACCAAGTCTAAGGTCTTTTTGTTACAGCAGCCTGAAGGGACTAAGCCACACCACCAAACTGATTATTTTTATCTAGATTCTGTTCGCTAATCCAGAACTGGGAAAAATAGATTCTAGTGCTAAAAGTTATTGAGCATTAGCATTGGCTCTTAAATTTTTGCATTCCTCCCTGGATGAAGGCCTGAGATGCCAAAGTTGTTCTCGAATGTGACCCTGCTAGTTTATAATATGCTGTATGTTGACTACACCAGTGTGCTGGTGAAAGAAACCTACACCAGACCAGCATGTGGGTTTGATAACCTACCCTGGAAAATCAAAGACATCTGGTGTTTTCTAGAAACATTTTTTGAAAGTCTAAACATAAAGCACTTGTCCAAATCATCAATATTTTCAAATGAATTTATTTATTATGTGTCATAATAAAATGAGCTGTCTTTTTATAGTTGAAAAAATAAAAATTTTCACATTATCAGTTAAAACCACATTAGAAAGAAACACTTTGAAAACTGAGAACAAGTTCATTTTACATAAACTTGATAGTAGGTATTTTAGCAAAAAAAAAATCCCTTGAAAATGCAAAAATACATTTTTAAGAGCTAAAACCATCACACACCTAGTAACCATTTACTGATATCTAAAATATTCTAAATTCTCATATAGTGCACTTTTTTTTTAAATTGGCCATACAGTTTTAATTAGTTTCACTGCGGTAGAATTAGCTTCATTGAAGTGGATGCGTTCTACCGCCAGCTGAATAGCAGCCTTATGTGTTACAGATTTCCTACATAAACTGTAATTCATAAAGGCCAATGCAACTCTTTTCTTTGTAGCTGGGTAACCATTTATGTTTGAGGTGAAGATGTTAATATGGAAATTTTGTGAGCTAGGAAGGAGGACGAACACCATCATTCTAATTTATGACCTTTCATATGAGGCCAAATGTAAAGGCAACTTCAATTGTTTTATATCTCAGGGCCAGCACATAGCAGATGTATGAAATTTGGAGTGTTAGACATAAACTTTTATTACCAAATTATAAATAATTTCTCCCACTTATAATGTTCACCTTTCAAGTTCATCTTGATTAAAATACAAGGGCAGCTTCACACCGATTTCACTGAATTTTACAGCTGAGAGAGGTTTTCTGGAGTTCACGGTGAAGCATAAAACATCACAGTATTTGGGAGGCTCTTCTCACTGGTGTTCAGACTCTGAGCCCATCTCATCTGAAACCTGTCATAGCAAAATGATGGCAAATGAAGTCCTAACATTTATTTAAACATCTCATGTGTTAGATCTGAAAACAAGTGCCCATGATGCAGAGTATATGCCTTCTTTGTATACAAATTAAAAACATACTATCTTTCCTACAAATTTTTCTCATCAGTGAATAAGTTTATATTACTTCTCATCTTCTTTAACAGATCATTTCATGTCCCATGATGAAAGCAGATAGATAATATTGGCTCTAAGTACCCCCAAACTAGGATATCATAGTTTAGGTACAGACTGAAGGCCTAAGCAAGGTTCAGATCCATGCCAGTACTTCATCCCAGATGTGACATTGCTTGAACAACCAGCCAGTGTTCTTAGGAGCTTAAAGCTGGTGTTACATAGATGTGTTAAAGGGTGTTAGATAATCCAGTTCCATGTTTATGTTTATCAACATCATCATGACAACACAAACTCCCACATGTTCATAGGGCTATTGGGTGTTTCTCAAAATAAGCTAGAGATGATAACCTTCTCTTGTGATCATGAAATATTGAGGGCATGGTTATTTAAAGGCATAGGTACAAAGAACTCCAGAAGCAGGGAACAAGAAATGTCAAGAGTTCACTTTAGTGTTTTTATTCCATCATTTGTCTATTTTAAAAATAATAGCTTCAAGAGAATAAGAAAGCAAGCCACAGACTGGGAGAAAAAAGACTATTATCCAAAATATCCAAAAGAACTCTTGAAACTCACCAATGACAGAAGAACCATCTGATTAAAAAATGGGCCAATGACCTGAACAGAAACCAGAGAAGATGTACAGACTGCAAGCAAGCATACAAAAAGGTTCTCCATATCATGTGTCATTAGAAAATTGCAAATGAAACAAGAGTGAGCCAGCATTGCACATCCATTAGAATAGGTGAAATCCAAAACACTGAAAATAGCAAATTCTGGTGAGGAGGAAGAACAACATGGACTCTCGCTCTTTGCTGCTGGGAATGCAAAATGGTACCACCACACTAGAAGACAATTCAGCAGCTTCTTAAAACAACAACAACAACAACAAAACAAACAATCACAATGCTGGGGCTGGCATTGTGGTGCAGTGAGTTAAACTGCTAACTGTGTGCATTGCAGGTGTCCCATATTTGAGTCCTGGCAACTCCACTTCCTACCCAGCTTCCTGCTAATGGCTAGTGTGCCTGGGAAAGCAGGGGAGGATGGTCCAAGTGCTCAGGCCCTGTCACTCACATGGGAGACCTGGCTGGAGTTCCTGGCTCCTGGCTTTGGCCTGACTCAGCCTCAACTGTTGAGGCCTTTTGGGGAGTGAATCTGTGGATGTCTTTTTCTCTTTGTCTCTCCCACTTTTTTGTCAGTCTGCCTTCCCAGTAAATAAAATAAAACTTAAAGAAAAAAAAAGCAAAACTAACTTACTCTTCCCATTATGATTCAGAAATTACTATCCTTGGTATTTTCCCAAATGAGCTAAAAACTTACATGTACAAAAAACCTGCACAAGCATGCTTATGGCTGATTTGTTAAAAATTTCCAAAACTTGGAAGCAACCAAAATGCCCTGCATTTATCAATGGATAAATAAACTATGGCATATTTGGACAATGGATATTACTTAATGCTTAAAAGAAATGTGTTATCAAGTCATGAAAAACACGTAGAATTCTGAAAATGTATATAACTAAGTGGAAGAAGCCCATCTATAAAGGTTGTGCTGTGGGGTGTGCAGGGCGTGCACCACCAACTGTGTGTGCTATGATACCAGCTCTGTGACATTCTGGAAAAGGCAAAACCATGGTGACAATAAAAAGATCAGTGGTTGCCAGGGATGGGGCTGGGAGATATGCATAGGTAGACCACAGAGGACTTTTAAGGCAGTGAAATTAATCTGTATGATACTATAAATGTGGACCAATGTCACTCGGTATTTATCAAAAACAATAGAATGCACAGCACCAAGAGCAAACTCTACTGTAAATGATGAACTTGGATGCTAAGATTGTGTCAGCAGGGGGCATCAATTGTAACAACTAAACTACGAAATTATTGATAGGATGCCTCCTGAATAAGCTCATGTTCATGTTTAGAGCTTTGAAGACTAGTTCTTGATGGACAGTGTTCAGAAAAAGTCTCATACATGTTTTCTTTGTATGGTGAGAGATACTGGAAAAAAAAAACTGAAATATGGAAAGATGCCTTCAAGTTCGTAAACACCAATACTAAGTTGCCAAGGGGACCCTGGGAGCAGCCACACTTATGATAAGCTTGTTGGCTCATGGACTAATCCATGGTACCCACCCCATTTGTCTAGCTGGGGCCTGACTGAGCTGTCTCCCTTGGGAGAGCAGCAGCTGCTGTGCGGATGAACCAGGCCCTTAAACATGCTCACCACGCCCTGCCCACCACATCAGTCTTCATGGCTTCCTCAGGGCTCTATGGTCAAAGAAAGCAGCTATGAATGGCAAACTTATCTTTTGAGTAATTAAAACAACCAGTGAGGCATGGGGTGCAATTTGATGTCTTTTGTGAACCAAGTTTTTAGGGCTAGAGCTTCCCATCTTACTACGTGTGTTCTTTGCAGTTCATTATTTGATTTCAATGGTACTTTACATTACTTTCTACATTGCAAGAACTTCAAAAAGAGCCTGCGCAGGAAATCTGTAACTGTTTTGGTCTTTACCCAAACTGAGCTTTTCTGGAAGGATATAAAGAAGCCTTTCTTCTTCCTCAGATCACACCCACTTATTCTGTGCTCATGGAGTCAGTCAAAGGGTCTTCTGCCTTCAGCTGAGAGGGAGGTCACAAGAGGAGGAAATTCGTCTTAGAAAAAACCTACACATTTTACATCCCATAACATCCAGGTTTAAGAATGTGTTCTAAGGATATTATCACTTTGTTCCTAGTGTTACAAATCACGAACAGAATTAGAGTAGAACTCTTAAGCTGATGAGTGGGTGAGTGCAGGAAATCAAAGGAATCAAGTCTTGGAATACAGGAATCAATGGGTTTTCATTCTCCTCTTCATTTCTGTGAATAGCAAGAATATTGAGAATTCACCAAACCAAGCTCCCACAGCAGCAACGTAAACAAGGTCTGAACACCATTTCCAATTGGGACTGGTTTATCACAGAATGCAACTCAAGCCATTATAACTTGGAGTTACAGTAGTGATGCTATTCTTTTTGTATCAATTAACATTGCCATGGAAACAATCCTCTTGCTAACAATGCCGTAGTCTTCAGACACTTAATATTCGAAGGTGAATTTAAAGACTTGAGGCTGCTTATTTTCTATAAATTATTCAAGGATATTTCTGGGTACGAACGCATCATCATTTTTTTTAGTGATTAAATTACAGTTTCCTATGAGTTCAAGTTCTTTCTTACACTTCTGCAGAAAGATCTTGCTCAAAAGATCACCTGCCGCTTTTTGGAGGTTTGTTTTGTCTCCACATTAGCCTTTCTGTTAAAAGGGGGAACTCTGGCGCTTGCTGCATTAACCGGTTGCGCCAATTCTGCCCTTAGATAAACCCCGAGACTCGGAGCTGCGCGCTCCGGCGAGGTTGGACCTTTTCGGGTGCCGCGGGCTCCCGTAGTCGAGGAAAGCACTGATTGGCTGAAGCTGGAAAGTGCCGCTTCCTCGGCGGTTTCGGTTTTCGCTGCGATTGTCCGTGGAGGCCGGGCTTGGGGGCCGCCTGGAGTGAGGGTTCTGGATCCCGGCCGAGAGGTGAGGCGGACTGCCGCGTGGGCATACGTCGGGGCCGCGCGCGCAGCCTCAGGTTCGAGGCCCCCGGGTGCCGTCTCGCGGAGAAGCGGCGACTGCGGCGGCTCCGGGCCCGGGGAGGAGGGCCCGGCGGGAGCGGCTTGGCACCCCTGGAGGGAGCACGGACCTCGGAGCCCGCCGGAGCCGGTGCCGGCGGAATGCCGCGCCCACGCGCTCTCGAGCGGGCTTGGGGTGGCCGTGGGGTCCCGGGTGGCGGGCGCCGGCAGCGTGTGGTGAGCTGCGGCACCGGCTCAGGTTCCAGGGAACCCCGACGCTAGCCCGGGGATTCCGCGGGAAAGCCGAGCCCGCAGGCGGGTCCCGGCTCCGCCCGGTACTCAGGACCACGCCACGAGGGTGGCTACGGCAGATCTTGGGAGGAGCTGGGCGGTCGAGTCGGGGCCCCAACCCGGTTCCCATAGTTTTCTGGGCGGGAATGTGCACGTGCGAGCCGAGTGGGTATTTTGCTTCGGACGACTGAGAACCGCAGGTGCACCTCGCGTTGATAAAGGCTCTCCCCGCGTGCCTTTCTCCTACCTCTCCCTATCAGTAAGACGGGACTGTTGTAGGCAACTTGGAAGTGGAGAAGCTAGTCCTCACCAAATCCCACCAGCCACGGTCTCTTGCTGTTGTGTGTACTAGTTCGTGCTGTAGCTAAGACGGTACACATTTTATTAACAGTATCGATTTCCTCTTCCGTTTAAAAACTCCATCTAAGTATCTGTCATTTCTGGTTTTGTATTTCCCTTAGCTCGGCTGCCCAGTCTGTCATTGTGTAAGTCCCATACATTGCTTAGCTATTCCCCTACTGTGGAAAAATCTAAGTTGTTTTTCGGTTCCTGTTTGATTTTAGTATCCATGATAAGAAGTTTCCCTAACAGTGTTGCGGTGTTTTCTCGAGCTGGATTCGCAGAAATTACTACATTACATTCTGTAATCATATAAGGTGTTTCTTTAGTCTTCATACACATGGACAGCTTGTCCTCAAAAACAGCCCTAGTAGTTTACGTAATTTTAATACAACTGAGCTTATTTCATGAAAAGTCTGGTGGCTCATAATATATTTCCAACCTGCCAAACAGGGAGGTGGAGCGTCTGTTTGCAGGTGTTGTCATTTATGACTGCAGTGTTGTGCAGTTCTGCTTGCTTGAATCTTGTGCGGGAGTCTGCAGAGGCATGTGAGAGTATGAGTGTGTGTGTGTGTGCACGCACATCCACGCGTGTGTGTATTTTGGAGTTACTGCGTAGGCTAACTGGACGTTAGAGCAGAGAGAGATTTCAGTGGTCATCTGGCATAATTCCCTTATTTTGCAGATGAGAAAGCCGGGGCCTTGAGAGGTGAAATGATGAGTTATCCAAGTCACAGCTAATTCGGTAGCAGAGCTGGAATTAGAACTCAGGTTTCCTGCCTCCCAAGTGAGTACTCTTCACGCAGCATCAGACAGACTCTCACCGAACTGTGGCGCTTGGATTTGCTCCTTTTAGAATTGTGCTGAGTGACTTGTTGAGAGGTTTTAATCATCTGAGGTATCCATAGCACTGGAAAATGAAAGAGTGACCATTTGCAAGGCCAGGACTAGAAGTTCATTACATAGAAAGGCCACCCCTTCAAGAACTTGACAGTTGTTTTCAGATTCCCTGTATTTGGGAATAAAATATCCCTAGTAAGATATAACTAACACTTCATCATCTGGTTAGACTGAACTGTGTTCATTTTCATTTGTTATACCTTGAAGATTTCTTTAAAATTCTTGTTTTTAAGACCAGAGAATGGTGGATTTTTTTTTTTTTTTAAATTTTAGGGCTTATTGCAGGATCTCTCAGTGTAGTCAACATGTGGGACTAGCTAATCCTCCGCTGAGGGTGCTGCGCTGTGTGTGGCAGAATGTGTAGCAAGACTGGTGGTCAGTGTCCCCCAGGCACCAGCAGTACCCTCTGTCAGGTAGACAATCCAGAGATTTCCCAAGTTCCCCGAGGGAGGGGGCAAGACCACTTGCCTAGAGGAGTTACCTGGGGGACTTCCTGAGGGAGGGGGCAAGACCACTTGCCTAGAGGAGTTACCTGGGGGACTTCCTGAGGGAGGGGGCAAGACCACTTGCCTAGAGGAGTTACCTGGGGGACTTCCTAAAGTGGAGATTGCAGTGCCTCTTGGCCTGAGTGTGCTTCAGGAGTCTGCATTTTGAAGACTTTCCTGCAGATTCAGACGCCCCTTGTTCTTGACAGCCCACAACCCTTCCTGTTTTCTCTTTTCCATTTCCCCCTTATTTGCTGGGCAGTAATAGCCTTACCACTAGGTTACTAGCTATTTAAATACATGCATGATAATGTACTGGTCACTGTACCCGTAATTGGGGCTAGCAGGCATGGGGCTGGCACAGGGGTATTGCTTGGCACTGGCCTTGAATTTCTCTCCCACAGCCTTAGGCAACCTGTCGCAAATCAACCTGACGAGGGCTGCGACAGGGTGGACAGAGGTGCTGTGAGTGGACGGACTTGGCCCTTGGAAGTAGCCTCCGTTGACATCTTCAGAGGCCAGGCAGGCACTCCCGTGGGGAGTGTATTTAGAGAGCTGTTCCTACTCGCTGTCTGACGCCCTCCTCAGACATGGATATGAGTCCAATGCTGTGTTTACTTGGGTTATAAGGTTAGGCTCCCTTGCAATTTTTTGCTTCTCAAATTGCTTTCACCCTAAACTCTGAACACCCTAGCTCCCCAGGTGAACTTTGCCCAGACAAAGGATTTGCACATCTTCGGCTCGGTGGCATGGCTCAGAATCGCGCTGGGTGTTTCGTCCCACTGGCCGTGATGTGTGTTTGCAGGCTAGTTTACAGTAGTCATCACTAAAGGGCATTTCCCCTGCAATGCCACTACTCTTGGACTGAATCTCTCTCTCTGTGGCCATTCCCAGGTGTGACAGGAGAACCTTGGCGTATTCGGAAGGGCCGCTGTGTGTACCTTCGACAGGGCTCTGGCTTTGGGGTCAAGCCTTAGTTCTGCTTTCCACCTCACGGGCTTTCTACGTGAATCCCAGCTTTGGCTGACTACAGTTTGGTCTTGTTTCCCCCCTGTTCTTTTCCCAGAAAACCCCGCAGGGAGGCTCCCAGGTATTCTGTGCCAGACCTCTTGGTCACTTCTGACAGGAAATATACTGCCTCTGCCTTCGTAGCCGTTTAGGAAAATAGGTCAGTGAGACCAGGCCTGGGCAGGAGTCCGTGGAGGGGGAGGCGCAGAGCATGACTGTGGCTTGCGTTTTGAAGGGAGACGTGTAGGCAAGGTGACCCTGCAGAACGAAGAGGTTTTCCTCCGCATGTGTTCATGGTTCAAGAGTCTCATCTCTTGCTTCAGAGGTTGTCAGAAGTGTTCCTTCTGCCTTTTCCAATTTAAAAGATGAAAACTTAAAATTACTTGAGCCAAGCGATGGGAAAAATTGTGATGTCAAGACCAATTTACTCATACAAAATGGATTTATGGGCGAGTCATTAAGTACCAGGGAGGACCCAGGAAGCCTAATGAAGACTAATGTAAAAGATGTGGCTCTCCTGAAGTGATGTGTAAAATGTGTTTGAAGCACCCAAAGTCCTTCCAGATACTTTCAAAAGTATTTTTCACGAGAGATTTAGCCGAAGGCAGGCACTCTGCAGGACAGTCGAGGAGCTCGTTGGTAGCCCTTCCTTTCGTGTGACTGACTGTTCTTCCAGGGAGCAGAGCCCCATCTAGAGAAGTAAGTGACATAAGACCGTAGATCGTGAAGGTTATTTCAGAGACAGCCAGATGCCAGAACTAAGTGACGTGGCTTCTCTGCACTCAGCTCCCCAAAGCAGAACACAGAACCCAAGGACACTCCTGCTTACACAGCCCTCCTCTTCCCCACACCCCCAGGTGCCAAAAACTGACAACAGCATTCCCCTTCCTGATTCGTCAGAATCACCCAGGATCACACAGACGGACTCCCGGGTCCTGCCCCAGAGCTGTTGAGTGGAGTCTCCAAGGGACCCTAATGATTCGGGTCTGGGAACTAGACTTGGAGCTGCAGCCTGTGTTCCGCGTGAAGGAGCCCTTCCACAGCTTTTTCTCCGGCCCCTGTATGTAGCGTTTACCTTCAGATCCAAGCGCGTGGCCCCTTGTCTTTCTCCTTTCACTTGGTGGACTCCTTTTCCTTCCAGCTTGGCTCAGGCGTCGTATTCTCCAGAAACTGTCCTTGGATTTGCTGCACCTGGGCTGGACGAGTCTTTCTGTGGCCTTCTCTGTACGTACTTCTGTGCAAATAGACCCGTTGTGAAATTCTCCATCTTTTTTTTTACCCCTCTTTAGTGTAGACTCTGAAAGTCCAAGGCCCTGTGTGCCTGCATCTCAGCAGGTATTCTGTGCAAGTGTGACATGTTGACTGCCTTCCCAAGGGGACGGATGTGATTGCAATAAAGATGAGGCCTAATAGAGGCGTTGTCTTTAGTGAGACTAGGAAAACTTATCTGTCCTTTTTATAAAGGTGTGGAAAGTTAATACCATTCTCAAAACAGTACTGTTAAACACCTTACAGTCTAGGGTGGTATTCTTTCTTAAGATTTTATTTATTTATTTATTTGAGAGGCAGTGTTACAGACAGTGAGAAGGAGAGACAGAAAGGTCTTCCATCTGCTGGTTCACTCTCCAAATGGCTGCAATGGCGGGAGCTGGGCCAATCTGAAGCCAGGAGCTTCTTTTGGGTCTCCAACACAGCTGCAGGGGCCCATGCACTTGGGCCATTTTTCACTGCTTTCCCACGCCGTAACAGAGAACTGGATCAGAAGAGGAGCAGCCAGGACACGAACAGGGGCCCGCATGGGAGGCCAGTGCTAAACACAAAGGCTTGGCCTACTATGCCACAGGGCTGGCCCCACTGTCACTAATTTTTAACTCTTCCAATTTTTTCTTTTCAATTTATTTTTCATGCTAAACTGTAAATATGTGAATTCTAGGAGTACTTGAAAGTACTAATAAGTAGTTAATAATTTTTCTGTGAACTAGATTTTCACATCACCGGTGTATTTTAACACGAATTGCTTAACACGAACAGCTAGTCCTATCGTAGTTTCATACATGAAGAAACCGGCATAATGTGATGTGACGGTTGTGATAGGATATTATCCTAAAACTCAAGAGTTGAGTTTCTGTCAGATCTGGAGAGTTAATAGTTCTGTAGAAGTATCTAACCACAAAACAGCTCATCTTTGAGACAAAAATAAGATAGTTTATAGACAAACAGGGAGGTTCGTTTTTACCAAAGTCATTAAAGGTATTCGAATCTGTTGGAGTATTTACCTTGTAATTTTTCTCTTTTTACTTAAAAACAGCATAAATAAAATTACTATGTGGACCGAGTCCCGGATTATTAGAAGTTGTCCTGAATAATAGTTATAATTTTAGACATCTGTTGAGACTGTGTGGCTAAAAAAGTAAGTGCCAGTTCAGTGGAAAAATTAAATTAAAATTTGCAAAACAAAATAATCAGTTGATCACGTTTTAAAGAAATCTTTTAGGGTCAGCCCTATGGCATAGCGGGTGGGGCCACTGCCTGCAGTGCTGGCATCCCATATAGGTGCTGGTTTGAGTCCTGGCTGCTCCACTTCCGATCCAGCTCCTTGCTATGGCCTGGGAAAGCAGTGGAAGATGGCCCAAGTCCTTGGGCCCCTGCACCCATGTGGGAGACCTGGAAGAAGCTCCTGGCTCCTGGTTTCAGATCAGCATAGCTTCAGCCATTGCAGCCATCTGGGGAACAAACCAGTGGATGGAAGACCTTTCTCTCTCTCTGCCTCTGCCTCTCTGTAACTCTGCCTTTCAAATAAATATATCTTTTAAAAAATAAAATAAAAACAAGAATCTTCCAAGCCATATGGTACAAATGATAGTTTCTGTATTTTTTATTTTATTTAACTTAGGATGTTGACTTTTCTTGGTTAAAGAAAAATTGTACTTCAGTTATGATCACTTTTATTTCTTCATGCCCTTTATTTATTTATTTATTTTTGACAGGCCGAGTGGACAGTGAGAGAGAGAGACAGAGAGAAAGGTCTTCCTTTTGCCGTTGGTTTACCCTCCAATGGCTGCTGCGGCCGGCTTGCTGGCCGGCACACCGCGCTGATCCGATGGCAGGAGCCAGGTACTTATCCTGGTCTTCCATGGGGTGCAGGGCCCAAGTACTTGGCCATCCTCCACTGCACTCCCTGGCCACAGCAGAGAGCTGGCCTGGAAGAGGGGCAACAGGGACAGAATCCGGTGCCCCGACTGGGACTAGAACCTGGTGTGCCGGTGCTGCAAGGCAGAAGATTAGCCTAGTGAGCCACGGCGCCAACCTTCATGCCCTTTAAAGAAGACTTTTTTTTTTTTTTTTTTTTTTGACACGCAGAGTGGACAGTGAGAGAGAGAGACAGAGAGAAAGGTCTTCCTTTTCTGTTGGTTCACCCCCCAGTGGCCGCTGCGGACAGTGCACCGCGCTGATCTGAAGCCAGGAGCCAGGTGCTTTCTCCTGGTCTCCCATGCGGGTGCAGGGCCCAAGTACTTGGGCCATCCGGGACAGAATCCAGCGCCCCGACCGGGACTAGAACCTGGGGTACCGGCGCCGCAGGCGGAAGATTAGCCTAGTGAGCCGTGGCACTGGCCTTTTTTTTTTTTTTTTAAAGAAGACTTTAAATTTTCCATGTAGAGTCTGAGTTCTTTAAAGTCAGAGCTTCAGTGTAGGAAGTATTTCTGAATTTCTTTGTTCGCTGTGTGCATGTGCATGTTTGTCGAACAAACGAAAAGCCCATTACCTAGCACAGATCCGCTGTGAGAGCATCAGCAAACAGTGGTCCTAAACCCGAGTGGAGGTCATGGAGTGGGTGTGTTTGGAAAGCAGTAAGCAGCTGTGTTCAATGGAAGAATGTTTAGTGAACGTTTTGATTAAAAAATAACCAAGTTGGTTCTTCAAGAGAGTCCATAGAAGAGTGTTGTCCATATTAATTTTTAAGTCTCAGTGCCATATCATTATGAAATAAGTTCTGAACTTGAATGAAACAGAAGATTAACTTCCAAAGTCTTTTTTACTCAGGTTTGTTAAGTAATTGCAATTTTGTTCATTTATTTCATGAAATTATTTATTTTTAATGATAAGCTTTTAAAAATTTATTTGAGAGGCAGAGAAAGAGAATGTGAGCTCCCTGCACACATCAGTGGGTCACTATTTTTTTTTTTTTTTAATTTTTCAAGATCTATTTACTTATTTGAAAGAGTTACAGAGAGGGGCCAGCACTGTGGCGCAGCGGGTTAAAGCCCTGGCCTAAGCACTGGCATCCCATATGGGCACCGGTTCTAGTCCCGGCTGCTCCTCTTCCGATCCAGCTCTCTGCTATGGCCTGGGAAAGCAGTAGAAGATGGCCCAAGTCCTTGGGCCCTGCACCAGTGTGGGAGGCCTGGAAGAAGCTCCTGGCTCCTGGCTTCGGGTCGACAAAGCTCCGGCTGATGTGGCCATCTGGGGAGTGAACCAGCAGATGGCAGACCTCTCTCTCTCTCTCTCTCTCTCTCTCTCTCTCTGCCTCTCCTTCTCTCTCTGTGTAACTCTGCCTTTCAAATAAATAAATAAATCTTAAAAAAAAAAAAAGAGTTACAGAAAAATCCTTCATCTTCTGGTTCACTCCCCAAATGGTTGCAACTGTCAAGGCTGGGCCAGGCCAGAGCCGGGAGCCAGGAGCTTCAATCCAGGTTTCCCATGTGGGTGGCAGAAGCTCAAACACTTGGGCCACCTTCTACTGCTTTTCCTAGGCCATTAGGGAGCTGGATCAAAAGTAGAGCAGCTGAGACTCAAACCAGCGTTTGACTTTACCCACTACGTCAATCCCTGGGTGACTCTTCAGATGCCCACAATGGCAGGGATCAGACAGGGCCGAAGCCAGGAAGTCACTCCAGGTCTCCCACGTGGGTGGCAGGAGCCCAGCCACCTGAGTCATCACTGCTGCTTCCTAGGGATTGCATTAGCAAGAAGTTGGAATCAGGCGCTGGAGCAGCTACTGAGCCCAGGCTCTCTGACGAGGGATGCGGGCATCCTGACCTGCATCTTAACTGCTGGGCCGCATGCCCACTCCTTACTAAGAATTTTAGAGACGGTGCTGTTGTATAACAGTGTTGAGGGAGTAACGGACAACTTTGCAAGTCTGATGTGACTAATTTGAGTGTGTAATGCTGTCTGTTTCGGACTCCTATCATACTTGAATTTTGAGACTTTTTTCATTTGTAGTGCACATATTTGTGATAATTGTAATCAGGTAATGCAGAATATTTGGGTACATCAGAGACTTTCAGAAGACCATTTAAGGTTGTGATTTAGAGCATGGGCTGGCTGGCTGCTTACTGACTGGTTGACCTTGAGCAAGAGGTTTAACTTCCTGTGTCTGGTTCTTCATCTGTAAAATAGGGGGAAAATGATTCCCACCTCGTGGGGCAGCGTGGTTTGAGTGGATTAATACATAGAATGTGCTTGGGAAGGTGCTGGCATAGGGTGTACTCAAGTAGCAGCTTTCAAGTGTGATTGCAGTTGTTACGTTCAGAGCTACATTGAGGCATCAGTTGTTCCGGGATGTACCTACCCTGCTTGGTGTGGCCCCTGCACCAGGCCTGATTTGAGTTTGAAGGTTCCAGTATACTTTGGTTTCATCACAGTTTAAAGGCAAATTAATTACTCTTTTTATGTCTTTATTTTCGTCAGCAAAATGGGGATATTAAGCGATTCTCCCCAGGATTGCTGTAAACAGTAACTTTGGTAGTGTTCACAGGGCTCTTAGCGGAGGTCTCAGCACTGGGTGGAGGAAGAGTGTTGTGAAGAACATAATGGCTGTGAGACCGTAGTGACAAGTGACAAGAGTCGGTGCTCTGTAAACAACTCTAATGAGTGGGTTTGTTGGGACTGAAGGAGATGATGGCTGTGAAACACTTGCCTGAGTGGCTCCTAGTACTGAAAACACTTAGCTGTCGCGTTACTAGTTGAGAAGTAATGAGTCTTCAAACGTGGTGCTTTCATACTTGATTTCCTAGAACCGTGTTAAGGGCTTCAAGAGTTTTTGTTGAATAATTAGCTTTTGTCTTAACGCTTGTTCCTCCCTTTCATATTTCTGATCAGGATTGTTAAAATGAGTCTGCGGAAGCAAACCCCTAGTGACTTCTTAAAGCAAATCATCGGACGACCAGTTGTGGTAAAATTAAATTCTGGAGTGGATTATCGAGGTAATATTTTCATGTTTCATCCTTACTGGTGTAACTAAATAAGTAAATGTGGCTTACTGATTTTTATTAACCTCTTAAGTATACCCAGTAGACCAGAAAAGTACTGGCATCAACAGTTTTTATGCCTAGCTCTTTTTCTATATCTGAGATTTTTCCTTTTCCAAAACAAATTTTATTTGAAAGAATGAGAGAAAGAGACACAGACAGAAGTCATCTATCTGCTTGTTTGCTCCCTAAATGCTGCAACAGTTAGGAGCCTAGCTGAAGCTGGGCGCCTAGAACGCAGTCTAAGTCTTCCTATGTGGGTGGCAGGGACCCAGGGACCCAGGGACCCAGGGACCCAGGGACTCAGGGACTCAGGTATTTGGGCCGTCACATGTTGCCTGTGTCCCCGAGTGTGCACTGGTAGGGAAGCAGGGTAGCCAGGACTCAAACCAGGCACTCCAGCATGGGATGTATCTCAGGTAGCTTCTCGAGTGCTGTGCGCCCAGGGACCGTGAGAGACAATTGTGGTAGCAGAGTTTGTAATGCTGTCTCCTGTCCCAGCTCTGAGATCGTGTGTCCCTGAGTTCCCTGGGAGTAGCCAGCAGTGCCCACTCAACTCAGGCATGAATGAGTGGTTATGAAGAAAACCTTGGTGTGTGTAGCATTATTGGTTGTTGCTTAAGTATTCAAGATTGGCAGGCAGCTGTTTAGATGTATAACTTTACAACATGAACTTCCTGTTAGTATAATGTGTGGTAGCCAAAGGCTCCCTTCTGTTCCTGTAGAAAATACTTTTATATATATATATATATATAAAGATTTATTGATTTATTTGAAAGAGTTACACAGAGAGAGAAGAAGAAACAGAGAGAGAGGTCTTCCATCCGCTGGTTTACTCCCTAATTGGCTGCAACAGCCAGAGCTGTGCCGCTCTGAAGCCAGGAGCTTCCTCCGGGACTCCCACATGGGGGCAGGATCCCAAGTACTTGACCATCCTCCACTGCTTTCTCAGGCCACAGCAGAGAGCTGGATCTGAAGTAGAGCAGCCAGGTCTTGAACCATTGCCCATATGGGATGCCGGCACTGCAGGCGGTGGCTTAACCCGCAACACCACAGCGCCGGCCTGAGAATATTCTTTTAAAAAGAGGCCGTGATGCTTCTGAAGTTAACGGAAGGAAAGTCATCAAATTCCATGTAAGCGACCTGCATTGTAGCACAGCAGGTTGAGCTGAGCACCAGTTTGAGTCCCTGCTGCCCCACTTCCGAAGGATCCAGTTCCCTGCTAAGGCACCTGGGAAGGCAGTGGAAGATGGCACAAGTGCTTGGGTCCCTGCCACCCACGTGGGAGACCTGGATAGTGTTCCAGGTTCCTAACTTTAGCCTGAACCAGTCTCAGCTATTGCAGCCGAGTGAATCAATGTATGGAGGATCTCTTGTTCTGTCACTCTGCCTTTCGAATAAATAAATCTTAAAAAAAATTACACATAAAAATTTTTTGTGTGTATGAGAGACAGAGCTCACATGCACTGGTTCACTCCCCAAATGTCCACGATAACCGGGGCTGGGCCAGGACAAAGCCAGGAGCTGGGAACTCAATCCGGGTCTCCCGTGGGGTTGGCAGGAACTCAGCTACTTGAACTATCACCTACAGCCTTCCAGGGTGAGCGTTAGCAGGCAGCTGGAGTCAGTAGCTGGAGCTGGGACTTGAACTCAGGTACTCCACTATGGGATAGAAGCCTTTTAATCTCTAGGCTGAATGCCTGCCCCCAAATTCTGGTTTTTTAATTTTTTTTATTTTAAGATTTATATTTATTTGAAAGGCAGAGTTACAGAGAGGCAGAGGCAGAGAGGGACAGACAGAAGTCTTCCATCTGCTGGTTCACTCCTCAGATGGCTACAACAGCTAGAGCTGGGCTGATCCGAAACCAGGAGCCAGGAGTTTCCTCCAGGTCTCCCACGCTGGTGCAGGGGCCCAAGTACTTGGGCCATCTTCTGCTTTCCTAGGCCTTGGCAGATACCTGGATCAGAAGTGGAGCAGCCAGGACTTGATCCACTACACTACAGCACCGACCCCCAAATTCTGCTTTTTAAATTACTAAATTCTTGAATCTTCAAAATTAAGATACTAAATTACCTGGAATATATCACAAGTAAGGATAACTTACTTACTGGCAGAGTTACTGGGTTTTTTGTTGGCCTCTTTTCTAAACAATAATGACAGTAGTCTTTTGAGCTTTTTACTTTTTCCATGTATAACGATTTAATTTTACTGAGGGCTTACTACATGATGAGTATGTTTTGATTACTGTAACAATTGTGTCTTCAATAAATCCCATAAGGCCTTTGTTAATTAGCCTCGCCTAGGGAGTGGTGTGCTAGGACTCAAACCCAGGCTTAAGAAACCACTGGACTGTTTTTATGGACTCCTTTAGTTTCTTTTAATCACATGTCTCCAGTTTATTTTGATTTTGACAACAAAACTAGTGTATTTATACCGCATTCTGAGATGAACTCTGCATTGTCTCTCACCCGTGAACTTTGAGGAGCCTAGAAGAGATAACAGACTTCTGGGACTTGAGACTATTTCACAACTAATTAGGGTGGGATGCTCTGTTCATTATGTTCTCAGTACCTACTTTATTTTTTTAAGTTTATTTATTTGAAAAGCACAGTTACACAGAGAGGGAGAGGGAGAGAGAGAAAGAGAGATCTTCCATCTGCTGGTTCACTCCCCAAATGGCCACAATGGCCAGGGTTGCACCAGACTAAAGCCAGGAGCTTCATCCAGTTTTCCCACAGGGGCCCAGGGATTTGGGCCATCTTCCACTGTTTTCCCAGGTGCGCTGTGGAGCAGCTGGGAGTGGAACCTGCACCCACATGGCTGCAGTTTAATCTGCTTACCACAGCATGGCCCCAGTACCTACTTTACTGAGGAGCTCAATCAGCATGCCCTTATTTTGGTCTGAATTCTTTAAGGGAAGTGTTCTTTATATAAAGGTAATACATCTTTTAGTTTTGTTTTACTTTTAGAAATTTAAAAGCAAACAATAGAGAAAAAAAGTGTGAGTTTATTTTGTTGCAGAAAAATTTGAAATCTGTGTGTAGATTTTTCATAATATGCGTTTTCCACATACTGTGAAAAAATTTTCACAACGAAATAAACTCATACTCTTAATTTCATTCTTCAACAAACTTTTTGAAGTAACCCAAATAAGCACAATTTTATCTAAATGTAGTCAGCTAAACGTAGTCAGCCATACATGTAACCTTTTTTTTTTTTTAACAATAAACAACATGTTTAGTACTATGACAATGTTGAGATTTTTAATGACTGCATTAGAATCCCTGTGTGTGTGGCTAAGCCGTAGTTTATAGTTGTTGTTTTTAACTGATTTCCTTTTAGTGGACATTTAGGTCTTTACCAATTTTTGGTTATGATAAACAACTGTTTTTTCACATCTATCTTGAACACTTACTTGTCCAAGGATCTCATTAGAGTGAATTCCCTGGGCTAGGCCTGAGCCACTGAGCAGGCCAAATGGCCCTCTACCAGGGCACAGGTGTGTCCTTAGCGAACCCTCATCACCCTTGGATAAGCTCTTGCTCATCTTTTCCAATCTAATTGGCAACAAGCACTAAATATCCTATTTGTTTTATATTTTCTTTGTTTACTGAGGAGATTGAGCCACCTTTCCCGTGGGTAGTAATCTTAATTTTTCTGTGTATACAAATGTCTGCTTATGGTCCCTAGATGACTACAGCAAATATTTTACATTAGTAGAGAGCTTTACTAAAATAATGTGCTTATTTTGTGGTTAAATAATTTTTTAAAAACCAGCAGTTCTCTGTAGTGGTTTCTTTTCAAGTTTGAAGAAAACCTCTTGTTTTCTATAAAATATAGTAGATCTCCACAAGAAGGGAGAAGGTTATAATTCTAACCCTGACACGTTGGTTTGCTTTAACCTTTGTTATAACAATAGACATTTTCATTAGTCTATTTTGCTTTATTAATCTTCAGGCATTTGCATATCACATCTTAAAGGTTTCTTGCTCATTTCTGATTGTGGTTTAGATATAAAAGAATACAACAGGAAACAAACTGTAAAGTTGTGTCTTAAGCCTTTTTTTGCTAAGAAATAGTTGTTACGAACTGCTCACAATGCATGCTGGTTCTTTGAAAGTTTATAGCTTCCAGCGGAATTCTGTTAGATTAATGTCTTGTGCTCTCGTTCCACACACACAATTTTGAAAAGACCCTTTTTTGTTTAGAGGATAATGGGGGCATAGGCAGAGAGTGTGGAGCATATAAATGAAGTTAAGACTAAATGAAACGATTGACTCGGCTAATCGAATCAAATCTGTGCTTGTTTTTATTTAATTTTTCTTTTTTTTTTTCTAGAAAAATACCACTTTGGATAGTGAGGCTTGCAGATTTTTGTCTTTAAAAAAAAAATCTTCAGGTCACAGTTTGCAGAATTTACACCATCTTAACACAATTAAAAAGATTTGCTCAAACTGTTTCTTTGAAAGCTCCCTAGAATGTTTTTAGCCCCTTTCGTCCATTAGTTTTGATTTGAAATTATTGTAACTGTAACAAAACAGAATGGGATGTGTTAGAATGCAATATGCTGCCCTGTATTCTCAAGCTGCTCTCCTCCGTGAGTCACAGCTTTAAGATGTTCTTGCAGGAGCACCTGCTGTCTCCTCTTCTATTATTTTAACAGATTGTGGAGACTTCCTCTTAACCCTGGAGTTCATTCATCTGCTGCCGTAGATGTTGTGAAAGAATGAAATAAATCTGCCAGACCCTATTTCACTTAGCGGCTAAAGTAAGAAATGCCACAGGGACCAAGGATCATTTGTTCGTGCATAATTGCCCACTCCTGTCGTTCGCCTTCAAAGAACAGGATTTTACTTGGAATATTCTTACTCGGTTACTTTGGTGAAGGCTTCCAGAGTTGCTGTGTGTGATCCTACATCCCACTAGGGAAGGGACGGTTCACTGTTTTCCCGGTAGTAGCCGGTGCCTGACTCTTTCTTATGTGCTCTCTCGCTTTCATTCAGATCGGCAGAGGGTAAAGACTCGTGTTGTGTGTAAGTCTAGTGAGTTTCATTTCACTGTGGGTTTTTATATTGAGCACCTAAGAGCTCATGAGTCAGGAGACTGGCAGCTCTAAGGTGTGCCCTGTGGTTGACAACCATGCATGCTTTGAATGTCCCCTTCTTGACTGTGCCTGACTCCAGGGGTCCTGGCCTGCCTGGACGGCTACATGAACATCGCCCTGGAGCAGACAGAAGAGTATGTAAATGGACAGCTGAAGAATAAGTACGGGGACGCATTCATCCGAGGAAACAACGGTAACGTTTCTGCATCGTGCGCCTCTACACCACCCAAATACGCTTACAGTCAGCACCACCTGAGCATCTTCTAGATCGTTTTAAAGTTGGCTTTAGTTTTATTTTTAAATGTTTGGAGCTCAGCTCCTCTGTGTGACCGGTGCTTTGTTTGTAGCTCCTTGGAGTTATGGAACTAGAAATTCTTTCCTTCCCTCTCTTTCCAAGGGTTCTCACCCACCCCTGCCCTCCTGAATCTGGTGTATTGTATTCTCCCACCACATAACCTCACCTCTCGCAGTCTGAGGTTGGAGCTTTGTGTAATTTGGAGCTTGGCCAGTCCAGAAGTCCTTTCTGTAGTAAATGCTGAGATGCATTTTGTGGAGGCTTGTACCCTTTAGTTTGGCAAAAATGGCACAGTAGGAAATATGGTCCTGACATTACTTAGCTTTTTAACAGCGAGTGTTTTGCTATAACTGCTGCAGATAGTTTTAAATACTTTGTTTCAGACATAGATTACCAGTCTAGTCACATGTGGATCTGGGACAGGAAGGGAAAGCACCAGAATTATGAGAATTATTCCTAGACTGAACCCCACTTTTTGACCCCCTGAGTAGAACTCTGGGATTCTTGAGTTCAGCTTTTCTGTTGATTTCTTTACTTCTGGCTAAGGAGTTCTTCAGTCCACCCAACAGCCGGTTCCCTTTGCTGTGAAGTAAACATTCTGACTTTCATAATGGATATTCTGTCCTCTGTTTTCATAGCACCGTATTTCTTCCGAGCATAATATATGTGTGTTTTGATTGCTTCTTAGTACTCCAGCGTGTAGCATTTCTTCTCCTCTTTTCCATATTGTTCTTAATTTGATTTCCTCCATTTCCTGGGAGGTGGTGTGGTCTTACCTCCTCTGACAGCTGATCAGAGGTGAGGCAGCGGACGAGGGCAGGTGCTGTGACAGTGAGAGGCGGGTCCTTTCACCTGTGGAGGGCCTGCTCAGCTCCCCCAAAGCTGTTTGGGCTGACACGCTGATGCTTCCCTTTCTAGAATCCCCATGATGTAGTCAGTGACAGCTACCTTTGGCCTCCCAAGTCTCCCTCTCTGGCTCTTCAGGAGGATTCTGACTGACTTGATGAACCTGTGCTGTGTTCTGTGAACAAACCTGTATGCCTCTGAGCAGGCGTGGGGAAGGGTGGGGAGGCACACCTGGGGTGAAAACTTGACCAGAGTGACCCGGTCATTTTATTCATTTTTGTCATACTCTCACGTACCCTATATGCCACAGACTACAGTTTGGATAGCACCAAACATTCAAAGTCTAGCAGGAAACCCAGAGGAAGAACTTCGGGGTCTTTAAAACAAAACAAAACAAAACAAAACAAAAACTCAATTCTTGTTTATCCAGTTTCAATTAAAAAGGTAAATAAGCAGGTTTAGCATTTGTACTGGGAGATGGATACAAATACACTAATGATTATTCATCTGAAATCAGGCCTGGGAGATTGATTTATGTCCCTCAAAGTGCAGTTATGGTACTTCTCATTGAGAAGCGTTCCAGGGACTCTCAGGTATATTTTATTTTATTTCCTTGATCAGTTTGCAAACTCAGTCTGATGCATAGATAAGATTAGGACACAGTGTTAGAAGACACCACATGTGGGTCTACAGTCATAGAACTTGTCTCACAGTGGTTCTAGAGTTGGTTGGTTATATGCTTGGAAAGTCCTTTTAAGTTTGCAGATGTGTCAGGCAAAATCCACTTGCTTTTAAAACTTACTACCATGATCCTGAAGAGCAGACTGTATTTTCAGTTGTTTTGGTTTTTGTTTTTTTCCAGTGTTGTACATCAGTACACAGAAGAGGCGAATGTGAAGACCCTGGAGAGAAGTCCTTTGCGTAGCGGGACGTGTATATTATATGAAGTTGTCTGTTCTGTTGTTTGGTTCTTTGGTGATATCATTTGTTCTGCTTTCATAATAGTCGGTGATTTTTCACTGACATGGGAGTAAGTTGAATGTATAACATTGTGAATTTAATTGTAAAGAGTTCTTTGCAATAGGCAATTTCTTTTACCTCCATTTCAGTATCCAAAATGCCAAAAGAATAAAAAAAAAAGACAAACCTGTTTCTCCCCTTGTGATTCTTTCAGTTTCAAGCAGCCTCATTTCACTGATCTGCTGTGCTGTTCAGCTGACGGAAATGCATGGGGTGCGTGAGCAGTGCCCACTCCCCTTTATCCGATCCTCTTCTATTTGCCACCCAAAACTTGGAGGAGAATTGGGAGGCCATGAAAAAGGGGCCGTGACATCAGCAGTTCAGCTCTTGATTCTGTCACCTCTTAGAAAACAGCACCCATCAGCCATGGAACAGTGGCATTACTGCCAAAGAAGCGGGGATCCGAACAGAGCTGGGCAGATTCTACAGTGTGCAGTTAGGAGAAAGCCTTCCGGGCGGCAGGGCCCCTGCAGCTGCCCCTGGCAGTGAGCCCTTTAGCTTCCCTCCTCTCCCTCTTAGGAGCACCAGTGGCATCAGCATCCCTCCCTCGTGGACGAACGCAGTTCGAGGAGGAGCCGTTCCCGCACACCACTGGCTGGCATTCAGCTTCAAGCACAGCTTTGAGTTTCTAAACCTCCCCGGGTTCCAGTTGCTAAGCTGTGGCAGCGAAGGAATTTCGCTTCACTCTGCTTAGCCAGTGGCTCGAGGAAGCCCTTCACTCCGGTCAGATCTGTTTCGGAGAGTAACGATGTCCCGGAGCCCAGCACCGGGCTTTCATGGTGCTGGGTGCAAGGCAGCCCCTCTGGGTTATGTGGCTGCTACTGAGAGGGTTCTCACAGTTTATTAAGGAGCTCCCTGCAGCACTGCTTTATCCTCTGAACAGTTCTACGCTGGCTCTAGGAACGACAAATAGCTCTGGGCACTGTGGCTGAATGAACACCAGACAATTGTGTGAACGTCCTGTGGCCTTCCTCCTTCCTCCTCCCTCCCCAGGCCAAACAATTCCTGAGTGGGATGTGAAACAATGCCCTGGTTGGAGACTGTGGGGCAGGATTGGAAGCAGACAGGGAAGGGGCTTTATTTTCAGTTGCTGGAGAGGTGGAGGTGGCGTTTCCATCCTGCTTTCATTTTAAAGTGCAGAGAGTAATGGGAAACAATTCTTTTTAATTAATAACTCGGGAAAGGTGAATAGAAACATTTCACAAGGTTTTGCTGTGTGCTCACAGAAAATAAAACACGCTATGCTATGCTTCAATAATTTATCACTTCTTGACGGGCTTGAAAAGGGCCCAGTCTGTAAATACAAATCGCCAATTTGCTCTTTTATAAATGACTTCTTTTAAGGAGAAAATGGATGTCCTCCCGGTGGAGCGTACATGTTCTCATTTGTTTTGTAGACTATGTAGGGCTGCCAGGTTACCGCGTCCCTTCATTCACTTAGACCAGTCATCTCTGAAAGCAACGCCATGGTTATCTCCCACCAATCTGTAGCATCCTATTTTTGCTAACTTCCTCCCTGACCCCTTCCATGTAGAAGTCTTTATTTTCCCCTTGCCATCTCTCTAGTTTAATAGCTGTATGGCAGACTAGTGTTTTCAACCATGGAACTATTTCTAATCAAGATCGACATTGGGAAGTGCTACCATTTTTATGGTAATAAAGGAGTGTATTATGCACTTGGACCCATGTAAGTTGTCCCTCGTGTATGCCCTTCACATGGTGGAACTGTGAAACAGTGTAAATGCTAAAATTACTTTTTCCTCCATTGTAGTCTCCTAGAGGTCAGTGAATTATTTCCAAAATTGCGTTGTCACAAAGATGCCTGTTCTAGGTGGAAGAGTTTCTCACTTGAGTAAATACATTCTTCTGTCTCTGTGCCCTGCAATCCCTGGCTGCCCCACTCTTTCTCTTGGGCTGTGACAAAACAGAATGTTGAAGGAGAAACAAATGTGTGCTTGATTTTTAGACTATCTGACTTCACATTCTGTTTTGGTCTTTGAGCTATTCCTTGGCTAATGTTCCAACAAGTTGAATTGATTCTTACTTCAAAACTGTTTATCCGCAAACAGAGCTGTTGACAAGTACAAATACAGATGGCAGGCATGTGGTACTATTTCCATGTTCTCATCTCAGCATCCAGGAAGGGAATGTTAGTGAGAGATGGTTTACGTCTCGAGTTTTTTGTTCAAGGCAATATGGAATGGCTGCTAGGAGTGCTTAATTACGTGACAAATAGCAACAAATGCTTAAGGGATCTCTTTAAGGCCTAAAACGTGGCAGCATGGCCTGGTGGGGAAGGGCTATCACCCTGGAGGCTACAATAGTCTGTAAATAGGAGCACCTCTGGGGGGAAACCGTCTGATAATCATGGGTGACCTCAGTCCAGCAGTCTGGGCAGAAGGTCCCGTCTGTTCTTTCGGTGGGTTACGCACACCTATTGTTGCCCTGACCTATGTCCTCAGAGCAAATGCTCCTCAGGGAATTGGCTGGCTCTTGCATTCAGAGGCGAGGCCCAGCCCAGGCTGTGGCCTTGCTCTTCCCCATAGCCAGACTGCACTAACCATTATGTTATGCTCCATGAAAAGAAATCACTGGTGAAAGGAAGACAAAAGCAGTTTTATTGCCCCCCCCGGCTCGTGTTGGAGGAGGCTGCCCAGCAGCTCACCTCTCTCTGCCTCTGCTCAGGTCGCCTAATCAGGGTGGAGCTAGACTGCCCTCAGAGTTGCAGGCTGAGTGTAATAACCTCTTGGATCTGCATACCCAGCCCTACTTGAATTCCGCTAGAGGCTGCCTGTCTGGACCAGTGCTTGGCAGGCCACTGTGGGTGTCTGGCTGCCCGACCGGCTTTGGCTCACTATAGGAGTCCACTTAGAGCAGGGATGAGACTGCAAGAGGGGACTTCAAACATTTGGGGGAAAATGGAATTTAAAAAGTTTATTTTGGTGCAAAAAAAAATTGAAATCCATGGTGGATTCCACAAACGATTATGCCAATAATTTGGAGTAAAGGAGAGGTGTGTACAGGATTCCAAATCACTCTCCAGTGTTGATATCAAATGGAAGTCCCATTGAATTTACAGCAGTGATGAAAACTAAAACGTTGTAGTGTAGTCCAGTTGGGTGAGTGTGGCTAGACCACAGGACAGCTTGTTCTGTCTTCCCTTCCACCCCAAGTAGTGCATGGGTCACGGACAACCCCACAACTCAGTGGTGCGCAACGAGTGCTCACTTGGGCTCTGCATCCACGGGGGCCAGCCGGTGGGACTGTGCTCATTATGGCCACTGGGGGCCTGGCTGGGGACATAGCACAGCACTTCATACTCCCACCTTCTTCACTCAGCACTCCGGGCTTGCTGCTGCATGGCGGGGGGATCAGGAATCCCTCCCAAATGCTTTTGCTTTGCAGTGACCCCAGTCACGTCCACTCCATTTTATAAGCCAGAGCAAGTTCCGTGGCCATGGTGTTCAGGAAGGTGTAATTCTTTCATATCCCACAAGGAGACACAAGTAGAAATATTGGTGAACAACAGTGTGTGTGTGTGTGTGTGTGTGTGTGTGTGTGTGAGAGAGAGAGAGAGAGAGAGAGAGAGAGAGAGAAAGAGAGAAATGGTTCTCCAGAGAAACAATGCATCTGGTGTTTATATACAGAGGGAGTTCTGGAGGAGTTTTCTCGTGTGGTTGTGGAGGCTTGGCAAGTTCAGAATCTGCAGGGTGGGCCAGCAGGCTGGAAGATTTGGAGTTTGGGTCTATAGCTGCCTCCTGGACAAACTCTTCCTCTGAGAAAGTCAATGTTTTCCACTTAGGGCCTTCAACTGGATGAGGCGCACCCACATTATGAAGGGTCATCTGCTTTACTCATTCGACTTTAAGTTTCATTTCAAAAATATCCCCCTAGCAACAGCGAGAATAATGTTTCATGAAGTATCGGGGTACTGTCATCTAGCCAAGTTGACACATGCAGTAGCTATCACGTTATGTTAGCCATATCCTTTGCACCGTAAATTTTCCCAATCCTTAATGAAGCATGGAATTATGAAATTTTTTTTTTATTGCATTGAAAACAGGGCTCTTTCTTTGTTGAGGTGTGGGGGTTAAAGAACCTGTGTTCCTGGTGTCTTCTGTCACTTCTTCCTTAGATTCCCAAGAAAAATAATGACTGTTTCATTCATGGTTTCAGAAGCTGGGTCTGGATGGATTGTTTAGGTTGGTTTTGCAGGTTAACCTTCGGATTCCCAATGAATCTAGATTCAAAAGGAAATGTAGAAGTAAGGGCACCCTTTCCAGAGATCCAGTAGTCATTGTCTCAAGCCAAGCAAACGTGTGTTCTAACCACACGGAAACTTTAGTATATTCCAGAAGCCTGCTTTGCAAGGTGTGTTGCATAGGTGCAAGGTATGTGAGTGCTACATCGAGTGGCTAACTGGATCAGTGTTGATACACTAGATGTATCTGACTCATTCTAAAGTATATTCTAGCCCTTCACCGTGTCGTCCTGAGAGTGTGCATGTGCCACCTGTCTAGTCCAGAGGCGTCCCAGCTTCCTGCTTGCTTTTCCCCTTTTCCTCACCGTGGCATCTTTGGCAGAGCTGCCCACCCCCTTCCTTGTTCCCTGGCGCTCATACAGATGCACACATGTGGAAGGTGCCAGGGTTGGGAGGGCAGGAGAGGGCTCGGATGGGAACGGGCCCCCCACCCTGATCTCAGTGCCAACTGAGCTCGTCCTCACATCCTCCCTCAGGATCGCAGTCCCCCCTTTGCAGGGGAGGAAACCTGATGCAAACGGGGGCAGCTACTTGCTCCAGGTCCCTTAGGGGGTCGCTGCAGCTAGAATAACTGTTGTCCCTGCTGTGCGGTCAAGTGCATTCCATCAACACCTCAGTCTTCTCTTTCTCATGCTCCCAGCAGTCCAAAGATGTGCACCCAGACTGTCATCCTCCACATTCAGAGAACGTGGCTGACAGTGATGTGTGGCTGCTCTGCTCAGCTGTGACAGGGAAGATCCATAGGCGGCCAGTAGCCCTCTACACCCCGAGGCCAAAACCTGCCCAGTGGCCTGTGCGTGCAGGCACTGTTGGCAGACACCGGCAGATTTTAAGAGGACTGCCTCCTAGAATTTGTCCCCCATCCCCAACTCCCGAAATCTTCCAGCAGCCCTTAGCGGGGTCTCCTGTTGGGGATATGTGCATCATCAGACCCAGTGACAAGGGACACATGGAGGCAGGCTGGTATCAACCGGAATCGCCTCTCAGAGCCTGGCCCAGCTCTCATGGAATCTTCTTGGGGGTCCCGGGTCAGGGCTCCCGGCTCAGCTGTTGGGTAAGAACTGAAGGGTTTGGTGACTCTGCTCCAGCGAGGTTTGCCTCGTCACTGACCCCCTCTGTACCACCTGCTCTCAGGGTGTGTACTTGGCACTCCCCCCCCCCCGCCCGAAGCACCAGCCACACCAGGAGACCACTCTGCACCCCTAACCCTGGGCACATACGGGGCCTGCTCAATCACTGTGCAATCATTGAAAACTCAACCGGGCTACGCTGTGCATTTCATGCTAAATATCTTTCATTTGATAAGTTTACTTACAACTTGCATTTGGCTGTTGTTATTTTTTAGTTTATTCCGAAACTTAAAAAACTTTTCGTTGAAACTGATTACTTCAAGAACTTTGAGGGAAATGTCCAGGATGTCAAGAAATGCACTAGCCCCTGGTTAAAAAGCCATATTGTGTTTGCATTTCAGATACAAAGCAAAACATCTATTGTAAGAATTTAAAATAGAGAATGGGTGGTGAGAGATTGAAAGAAAATAGATACTGTTTCCAGCAATTAAAACCATTTTTCTAAATGAACCTGTTTTGCCTGTGCAGAGAAATGAAATTGCTGTTTTCACTGAAAAGAAAACCAGCTTAAATAATCAGGCCACCAGGCAGAGAATTTTAAAAGCCATTGTTTCATTAAAAACCAGTGTCAACTTTTTAATATGATGACTTTTGTTACTGTCATTCATTTCCCTTTAATGAAGTGACACTAACCTAGAATTAACATCTTCTTCCTTGCCTCTTTCCTCTTCTGTTTTATGGAAGAAATCACTTTTCATTGATTTATTTAAAATTTTTATTTCTATAAAAAGATCAAATTTCATATATTTCATATATACAGTTTTGAGAGCATAATGATACTTCCCACCCTACCACCTCCCTTGCTTCCACCTTCCCTCCTCCTTCCTTTCTTATTTTTTCTTTTAATTTCTGCAATGATATACTTTCAATTTACTTTATAATCACAAGTTTAACACTCCACTAAATAAAGAATTCAACAAGTAGTAGAAAAATCACTGTCCCTCAGAAGTATAGACAAAGGTTATAAACAATAATGAAATCTCAAAATGTCAATTTCACTCATATACATTACATTTTTTGTACTCTGTATATTAGTTACCACAAATCAGGGAAAAACTTGGATTTGACTTTTTGGGACTGGCTTATTTCACTAAGTGTAATGGTCTCCAATTGTATTTGTTTTGTTGCAAAAGACAGGATTTCATTCTTTTTATGGCTGAGTAGTTCTCCATTGTGTTTATATACCACAATTTCTTTATCCAGTAATCAACTGATGTACATCTGGGTTGATTCTATGTCTTGCTATTGTGAAGTGAGTTGCAATAAACATGGGGGTACAGATAACTTTCGTATGCTAATTTCATTTTCTTTGGGTAAATTCCCAGGAGTAGAATGACTGGGTTATATGGTAGATCTATTTTCAGATTTCTGAGGAATCTCCATACTGTCTTAAATAATGATTGTACTAATTTACTTTCACACATCCTCACCAGCATTTGTTATTTTTTTAATTTTTGGATGATAACCATTCTAACTGGGATGAGGTAAAACCTCATTATGGTTTTTATTTGCAGATCCCTGATGGCTACTGATCCTGAGCATCTTTCTGTGTGTCTGTTGGCCATTGGTATTTCATCCTTTGAAAAATGTCTGTTTATATTCTTAGCCCATTTCTTAACTGGATTGTTTGTTTTGTTGTTAATGAGTTTCTTGAGCCCCTTATATATCTGGATATTAATCCTTTGTCAGATGAATAGTTTGCAAATATTCTCTCCCATTCTGTTGGTTGCCTCTTTGTTGAATGTTTCCTTTGCTGTGCAGAAGCTTCTCAGCTTGATATAATCCCATTTGCCTACTTTTGCATTTATTGCCTGTGCTTCTGGGGTTCTTTACAATAAATCTTTGCCTAGGCCAATGTCTTGCAGAGTTTTCCCCATAAGTAATTTGATGGTTTCAGGTCTTAGGTTAGATCCCTGATCCATTCTGGGTTGATCTTTGTATAGGGTGTAAGGTAGGCATCTTGTTTCATACTTCTCCATGCAGAGATCCAATTTTCATGTAAACCACTTGTTAGACAGGACAGTTCCAATTCCTTTTTCCTACCCCTTCTAAATTATCTGAGCATTATTTCTGAGTTGGCATTCTTTTGAATTTTGTATTAATTTTTAAAGATTTTTATTTATTTGAAAGGCAGTGGAATAGAGACAGGCAGGAGCTGTCTCCCATCTGCTGGTTCACTCCCCAAATGTCCGCAAAATTGGGCTGAGCCAGGACAAACTCTGGAGCCTGGAATCTAATTCAGGTCTGCTATGTGGGTGATAGGGACCCAGTGACCTAGCCATTTTCTGCTGCCTCGCAAGGTGTACATAGCAGGAATATGGAATAAGAAACAGAGTTGGGACTGGGACTCGAACCCAGGCACTCTGATAAGGCATGTGGTCATCCCTAATAGCATTTTAACCTCTGCAGGAAATACTCTCATATCAACTTTTAAATTACTTGAACAAGCTGACCCTTCCCCAAGCTTTCTGTGTGGTGAGGAAGGGGGCTGGGCTGGGGCCACTTGTAACTCAGTGGGAGCTGTAGTTAGTGACCTCATGGGCAGCTAGCTGGTGGATGACGTAGGGGCTTTAGGAATGCAAGAAAGCCCGTAGAAACTTCCTGTAATGCATAATGTGCATGTGCAAGATGCATCACTGTGAAAACGTTGAACAGTGAGACTAGATCAGTTTTAGTTCCACTGTGTATCGGCAGCTCCTAGAAAGCAGAGCTGTGGTCTGTTTGACTTTTTATTTCCGGAGCCTATCATATTGGTGTTCATTTTCTGTCTGCCTGCTGAGCAGTAAGTAGATAGAAACACTATCCTGATGTCCTTGAATAATTTACCGGATTCTTTGGCAAGTGTTTTTGTGGCCAGAGAGACTGCTCTACCTTGGTATCAGTCCCATTATCGTTAAAACACTGGTGAGGAAGTGAGTTCCGGTGCCACGGGCATCCTGACATTTCGCACCTGCTAGAAGTTCATTCTGCTGCACACTGACCACCTGTTGCAGCACTGGCTTCCCTCCATGATGGTGTCGTTGCCTGGAAATCAGAAGCAGCAGCAAACATGGCTGAAAACAGGGGAGAATGCTCACTGACAAGGAAGTGATGGGATTGGGGCAAGTGACAGCCATCCTGGCATGTGAACCAGGGAATAAAATAAACATCGAATGGAGTCAGACACATTTCCTAGCCTTTATGAAAGCAGAAACCACAAGTCCAGGAAAAAAAAAATCATCTATGGGAAAAGACTGTGGAATGTTGGGAAGCTTTGTAAAGTTTCATCCTAAGCGTACCCCGCCTTTAAAGAGGAAGGAGAGCCCTCGGAGGATTCCAGAGAAGGATCATGCTGGCTGACGCGGGTTCAAGGCTTGCCTGGCACTGGCCGTTAGTCTGGTCTTCACAGCTCCTTTCATGGTCACAGCGACCCTGGGAAGGATACTGTCAGTACACCGTAGTGGAGGCACTGGGAGCGCAGAGAGGGGGTGCAGCTGGCTTAGCCTCAATCAGGTTCCTGGCAGGGCTGGGGTTGAATCCCAGCAACTGAGCTCCAGGGACCTCAAACCATGCACCCCTGAGCATGTCAAGAGGCCCCAACCCAGAATGTGCAAAAGCTTTTCAGAAAACAAACAAACAAACAAACTGAACAAGGATGAGAGAGGCCCTCTTACTGAGGACAGCCCAGGGTTACCAGGTGGTACGAAGGCCAGGTTACTCAGATCTAATTTTGTTTGTTGGTTGTCCCAAAAGAATAATCTCCAGGGCCAGCGCCATGGCTCACTTGGTTAATCCTCTGCCTGTGGCGGCAGCATCCCATATGGGCACTGGATTCTAGTCCTGGTTGCTGCTCTTCCAGTCCAGCTCTCTGCTGTGGCCCGGGAGTGCAGTGGAGGATGGCCCAAGTGCTTGGGCCCCTGCACATGGGAGACCAGGCGGAAGTACCTGGCTCCTGGCTTCGGATCAGTGCAGCGCCCCAGCCGTAGCGGCCATTTGCGGGGGTGAACCAACGGAAGGAAGACCTTTCTCTCTGTCTCACTGCTAACTCTGCCTGTCAAATCATCATCATCATCATCATCATCATCATCATCATCATCATCATCTCCAAGCTGAAAACATGCCCAGGAGAGAAACTCATTTGCAGCAAAACACAGAAGACTAGCCCTTCCAGGTCAACCCCAGGCTCTAAGGGCACTGAATGATGGCTCACAGCCCCATATAACCTGTAGGGGTCACAGGAAGCAAAGTCAGACACCAGGGAAAGACTGAAGAAAGCAAGAAGTGAGCCAATGCCCTAGTGAAGTAGAGACCGAGAGGAATCTGGTTTCTGGGGCCCTTGCAGGAGGCACGACCAGCCGTCTCCAGCCTCACCAGTGCGGTTTCCAGGCTGCTGCATGTCATCACCGTGGGCGCCGCTGTCGCCAGCGGCCTGGCTCGCAACCTCTGAGCGGTTTCCTGCACCCACGCTGCGCTCGGCACCCCACGCGCATCATCGCCCTTCATTCTCGAAGCCAGCCGTCCCCGGCTCTAGACATGGTCTCCTTCAACCCTGACCACGCGCCCAAGAAAACGCAACTTTGTGCGGGACAAGGAAACATCTTAGAGTATGTGTGAGGATTAGGAACTGATGGCTTGGAAAAGACAAGACAGTGGACACAGAGAGCTGCGTGGACTTTACTTAAAATCTCCTTCAACCTTCTCATCTTGCTTCTGTACAGTTTGACAATTTTGCCCATTACTTGGGTAAAGGAATGAAAGACTTTTCTCATGTAGTATAAGCAAGACCAGATAATACTAGACATAAGAGAATGAAGAGTGAAGGAATTCAAAAGGCCAGAAAAAGAGAATGAAAATAATAAACTAAATTTTTTAAAAACTTTTATTTAATGAATATAATTTCCAAAGTACAGCTTATGGATTACAATGGCTTCCCCCACCCCATAACTTCCCTCCCACCCCCACCCCCACTCTCTCCCCTTCCATTCATATCAAGATTCATTTTCAATTCTCTTTATATACAGAAAATCAGTTTAGTATATATTAAGTAAAGATTTCAACAGTTTGCACCCACACAGAAACACAAAGTGAAAAATACTGTTTGAGTACTAGTTATAGCATTAATTCACATTGTACAACACATTAAGGACAGAGATCCTACATGAGGAGTAAGTGCACAGTGACTCCTGTTGTTGACTTAACAAATTGACACTCTTGTTTATGGCATCAGTAATCACCCTAGGCTCTTGTCATGAGTTGCCAAGGCTATGGAAGCCTTTTGAGTTCGCTGATTCTGATCATATTTAGACAAGGTCAAGTCAAAGTGGAAGTTCTCTCCTCCCTTCAGAGAAAGGTACCTCCTTCTTTGATGACCTGTTCTTTCCACTGGGATCTCACTTGTGGAGATTCATTTGTGTGTGTGTGTGTGTGTTTTTGCCACAGTGTCTTGGTTTTCCATGCCTGAAATACTCTGATGGGCTTTTCAGCCGTATCCGAATGTCTTAAGGGCTGATTTTTTTTTTTTTTTGACAGGCAGAGTGGACAGTGAGAGAGAGAGACAGAGAGAAAGGTCTTCCTTTGCCATTGCTTCACCCTCCAATGGCCACCGCGGCTGGCGCGCTGCAGCTGGTGCACCGCGCTGATCCAATGGCAGGAGCCAGGTACTTATCCTTGTCTCCCATGGGGTGCAGGTCCCAAGGACTTGGGCCATCCTCCACTGCACTCCCTGGCCACAGCAGAGAGCTGGCCTGGAAGAGGGGCAACCGGGACAGAATCTGACGCCCCGACCGGGACTAGAACCCAGGGTGCCGGCGCCGCAGGCGGAGGATTAGCCTAGTGAGCCGCAGCACCAGCTTAAGGGCTGATTCTGAGGCCAGAGTGCTGATAAACTAAAATAAAAAACATTTCAACTTAGCTTTTTTTAAAAAAAAAAAAAAAGATTTATTTATTTATTTGAAAGTCAGAGTTACACAGAGAGAGAGAAGAGGCAGAGAGAGAGAAAGGTCTTCCATCTGATGGTTCACTCCCCAATTGGCTGCAATGGCCGGAGCTGGGCTGATCCAAAGCCAGGGGCCAGGAGCTTCCTCCAGGTCTTCCCATGCAGGTGCAGGGGTCCAAGGACTTGGGCCATCTTCTACTGCTTTCTCAGGCCACAGCAGAGAGCTGGATAGGAAGTGGAGCAGCCGAGACTGGAACATGTGGGATGCCGGCACCACAGGCAGCACTTTACCTGCTATGCCACAGCACCAGTACCAAGGCACTGACTTTTGACCAATTCTTAAATACCTATCCCTTATTACTTCTTTAATAGACACTGTCTACGTGAAATTTGAGATGTCTTCTTTCTCTCTGTACAGATCTGACTTGTAGGAGATGTTTTTCTTTTATTGAAATTAAATTTGTCTCACTGGAACTTGAGCACATTGGGTATGTCTCAGCCTTGCCACACACTGGACATACGGTTTTCTTCAAATCATCTTGTATCTTTATTTTTTTCTCTCTGCAAAAATGGGAATATTGTTAATAACAAAACAATGCCATTCCAATACTAATATGAAGGTGAACATTTTTAAAGACACTTTGAAAACTCTAAAGATTTGGAAGTTTACTTTGGACAGCCTAACCTTTTCTTGTCAGCTGTTCAGCATTTGGAGGCACTATCCTGAGCCTTCTCCCTTCAAGATGGAACTGTGTTTGTTGAACTCTCTTCAGCAATGCGTGGTTCGGGAATAGGCATTTGGCCTAGCAGTGAAGATGCCTGTGAAGATGCCCGCATCTCTCATCAGAGTGCCTGGGTTCAAGTCCTGGCTCTGCTCCCCAGTTGCAGCTACCTGCTAACACAGGGCACAGGAGGCTCTGGTGATGGCTCAAGCGCTTGGGTCCCATCTATCTATTTGGGAGACCTGGATTGAGTTCCTAACTCCTGACTTTAGACCTGGCCAGGCCCAGGTGTTGCAAGCATTTAAGGAGTAAACCAGCAGATGGGAATGTTCTCTCTCTCTCTGTCCTCTCACCTTTCTCCCTCCCACTCCCCTCTGCCTCTAAAATAAATAAATAATGACAATAAGTTAATTTTTGACAACTAAGCATGTGGTTTGGAATCCATAAACGACCCGTTAAAGTGTCCCCTGCAGCGTGAGCAATGGCAGACAGCCAACAGAAAACACTGCCTTGGGTGGAGGACCTTATCAGTGATTACTTTGCTTTCTGAAAGCTTATTTTTAAGCTGGCAGACACCCTGTCTTCCACAGACATGAGGTAGGATACCCAGAATCTAATTACAAATTTAGGCTAGTAATCTGGGAATATAATCTGATAATTAGATCCCTTGTTCAGAAAGCAAAATTGCACCTAAGGATTTTGTCTTGTTTAGTCATGTTTTCTGCTCAAAACCTTGAAGGGTTGGTTCTTTAAGTGCCTGTTGGTGAGCTGCATCTCCTCCATCCTGTGTTGAAGCCATCGGTTTTTTTCTGACCTAAGAAAAGCACTTAACATTTGTCCTTGTTTAATTTCATCTTGTTAGATTCAGCTCATTGCCCTGGCCTGTCAAGACCATTTTTCATCATTATTCTGTCATGCACCCGTGTGCCTGCTCCTCCCGGTGGACGGTCACCGGCAGGCTAGCTTCTCATGCCCGCCGCACCTCCCTCACACAGCACAGCGGGAAAGGAGCCATGGGACCCCTGGCCAGCTGACACAGATGACAATCAGTGTCCTTTAGGGGAGGCCCTCCAGCCAGGTCAGAATCTATGCATTATGTCCTCACCATTTTTCTTTATGTGATCCCTAAAAATAATACGAAGCAAATACCTGGCTATGTTTATCTTTTTCATTTAGCTGCCAGGAATCTCAGAGCCTGGGCCAATCACCCATTTTTAATGAATCTAAGCCATTAAAACGCACTAGTAATTATGGAATGAGAGGAGATGGCATTTAGCCAACTAAGTGTGGGCTGGCTGACACCCACATCCCACCACATCAGATTCTTTGGCTCTCAGTCCTGATGCTGCTCCGACTCCAGCTTCCTGCCAGTGCAGACCCTTGGAGGTAGCAGTGATGTCTTGAGTGGGAAATCTGGATTGAGTTCCCAGCTCCTGGCTCTAGTCCCAGCCCAGCCCAACCCCAGCTGTTGCAAGCATTTGGAAAATGATCCAGAAGATGGGAGCTCACTCTCTCTTGTCTGCCTCCCAAATAAAAACAATTAAGAATAATTAAAAAATAATAGTAGCTCATAAATAGCACATGTTGTATATTAGAAATGCCTTTGTGGAAATGAAACCAATAGGAGATAATGTAGAGCTAGAGATAGATAGATAGATAGATAGAGGCATATATATATAACGAGACATAAATAGATGTAGACATGTAGCTACAGAGCAGGCTTTCTTGTGAGACACTGGCTCACATGATCATGGAGGCTGAGAAGTCCTGTGATTTTCCCTCTCTGAGCTGGGGACCCAGGAAGACCTGTGGTATAGTTTGAGAGTCCAAGAGCCATGATACAGTTTGAGTCTAAAGTCCCGAGAATCAGGAGTTCCAAGGACAGGAGAGGCTCAGTGCCCCAGCTCAAGCAGCCGAAAAGTGAATTCGACTTCCCTTTCCCTTTTTGTTCTATTCAGAACTTCAAGACGTTGATTGACGCTCATGAGCAGTGGCAAGGGTCATGTGCTTTACTCTGCTCACTAATGCAGATTCCAAAAACACCACACAGACAGACCCAGAGTAATGGTTAACCGGCTATTCTGGTATCCATGGCCTGGTCAAGTTAACATATAAAATTAAATAACACTGATGGCAAAAGCTTATTTTTCAAATGATGTATTTATATTCTATATGCAGTTTTACAGAATGTGCCTATATAGAGTAAATCCTGATTGGGACTGTTCTGTATCTTGCTTATGCCAAATGTGTTGTTTCTATGCACATGACATAGGAAATAAAACATAGCAAGAACTACCATATTTGCATTTTATTTAAACTTAAGCCATTTCAGGAGCAGGTGTTTGTCACAATGCTTGAGGTTCCCCATTCCATTTCAGAGTGCCTGGGTTCGCGTCCTGTCTCTGCTCCCAATTCCAGCTTCCTGTTAATGTACACTCTGGGAGGCAGCAGATGATGGCTCAAGTGATTGGGTCTATGCCACCCACATGGGAGACCCAGACTGAGTACCAGGCTCCCAGCTATGGCCTGGCTCAGCCCTGGTAGTTGCAGGCTTTTAGGGGAGTGAATCAACAGATGACAGATCTCTGTCTCTCTTTATCTCTGCCCCTCTGTTTTCTAGATAATTAAATATATAAAAATTAAAAAAAAGCTCAAACCCTTATAAATAATTAGTATTTTCTGCTGAAGCGTAAATCCTTTCTAATAGGCATATGCATCTGTTTGGGGAAGAAAAGACCAGTGCTTAGTGGGAGGAGTAATACTGACGCTGAACATTGCTCTTTCTCCTGTCTGAAATAAGGAAGCAGGTGAGCATGAGCTTTTGTGAAAAGATGGCGCTAAGCAGTATTTTTTTAGAAAGCTTTTATTTAGTAAATGTAAACTTCATAGGTACAGCTTTTGGAATATAGTGGTTCTTCCCCCTGTGCCTGCCCTCCCACCCCCAAACTGCCCTACTTTCTACTCCCTCTTCCATCCCATTCTTCATTAAGATTCATTTTTGATTGTCTTTATATATGGAAGATCAACTCTATACTAAGTAAAGATTTTAGCAGTTTGTACCCACACAGGCACACAAAGTATAAAGTACTGTTTGAAGACAAGTTTTACCATTAATTCTCATAGTACAACTGATTAAGCACAGAGGTCCTACATGGGGAGCAAGTACACAGTGACTCCTGTTGTTAATTTAACAATTGACACTCTTATTTGTGGTGTCAGTGATCACTCATCACTTGTCATGAGCTGCCAAGGCTTTGGAAGCCTTTTGAATCCACAAATTCAGTCAGTATTTAGATAGGACCATAATCAAAGTGGAAGTTCTCTCCTCCCTTCAGAGAAAAGTACATCCTTCTTTGATGGCCCCTTCTTCCCACTTGGATCTCACTCACAGAGATCCTTCATATAGATCAATTTTTGCCACAGTGTCTTGGCTGTCCATACCTGAAATGACCTTATGGGTTTTTCAGCCAGATCTGAATGCCTTAAGGGCTGATTCTGAGGTCAGAGTGCTATTTGGCACTAAGCAGTATTATTGGTTGCTGGCTTAGCCTACGATAGACCTTCTGTTAAACTCGTAAGGGTACTGTTGCCACATGGATTTCACTCACTTTACTGGAGCATTTCTGCTTGTAGGAAGAGTTAAGCACCAGCCAGAGAATTGGAGAGTCTAGTATTTCTCCTTTGCTGCATTCTTAGACTGCTATACAGCTGGAAGCAAATGATTAAATTTCTTCCAGATGTGTCAAAATTGTGACTATGGGGCTACCTTCATGTGGTGTAGACTGTCTTTCCTGTTGCTTTACTCAAATATAAATTAATGGTCTTTATGGTTCTTTGAGGGGGTGACTAACGGGGAGGATAAATGGGTAGAATGAAGGCACTAAACCATTCTTCTTGTTTTTTAGTGGCAGAAGGTACATGGTAGCATGGAGAAAGAAGCAGACATCAACAATAGGCCTCATAAATATACTTAACTTCCCATTGAGTTCCCATTTTCTGTAAATTAAAGTTTGAAGAGAATTGTGATCATTTTTCTATTTTCTTTCACAGATTGTCCCAGCACTCCAGAAATCTGTAGGTGTTTTTAAAAGAAATCTATCAAAACATTAAAATGCTCATCATAACAATGATTCTAGATAGCAAGCGTCTATATGAAAACACTGGTCAATTTCAATGAAATTGATGGGCAAGGCGTTTAAAGGGGAAGCCAAAGTCATTTTCTCTATCTCAGGACCTTTGAAAATGAGCACATGTCTCCATGCCTGCTGCAGTGAAGGGCCAGGAACAGACCTGGAATACTGAGCTTGGCAGGTCCTTCTTTTCTGAGGAGTCAATGACATTTTTAAACCTTTTTGTGTTAAAACAAGGAGTGATGTGGGTTGGCGTTGGTGCAGGTTGTAATTATGTACGCCATACTTTAATCCATGTCATGTCAAGATGTTGTAAGAGTAGCTCAATCTCACAGCTAAAATAAAACTTTAAAATATGTGTCATTCTCTAGCTTGAAGACATCTAAGAGATTATTTTTGATTCAAAATATTCTTTCATAATTGAGATTTTATTGGCTGTGTTGAGAGGATCATTAGTCCACACACATTTCAATTGGGACACAATTCCTTTTTTTTTTTTTTTTTTTTTGAGAGAGAGAGAGAGAAATCTTCTAACCACTGGTTCACTTCCACTATACCTGCAATAACCAGGGTTTGGCCATGCCAAAGTCAGGAGCCCAAAACTCAATCCAAGACTCCCATGTGGGTAGCAGAGGCCCAATTACATGAGTGATCACTTGATGCCTCCCAGGGTACATATTAGCAGGAAGCTGGAATCAGGAGCGAATCTAGGACTTGAACCCAGACACTTTGATATTGGATGTGGATGTCCCAACTGGCATTTTAACCAGCAGACCAATGCCCACCCCATTTAGCTTTATTTATTTATTTATTTATATTTTTCATTTGAAAATCAGAGAAACAAAGACAGAGACTGAGATGGAGAGGGAGCCAGAGAGAAGAGAGACAGAGATAATTTACCTACTGGCTTACTCCCCCAAAAGCCCCTTAGAGGAAGGACTGTGCCCTGATCAAGCCAGGAGCCCAGAACTCAATCTGGGTCTCCCACGTGAGTGGCAGGCTATCCACATTGTATAGATGAGGTTACAAACTACTCAGTGGCAGAGGTGTGGGGAGAAACCATATTGACCACAGCCTGAGACCACGTGAACATTGGCGAGTAATACAAACACTGCAGCTCAGTTTGCTCACCCATAAAATGGGATAATAATAGTGCAGGCCCTATAGTGTTCTTGGGCATATTAGCAAGGCAACTTTACCCAACAGCTGATTAGACGTGTGGATGGCACTACACAAACACTGCGTAAATATGCTGTTCATTGAATGCTCTCATACCCCCTCAGCCACGCTGCCTCTTCCTACATAGGTCATAACAAAGCAACTTCAATATTTAGTGGGAAATGGAATTGAAAGATAAGGTTATTTTGATGCAAAAAATTTTGAAATCAATGCACACAAGGGGTCTTCAAAAGGTCCACGGAAAATGCATTTTATGAAAAAAACAATTCAGGGATTTCAAAAGCTTTTTGCACCAAAATAAAAATTATCTTTTAATTCCCTTTCCCATTGGTTTTTGAAAGATCCTTGTATATGGTATAATGCAGCTATCAGGCCTGACCCTATACCGTGACCTCTCTGCTCAGTCATCTTCCTTGCTAAAAGTCCTTTGCTACCCAGTATGGTGGCAAGTCCCCACCTGTGATGCCCATGCATCGAAGATGTGCTCTAAGTAGAAAATGCGCACTGGGTAGCAAAGAAACATGGAACTCTGAGAACTAGAACTCAGAATGTCTAGCTCATAATGTTTATAGTTGTTGGCTATGAAATTATAATGTTTCCAATATGTTGACTTAAACATAGCACTAAAATGAATATCATGGGGCTGGTGTTGTGGCTCAGTGGGTTAAGCCATTGCCGGAAACACCAGTGTCTCATATCAGAGCTCTGGTTCCAATCCCCGCTGCTCAACCTCCAAGCCAGTTCCCTGTAACACACCTGGGAAGGCAGCAGAAGATGGCCCACGTGCATGGGTCCCTGCCACCCACTTGGGAGACCCAGATGGAGTTCCTGGCTCCTGGCTTCAGCCTGATCCAGCCCAGCTGTTGCAGCTATCTGGGGAGTGAACCAAAGGATGGAAGATCTCACTCTGTCTTTGTCTCTCCCTCTTTTTCTCTGTTGTCTGCTTTCTAGATAAACAAATCATTAAAAAATAAAAATAAATATCATTTGTTACTGCCCCCCCTTTAAATATGGTTATGAGAAAATGTTCAATTCTGTATGTGGCTTGCATTGTATTTCCATTGGCCAGCACTGGCATAGAGTTGCCTTCCATGTGTTTGCAGAAGGCTCCCCAGGAACCTTCTGGTTCAGCCCTGAGGTCAATCAGCTTTGTGGGAGAGAGGAGTACGGAGCCCACGCTGCTGGCTCAGCAGGGGCCAGGGATTGGGCAGGCAGTGAGGGCTGTGCCTGGGACGCGGTGTCTCCCTGGTTTCCAACAACAAGAGATACTGCAGGAGTGAGCTGTCACTGAAGGTTGTCGCTGAGCCGTGTGGACAGCCTCTCTCCCCTTTCTAACCTGGCAATCGGGCTTTTGAATGGAGGAGGCCCTGGGAGAGGGGAGGAGTTTGTGCTGCAGGGCCAAAGCAGAGGTGGCAGGTGGAGAGGCCAGGTGGCCCAGAGGTGAGGGCAGGGCCCAAGCACTTGGGCCATCCTCCACTGCACTCCCTGGCCACAGCAGAGAGCTGGCCTGGAAGAGGGGCAACCAGGACAGAATCCGGCACCCCGACAGGGACTAGAACCTGGTGTGCCAGCGTCGCAGGTGGAGGATTAGCCTATTGAGCTGCGGCGCCGGCCATCTTTGTCTTCATTGTGGCTGTTGCAAGTGTCCAGTGGCTGTGCTCTGGGGACCCACGCTGAGAACCACTGGTTGAACAACTCTGTACTGTTATCAGGTGTCTCAGCTGATTCTTAGAAGCTTGCAAATTTGGGGGAGCCAGAATCAGTACAACGGAGATGGGAGGGAGTATGTTAGGCAGGACATTTTTGGTACCAAACGTTGCTCCTGGACCCTGATGTCAACCCCACATCACCAGGGATCACTCCTTCAGCCCTTGTGGATCCCGGAAGCAGAGTGAGCTAAGACGTGCTCTAGGCAAAGGCCCACTCCTCAGCAGGAGGTTGAAATGGAGGCCTTGGCTTCTGTTTTGGAGACCAGGGCCAGTCGTGTGCAAAATCAGTTCCAGTTCTGTGTAGCTATTCACGGCGGCTCCAACAATGGCGTGGCTGGAAGCTGCTGTGTGAGTGTGCACAAGTGATCTTAGAGAAAACTAATACGATTGGAGACGGAGGCACGGTTCCCATGGATGCCGAGGATTAGTGGGCACAGCTGTTATTCTCTCCATGAGAGGGGAACCTGCGGGCAGAAGAAGAGACTTCGTCTTCAAGTACGCATCTTGGGACATCTGAGCGGGGCGGCCGTTCCGTCCAGCCTGCAGGAAGAGAGCTCCCCGGTGAGTGATTGCTGTAGCAGACCGACCAGCTGCTGGGGGGAGAGCAGAGCCCACTGGCGACTTGAGGGTACCAGTCAGTGCTCTAAGATCTACGGCGGGGAGGGTGGGGCTGGTGGCCTGGCAGACGAGACGCTCCCTCGCTTTCCTCCGTATGCTTCTGTGTCTGGTCTGCCTTTGGAGAAAAACATCAGCTTCTGTTCCTGGGGCGCTTTCCAGGTGCCCCTTCTGAAAGCAAGTGCCCGGGCTCCCAGGTTTTTCCACTGAGAGTATGATGTCACATTCTCTCATCAGGTGCCCGGGAAGCTGTGGTGCAGCAGTTTTCAATGTTTGGTGCCTCGTGGAAAACAGACTTAGAAAGGGAAGGCTCACTTGGTTAATCCTCGGCCTGCGGCGCCGGCATCCCATATGGGCGCCGGGTTCTAGTTCCGGCTGCTCCTCTTCCAGTCCAGCTCTCTACTGTGGCCTGGGAAGGCAGTGGAGGATGGCCCAAGTGCCTGGGCCCTGCACCCGCATGGGAGACCAGGAGGAAGTACCTGGCTCCTGGCATTGGATAGGGGCAGCGCCGGCCATAGCGGCCATTTGGGGAGTGAACCAACGGAAGGAAGACCTTTCTCTCTGTTTCTCTCTCTCTCACTGTCTGTAACTCTACCTGTCAAATAAATAAAAAAGAAAAAGAAAGGGAAGCCATTGTCACAACCCCCTAAGAGGTGCGGGTTACAGATCAGAGTCCAGGCTTGCCGTGCCCCAGGGTACAGGGTGGTGGCGGTGACGTGTGAGGAGGAGGAAGGCAGCAGGGGACTCGGGACTGTGTGGGTGTACGGATTGTTTCCCTACGTGGCGGTTTTTAGGTCTCATTCCACTGCGTTGAAGATTTTATTTTGACCTTTTAAAATCAACTTATTAGGCAAACTTTGAAGATGCCTCATCACAGGGAAATAGGAGAATGAAAACATGGGACTATTTTAAAATGCATGTGATCACGCCGAATATTTATCCAGAGATTCCTTTGCCCACCTTATTTGCCTTCTCTCTTTTTACTTTTGTCTTTCGACTTCTGCATTGTTGGCTTTTTACTACTTCTGTTGATGGAGTTTTGAGGTAGTAAACAAAAATGAAATTTACTCCGTCAATGCCGTTTAATCCTATCATTGAATTCTCTCCCTGAGCCATTAAAAAAAAAAAAAAACACTTTAACAAAGCGTGAAGAGAATTAGTGGGGGTGTAACTATCCTTGCACATCCTCTGCTAAAAGTAGTGAAATAACTCAAAACAGCAGGAGGAGGACAGGAAGGTAGCGGAGGGTTGCCAACCTCCCTGCCTCTAGATAAGTTGCAGTTGTGGAATAAGGCGCTAATCCAAGCCTCGCTACGCCGCCATGCCGCCTGGCCACCTTGGAGCACTGGGGGTGTGCTTCGGCAGTAACATGCCGGAGCTCTCACTGCCCCTGCAAATCAGACAATTTGGGAAGAGCTCACTTTAAGATACCAACATTGGCTGGCGCCACAGCTCACTAGGCTAATCCTCCACCTAGCGGCGCCGGCACACTGGGTTCTAGTCCCAGTCAGGGCGCCAGATTCTGTCCCAGTTGCCCCTCTTCCAGGCCAGCTCTCTGCTGTGGCCAGGGAGTGCAGTGGAGGATGGCCCAAGTGCTTGGGCCCTGCACCCGCATGGGAGACCAGGAGAAGCACCTGGCTCCTGCCTTCGGATCAGCGTGGTGCACTGGCCGCAGCGTGCCGGCCGCAGTGGCCATTGGAGGGTGAACCAACGGCAAAGGAAGACCTTTCTCTCTGTCTCTCTCTCTCACTGTCCACTCTGCCTGTCAAAAATAAAAATAAAAAAAGATACCAACATCTTCATGTCTTCCTTCTTTGTCTTAATCATTAAATGAAAGTTATTTGGTCTTACATTATGAGAAAGCTATAAAGGAAGTTAAAAAAACCAAACCATTTAGGGATGAGCATTTGTAGCAATAGTTAACATGCTGTTGGGGACTCCCTCCTTCCATTTCAGGGTGTCTGGGTGGAGTCCCAGCTCCACTTTCCACTGCAACTTCTCCTGCTAATGCACATCTTGGAAAGCAGCAGTGATGGGTGGCTCAAGGAGCTGGGTCTTTGCCACTCCTGTGGGAGGCCTGGATTGAGTTCCCAGCTCCTGGCTCTGGCCTGGCCCAGCCCTGGCTGTTGTAGCCATCTGAACAACAGACAGTCTCTCTCTGCTTCTCTGCATGTCAAACACAATACAAGTCAATAGCTAGAAATGAACAAAGTGTTTACAAAGGAAACACTCCATAAGTGGTTATGTCTTTTTGGTCCTGACTTTGGGCACTTCCGATCTGAAGAGAGCACTAAGAGAATCGCGGCCACAAAGGCAGATTGGGTGGGATTTGGGCCAATCCCATCAAAAAGACTTCATTTCTTTTCTTTTAAAAAATATTTATTAGAAAGGTGGAGTGGGGGCCAGTGCTGTGGTGTAGCGAGTAAGGCCGCTGCCTGTAGTGCCGACATCCCATATGGGTGCTGGTTCAAGTCCTGGCTGCACCACTTCCGATCCAGCTCTCGACTATGGCCTGGGAAAGCAGGAGAAGATGGCCCAAGTGCTTGGGCCCCTGCACGTATGTGGGAGACCCAGAAGAAGCTCCTGGCTCGGTGCAGCTCCGTCTGTTGTGGCCATCTGGAGAATGAACCAGCAGATGGAAGACCTCTCTCTGCCTCTGCCTCTGCCTGCCTGTCACTCTGCCTTTCAAATAAATCTAGGAAGGAAGGAAGGAAGGAAGGAAGGAAGGAAGGAAGGAAGACAGAGAGGAGGCAGAGGAGAGAGAGAGAGAGAGAGAGGTCTTCCATCTGCTGGTTTACTTCCCAAATGATTGTGTTGGTCCTGTTGGGGCTGTGCCAGGCTGAAGCCAGGAGGCTGGATTTCTACCCAGGTCTTCCACATGGGTTGCAAGACCTAAGCACTTGGGCCATCTTCTGCTGCTTTCCCAGGCACATTTGCAGGGAGTTGGATTGGAAGTGGAGTGGGCCCTGGGATGCCAGTGTCATAGGAGGTAGCTTAACCTGCTGTACCACAACACTGGCCCCATATCTGTTCTTGAAAAACACCTGGATTGAGACTGTTGTTTGTCACCACGCAGGAAGGCACAGGATGAGGGTCCTGGCCGCCCTCGCAGGCTGGGCTTGTACCACCCTCTGCCTGGCTTCCAGCTCATCCGCCTTCTCCCATGGCGCCAGCACGGGGGCCTGTGAGGACATGCATCCCCAACACATCGGAGCCCCGCCTCAGCGCTCCGGGAGCCCGCACGTCACCATCCACGCTGGCAGGTCCTCCTACTCTCCAGGGGACGAGGTTCCAGGTATGTGCGGGAGAGGCTTTGGGAGACCGAGGAACCAGGAATCCCCATGCAATCTTACAGGGCGTGTTTGCCTCAGGCAGGGGTGTCCTGGCCTGAAGTTGGAAAAAACAAGCCTGAAATATTTGTGTCATGAAAAGCACGGGATAGCCAACCTCTTTTTCCAGAGTAATTTTTCTAAGAGAAGAGAGCACAGGTGACATTGTTATAAAAATGTTATTATCATAAGAAAAAATATATATTATCATGCATACATAGTTACCTAGAATAATCTTTATGTAGGGTGTGTATATATGAGAAATACACTTTTTTTTCCTCATTGTTTAGAACTAAATAATGTTGTCTATTGATAGACGCTTTGGTTAGATGGTGGATATATGAATTGATTTGATTATAGTAATCATTGTATCATGATTATATGATGTATATCCAAGTAGAATTTGTAAACATTAAATATACACAATAAAAATGTTTATGTAAAATAAAACTGAAGTTATTTAGAGTTTTTTTTTTTTTGACAGGCAGAGTGGATAGTGAGAGAGAGACAGAGAGAAAAGTCTTCCTTTGCCGTTGGTTCACCCTCCAATGGCCGCCACGGCCGGTGCGCTGCAGCCGGCGCACTGCGCTGATCCGATGGCAGGAGCCAGGTACTTATCCTGGTCTCCCATGGGGTGCAGGGCCCAAGCACTTGGGCCATCCTCCACTGCACTCCCTGGCCACAGCAGAGAGCTGGCCTGGAAGAGGGGCAACCGGGACAGAATCTGGCGCCCCGACCGGGACTAGAACCCAGTGTGCTGGCGCCGCAAGGCAGAGGACTAGCCTAGTGAGCCGCGGCGCCGGCTTGTTCTTTAGAGATTTTAAAAGAGAATTGCTTGGAGCCAGTGTTGTGGCACAGTGAGTTCACCTGCTAGTTGCATCATAGGCATTCCCTATCAGAGTGCTGGTTCAAATCCCAGCTGCTCCACTTCCAATCCAGCTCCCTGCTATGGCTTGGGAAAGCAGAAGAGGGTGGCCCACATGCTTGGGCCCCTGCACCCACGTGGGAGACTCAGAAGAAGCTCCTGGCTCCTGGCTTCAGCCTGGCCCAACCCCAGCTGTTGTGACCATTTGGAGAGTGAAACCAGGGGTTGGAAGATCTGCTTCTGTCTCTCCCTCTTTCTCTTTCTGTTGCTCTGCCTTTCAAATAACTAAACATTGAAAGACAACCTGCAAATTAAAAAAAAAAAAAAAAAAAAAAGAGAGAAGCCCATTGGCTGCTGCTTCAGTTTGGGCGCTGATAGAAGCTGAGAGAATTTGTGTCCAGGCAGTTTGTGTGGCAAATGACGGCAGGAAGCATGGCGGGGGGGCAGGCACCTGGGGAAGGAGGAGATGTCTATAAGGTGTGGGACCCAGTGGAACACTGCTGGGGGCATCTGAGCTCTGCTCCTGTGGGGACCCTCTGAGGCCCGTGGGCGACCATCACCTCTGAGTGAACCCCCAGGAGCATGGAGGGGTGGGGTGCTTTTAGCTGCAGGGTCTCCCCATGTCCTCTGGGGAGGGTGGCCAGGAAGGCTGCAGGCGCCCCCTGTGGTAGCTTCGGCTTGGGGAGTGAACCAGTGGATGGAACAGCGCTCTCTCTCTCTCCCTCTCTCTGTCTCTCTCTCCCTCTCTCCCTCCCACCCCTCTCTTTCTCTCTATGTGTAACTCTGACTTTCAAATAAATAAATAATTCTTAAAAAAATGCGTGCTGGCAGTTTACGGGTTCAATGGCATAGGAGATGGTGACAGAGCCGCCTGGGTTCCGAGAGCTGGTCATGTCTTTAGCATGCTGTGACTGTGCTGTATTCTCGCAGGGACCTGTGAGCCCCTTGAAGGTGCAGGTAACCTGTTCTAGTCTCGGGTGTGCATTCAGTGCCCAGCGTTTAATCATTCTAGATATTTGTCTGAATGTCTTTCTTCTGTTGGTTCACCCCCCAAATGGCCTATGAGGCCAGTGCACTGCACCGATCTGAAGCCAGGAGCCAGGTACTTCTCCTGGTCTCCCATGGGGTGCAGGGCCCAAGCACCTGGGTCATCCTCCACTGCACTCCCGGGCCACAGCAGAGAGCTGGCCTGGAAGAGGGGCAACCGGGACAGAATCCTGTGCCTCAACCGGGACTAGAACCCCCGGGTGCCGGTGCCACAGGCAGCGGATTAGCCAAGTGAGCCATGGCGCCAGCCCCGAATGCTTTTTCAATAGAAGCTCCAATGCCTGGCAAATCAAATGATCAGACACAAAGGTGCGTTTTGCAGGACTGTAAAAGTGTAGCTCTGATTTTAGCCACTTGCTCTCTCTCACTGCCTAACTCTGCCTGTCCAAAAAAAAAAAAAAAAAAAAGAATTCTAGAGGTGGGCATTGGACCTTGCTGATTAGACACCCACATCCCATATCAGAGTTGCTGAGTTCAAATCCTGGGTCTGGCGGCTGCTTCCAGCTTCCCATCTTCATTGTAGATCCTGGGAGGCGGTGATGATGACTAGTAATTGGGTTCCTGCCGTACACATGGGAGACCCCAACTGCATTCTTGACTTAGGCCTGGCCTCGTCCCAGACATTGCAGGCATCTGGGGAGTGAACCAATTGACAGGAGCTCTCTGTACCTCTTTCTCTCTCTTTCTCTCTCTCTCTCAAATAAATAATTTAAAAAATATTGGCGAAATTTGAAAAATTAATAGTATGATTGAACTTGCTTTATTTTCTGTTTGTGTCTTTCATTTTTTGGGAAGGGGGGGTCACCCTTTCATCTGCTAGTTCACTCCCCAGATGCTTGCAATGGCCAGGATTGGGCGAGGCTAAACCTTGGAGCCAGGAACTCTATCTAGGCCTCCCATGTAGGTGGCAGGGACCCAATACTTGGGTCATCATTTGGTGCCTTCCCAGGCACACAAACAGGAAACTAGATTGCAAGTGGAGTAGGAAGGACTCAAAACAACACTGTGAAATCAGATGCAGGTGTTCCAAATAACAGCTTAGCACACTGTACCATAAGACAGTCCCTTATTGTAAATTTTTAAAAATATATTTATTTATTTTTATTTTTTATTTTATTTTATTTTATTTTATTTTTTTGACAGGCAGAGTGGACAGTGAGAGAGAGACAGAGAGAAAGGTCTTCCTTTGCCGTTGGTTCACCCTCCAATGGCCGCCGCTGCAGCCGGCGCACCGCGCTGATCCGATGGCAGGAGCCAGGATCCAGGTGCTTTTCCTGGTCTCCCATGGGGTGCAGGGCCCAAGCACCTGGGCCATCCTCCACTGCACTCCCTGGCCATAGCAGAGAGCTGGCCTGGAAGAGGGGCAACCGGGACAGAATCCGGCGCCCCAGCCGGGACTAGAACCCGGTGTGCCGGCGCCGCAAGGTGGAGGATTAGCCTATTGAGCCACGGCGCCGGCCTATTTATTTTTATTTTAAAGTCAGAGTTATAGAGAGAGAGAGAGAGAGAGAAAGAAGAAAGATCGATCGATCGATCAGTCTTCAATCTGCTGGTTCAATTCCCAGACGGCTACAACAGCCAGCACTGGGCCGAAGCCAGAAGCCAGGAGCTTCACCCAAGTCTCCCCCGTGGGTATCAGGGGCCATCTTCTGTTGCTTTTCTCAGGCCATTAACAGGGAGCTGGATTGGAAGTGGAGCAGCCAAGACACAAACTAGCACCCATACGGGATGCTGGATCCTAGGCAGTGGCCTTACCCACTACACCTCAACATCAGCCCCAATTTTTACTTTTTTTTTCAATGAATGAAAATGAGTGAATTTATTATTTATTATTTTCATTTTATTTGAAAGGCAGAGAGGCAAAGGTCTTCCATCCACTGGTTCAGTCCCCAAATGCCTGCAACAACCAGGGCTGGGACAGGCCAAAGCCAGGAACCAGGCACTCCATCTGGGTCTCCCATGTGGGTGGTAGGTTCCCACTTGTGGCCTCCCAGGGTGCGCATCAGCAGGAAGCTGGGATCCGGAGCAGAGCCAGGACTCAAATCCAGGCACTCTGAGATGAGACACAGGAGGCCCAGGTGATGACTTCACCATGGCAACAAGCACCCTCTGCGAGGTTTCCGTTTTGAGAACACCCGTGTAAGGTCGGCGGACGGGACTGAAGTCCAGCGTGTTCACCATGGCTGCGTGTTTTGCATTGCAGTGACTGTGAGAAGCAGCCGTGACTTCATGGGCTTCCTGCTCCAGGCTCGCAGGGTATCCGATCATCAGGTGGCCGGCACGTTCATCTTCATCCCTCCTCGTTCCAAGCGGATGACTTGCTTTGAAGAGGGTGACGCAGTCACCCACTCTGACAAGTCCCCCAAGAGAAACCTCTCGTTCGTGTGGAAGGCCCCCGCCCAGCCTGCGGGTGACATCAGATTCCTGTAAGACGGGGAGGCAGGATCTCCAGCAAAGGAGCTCCCTGCTTCAAACAGAGGGGAGCTCCTCCTCTCCCTTCCCTCCCATTCCCAGTCCCCCACCTCCTTTCATAACACCTCCACCACGGGGGCTGCCTAGATTGGAAGGCGGAGGGCAGCCAAAACTTTGCCTCCAATGCACCTCCACCTCCGCGACTCTGCCCTTGACCGTCATCCAAGTTCCCAGAGCTTGTCACCTCCCTCCCTCCCTGGGCACAGGTGAGCCTCGGCCAAGCCCTGCAGGAAATTCTGATCAAGGGACAAGAGAGTGGATGGTGGGCAAGGAGGACAGAACTGAGGGGCAAAGGCAGACAAACGGACACTTCCCCGGGCCCAGGGAAAGCCGCTTACCCTCTGTGCCTCGGCTGGCTGTCTAGCAGATGGGCAGAATGATGACCGCACCTGCCTCATGGGTTCTGTGAGGGAGAAATAGCCAGAGTGCTGGGAGCAGTAAGCACTACATGTGGACACTTCCAAAACTACGTGGAAAATGGCACCGAAAGATACATTGATTTTGCTGAAGCAGTGTCGAAATCCATGCATATGAAGGTCTCAGAGAGTCCCTGGGAAAGGCATATGATGAAAAAAAATGCATGGACTTCAAACATTTTTATTATATTTATATATATATTTTTGATGTGGGAGTGGTGGTCCCTGGGCTCAGAGTGGGGATTCCCTGGGGGAACTGGGCAAAAGTGTGGGTGCTTTTTTTTTTTTTTTAAAGATGTATTTATTTATTTATTTGTAAGCAGAAATATGGAGAGAGAAGGAAAGAGAGAGAGAAAGAGAGAGAGAGAGAGAGAGAGATCTTCTATCTTCTAGTTCACTCCCCAGATGGCCGCAACAGTGAGGGCTGGGCCAGGCAGAAGCCAGGAGCCAGGAGCCAGGAGCCAGGAACTTCTTCTGGGTCTCCCTTGTGGGTGCAGGGGCCCAAAGACTTGGGCCATCTTCTGCTTTCCTAAGCACATTAGCAGAGAGCTGGGTCGGAAGTGGAGCAGCTGGGACTCAAACCATCTTTCATATGGAACGTTAGCACTGCAGGCTGAGGTTTTACCTTCTAGGCCACAGCGCTGGCTCTGGATTTCAAACATTTTGCACCAAAATAAATTTAATATCGATTTCTCTGTAAGCTTTTGGAAGCCTCCTTATATAAGTGAGCAACATTATTATTCAGAATGTGACATTTGCTTTGCCGTTCTTTTTAAACACTTACATTACCTACAAAGAGGTTGTGCGCGTCTATAGGTCTGATTTCAGGAAAGGCGGAAGCCTTCGGTGTCCCTCCTCCTCACTGGCATCACAGATGCGTGAGAGACTAACTATTGCCCTAACCCAACTTCCGCCCGTGGCTTTGGTTCTCAGTCTGTGTGAAGACATCTGCCCTTGAAGGTCCTTAAATCTGTAGCCACTTCTATTTCTTGAAGCATCTGTGCTCCTGTTGTTGAATATGCCATCACAGTTGCTGCGTGCTCCACGGGGCGTCTCCCTCGGACAGAAAACAAAGCCGAGTCACTTGACTGGCAGCCCCCGCCAAGCTCACCCTATGCTTTCTCACCTCCTGAAATCCTTGCCCACAATCTCACCAGCAGCTGAGGCCACAAGCCACATGGTTGAGACCTGCACCACCGTTTCTCTTGCAACTTGAGTCTCTGGGGACCTTGGCTAAATTAACCACATATTTAGGTCGGCTTTCTGAATGCTTACAGTGAGAAAAAAAAATGATACTTGCTGATAGTCCCTAACTGTGAAATTTGGGGGAGGAAAAATTGCAGAATGCTTGTGAAAGGGATTTTTTTTTGCCTAAGAAAGGCATCTTGTGTCCAAAATATTTCTTGAGGACATAGCTGATTTAGCTCTCATTTTCTATAGAATCCACAATTACAATAGAACTATGTGATAGAATTATGGAATCTTCAGTAGATGATGCAATGAACAGTATGCCAGCAATGACTAATAATAAATTGAAGATAAATTTTTTTTTTAATTTGAGGCCAAGAAGACAACTTTTGACTAAAATGTGATTTTTAGTGACTATCTTTATTCAGGGGGTACTTCTCTATTCTAATGAGTTGTAGCTACTGAGTTTTTATTTTAAAAAAGGATGAAGTCACTTGAAAGATACCAAAATAAGGTCTGCTCTTGTATTCACATAGACCTTTGACCTTTAACTTCGTGTGTGTTTTTCCTTTCTTAGTCTGGCCCCAGGTATTATTTAAGAGGAAATAAATCTGTGAATCATTTTGCTCTCTCTTTTGCCACAGTGTATCGATAGTCCAGTCCTATTTTGTTTACTGGGCAAAGATTGAATCATCAATTGTGTCTCAGCACACACAGAACAGAGCTGATTCTGGCGACCACGTGGAGCTCAGATCTAAGACGCCAGTCCCCTGGCAGAGAGCGGATGGGACTGAAGGAACCGCAGCAGGTACAGCTGGCCGCTGTGTTCGCCAGCCTGGCCCTCTCAGCATTCTTTTTACAGCCATCTGTATTCACTTGTAACTTACGACAGCCAGTTTCCTGTCTGTGCAAAACAGGCAAGGATTACTTTGCCTGGACCGACTGCTGTGCTTCTGGGGGCTGTGGTCTCTCCGCAGTGAGAGGGAGAAACGCTCACCGTGCTCTGTTCATTGCAGCAAACACTTTGTATGGCTCAACCTAGCAAGTTCAGCTAGGCCCCGGGTGGACAGTGGGAGCTGGGTTGCAAAATCAAAACACAGTGCACACCTTCTACCCCTGTAGCCAGCAGTATTTCAGCTATTTTCCTTGGTGCCCTGAAGCTACACAGGGAACACAAAGAAGAAATGGGGAAACTATGTTCCCCCCCACAACAACACACCTTTTTTAAATAAAAATTCAGCCACTTTTTACAGCAAAGATGGCTCTTTGGAGCCTGGGTCACAGAATAGAATCAGAGATAAGAGATTGTTTCAGTGGAAGGGAACTTTTCCTGGCTCACCACGTGACTTTTACTCCGTTGGCCCATGAACGTCTCAAAAAAGGAAAGCAAACAAGGGAAAAGGAATCCTAACCAGCTGGAGAGTGTTTGACCTACCTGAAAATTCCTGGTGCGGTGGAACTCATTTTTGTTATTTATTTCTAGTTAAGTGCTCAGAGTAGAGGCTCTGATAAAGGCACTCGAGCCTGCAGAGACCCCACTCTTAATCCACTCAATCCCATCATCCTTTGCTAATATGCGGAGTCCAGAATCCCGCCAGAACCCCTTCAGCCCCAGGCACAGAGACATCTAGGACCAACCCCGGCTCTGCTTTGCCCAAAACCTTTCTTTTCTCCTATTGCCCGATAATCCTAGTCAGCCATTCCTCCTAGGCACTTTGAAAAGCAGAGTAAAGACCTTGGAGTCTGGGACTGTGGCCTGGAGAGACCCCACACACGCAACAGGTGTTTATTGTTTGAATCCCAAGCAACACCATGCTTTTTATAATGTGGATATGAATAAAACTCAGTATCATGTTGACCTTTGACCTCTCCAATGCCTGAGATCGCTGGGAAATTTGTCATCCCTCCCTCCCCGCTCCCCGTCGTATCATACATGCCTGCGTGTGAACAGCTTACAGAGTCAGCTCCTCACTTTCCTCCCTGTCTAGCTCCAGCTGTCTCTCCTGCCCATTCCTCCATGTAAACCCTGGTGAGCCCAAAAGGGGAGAGTGTGTGTGTACGTGCTCCGGGGAGAGGGCACGTAACAAAGAGAAACATATTTCCTAACCATAAGAAGACTTCGTTAGGCACATGTAAATGATCAATTTTCAAAGTCAGGACAGTAGTACATGGTGGTTTTTAACTAATCTCCCCCAAAAGACCCTTAGGGTCCTTAGACGCTGTCTCCTTTGATGTCTGTAAGCTTTCCCCAGGACATCTCCTCGCCCTGGACTGCGGCTCATGGTGATCTGTGTGTCTTTCAAGGTGCAGCTCAAATATCTCCCCTGTGAAAGTTTTCCTCCTGCTTCTTTGCAGGAAAATGTCTCAGTGGGTTTGGGCTGTTGGAGCAAAATCCTTTAGGTTGGGTAATTTACATGCAATGGAAATGGATGGCTCACAATTCTCAGGCTAAGGAGTCTGAGGTTAAGGCAACAGCAGGTTCAATGTCAAGGCAGGACCAGCCCCTCTCAGCCTTCTCTTCTCCTTGTCCTCACGTGGTGGGTGGGGGAGGCGCACTCCCTCACACCTCTTTTATCAGGACTTGGATCCTGTTTCTGAGCGTGCTGCTTTCTTACCTAACTACCTCCTAAAGGCCCTACTTCTTTTTATTTATTTATTTATTTATTTATTTATTTATTTATTTATTTATTTTTATTTGACAGTGGGAGAGAGAGACAGAGAGAAAGGTCTTCCTTCCATCGGTTCACCCCTCAAATGACCGCTACGGCCGGTGCTGCGCCGATCTGAAGCCAGGAGCCAGGTGCTTCCTCCTGGTCTCCCATGCGGGTGCAGGGACCCAAGCACTTGGGCCATCCTCCACTGCACTCCCGGGCCACAGCAGAGAGCTGGACTGGAAGAGGAGCAACCAGGACTAGAACCCAGCGCCCATATGGGATGCTGGCGCCGCAGGCGGAGGATTAACCCAGTGAGCCACGGCGCCGGCCCCAAGGTCCTACTTCTTAATTCTGTTGCTCTGCAGATTAGGTTTCAGTGTATGGATGTGCGAGCTACTTTCAGATCGTAGCAGCAAGTATACTTGCTTCCTTAGCTCTGATATTAAAGCTTATAGTCTCATTTATATGGTCGGGCATATTAGGGCCTTCCCGCCTATTTTTTGAGATAAGGGACCACAATTACAAATCTCATCACTTCTGCATCCCAGTAACCACCACACACAAAGTCAAGCACAGAGTAGGTCTGCAGGAGATATCCGAATGCAGTTTGGGCAGGAATTACTTAAAACTGTCAGTTTGGGGCAGGTGTTTGGTGGTGAAGAGCCCATTTCTCATATCAGGGTGCCCGGGTTTGGTACCCAGCTCTGACTCCTGACTCCAGCTTTCTGCAAATGTGGATCTTGAGAGGCAGGGGTGATGTCTCTATTTTTAAATGCATAGATGAAGGATACATCCTTTTATTAAAATAAAGATTTATTTATTTATTTCAAAATCAGAGTTACAGAGAGGGAAAGAGAGATGAGAGAGAGAGAGGGAGATCTTCCATCTGCTGGTTTACCCCCTCTCCCCCGCCAATGGCTGAAATGGCCAGGGTTGGGCCAGGCCAAAACCAAGAATTAGGAGCTTCATTTGGATCTCCCACATGGGTGCAGGGGCCCAAGGACTGGGACCATCCTCTACTACTTTCCCAGGTGCATTAGCAGGGAGCTGGGTCAGAAATGGAGCAGCAGGGACTCAAACTGGTGCCCATTTGGGATGCTGGCACTGTAGATGGCTGCTCAACCTGCTGTGCCACAGTGCTGGTCCTATGCTGATGACTTAAGTACATGTTCCTACTGTCCATGTGGGAGACCTGATTAAGTTTCCAGCTCCCAGCTCAGCTGGACCCAGTTCCAACTGTTGCAAGCATTTAAGGAGTGAACCAATGGATGAGAACTTTGTCATTCTCTCTCTCTCTCTCTCTCTCTCTCTCTCTCTCTCTCTCTCATTCTTTCAAATAAATAAATAAATAGATAAAAATTTAACTGTTTCCCATTATTTGTGTATCTGGGTTAGGCTGTCTGTTCCTCACATCAGTGTTTTTGAGCAACAAAGGCGCTGGATCAACATGGAACTCCCCATCCCCTCCATAAAAAGGTTCAGTCCAGGGGGCCTGGCGCCATGGCTCACTTGGTTAATCCTCTGCCTGTGGCGCCAGCATCCCATATGAGTGCCAGGTTCTAGTCCCAGCTCTGTTGTGGCCTGGGAGGGCAGCGGAGGATGGCCCAAGTGCTTGGGCCTCTGCACCTGCATGGGAGACCAGGAGGAAGCACCTGGCTCCTGGCTTCGGATCGGCTCAGCACCGGCCGTAGCAGCCATTTGGGGAGTGAACCAATGTCTCTCTATCGCTGTCTATAACTCTACCTGTCAAATAAAAAAAATAAATAAAGGTTCAGTCCAGTCCAATTCTAGCTGATCAGAGAAACTCTGCAATCAATTTTCTCCAACACCATCGTTGTTATCCACATCATCACTGTGGTAAACCCCAAGTGCATGTTGTGTGTGTGCAAGGCACTGTGCTTCAAAGATTCTACTCTGATTTCTCTTCACCCCCTCAAAAACTCCACCTCGTGGGCACCCACATGGACTCCAGTTTGCAAGTGAAGAAACTAACCAGCTGGCAGGATTTACCCAAACTCAGAAATCAGCAGAATAGAGCACCCAATCAGACAATACACTGACTCTCTCACTTGCACTTGTAGCTGCCCTGTGTGCTGCCATATCTAATGCTCTGAGCTGTCATGTTAGCCAGTCACAGACCAGACATCAGATGATGGAGGGCCGTGGAGGGCAGCGACCTTATCTCTGTCCGTAGCAGTTCTTATATCATCCAGGAAAGTTTTAGCGTTGTAACATGGCAAGAAAGACCTAGGGCTTTAAAAAAAAAATTCCAATCTGTGAGATTCCACGTTTTTTGTTGTTGTTGTTTGTGGCTGAAGGTAGTTTTTGGCAGAGGTAAACACACACACACAAAACACACACACACACACAAACTCTCAGAGAGTGATCATGGTAGTTTCTATATTCCTTGTATGACACTGCTAAGAATGCACTGAAGGGTCAGGGACTTAACTCCTGAAAGGTGTGAAAAGTCACATCTGGGCAGATTGTCATTGTGTGGACACTTTTGAGTGCCTCACACTTAATAGTCAAAGCTTAAGGGACATTAGAGTTTCCACTGCTTACCTGTTGTTGCAGTTCTTTGTCTATCCATTCAGCAAACATGTCTCACTCTCTCTTTGTGTCTTTGGGTCTCTGCTTAGCTCCCAGTGCCCCCATCACTCTTCCCCAGCAGCATGCAGATGTCTTTGCTGCTGCCCTTACTGGAACTGCAAAAGAGAATCTAGATCTTGTTCCTGCCAGCAGTTGGGTGACCAGGAAGGCAGAGACTCGGTCCAAACCATCTCCACACACAGCTCCTGCAAGCAGCAATGGCCAGCAACCCAGCAGGGACAGCATCCCACTCCTAGAACCATCCCTGAATGTCCATGGGCTGCAGAGGCTTGTGGACCTTAGGAGATTCTCCTCAGAGGATTTTGCTTCCAGCCTGAGCACCTACCATGGGTAATGTTGATGGAGTGGGCCATTCAGTGTGGATGGTGGGGCTAGGCTAAACACTGGGGTACCTGATTTGGAGTCTGACAAAAAAGAAAGAAAAAGATCTCAATCATACTTATTGTTAAGTGTGTGAAACACCTTGATTATTAGAGGGTTACTGGTCAGAAGGGCTGGGTATCATAATCAACCCAGGGAAATTCTACTCTTCTGCACTGGGTGAGGTCTCCCAGTTATTGCTATACATAAAATAAAATGTTTCAATATTTTAAAATGTTGATACCATGATAATAACATGATAGTATACAGACAAATATTTCCTATAAAATAATAAATCCTGGCACTTGATAATTCTTTGCTACTATCTTCACTTACCCCCCCCCCCCCGCCCCGCCCTGTGACTCTTGACTCCAAACTCAGGAGCTTTTCCAAAGAAATATGGTTTCATCAGTAGGCACAATAGTGCTAGGAAACATTGCTTTTTAGTGACCCCCTCTCATTCCTTCCATTCTTCCCATCAGGACTGAGGACGATCAAAGCTTTGGTTCCTTGGACACTTGCCTTTCCTTGGACGTGGAGAAGCAGGTAAGAGCCTGAGTTATAAATGGAGGTTGAGGTTGGCCATTTTTGACCTCAGCAAAGTGGCGAGTTCCAAGCTGGGTGATCAGAGCAATTGGATTAGTAGCCAAAGTCAGAGAGTAGAAGGTAAGAGCATGATATACACACCATGTCTTTTTACTGATCAATACCAGCCTTTCCATTATATGCAGTGTCTCTGAAATTATTGGCAATTGTGGAAATTGATGGTTTTAGTGACTTATTTTCCCACTTAGCCTTGGGTAATAATTCCTTTCTTCTCTCCTCCTCCACCCCTCCATCATAATGTGGGCCTCAAAACACCATGTATGGTTCCAGAGGTTAGATCAATGGGCAATATAAAATATACATGCCCACTGATTTACTATTTCTTTGAAATCTTAGAAGGAACACAAAATAAAAACATTGTATAATATCCTTACTTAAATGTATTGGAAACTACAGTAAGATTAAATGGTCCCTCTCTCATGGATCTTGCCATAAAAAGACACATTCAAAGCTTTCAGTTTTTGCAGACGACACAATCACCAATGTTAGTTTAGATGTCTCTTAAAGGACCCTGAGTTTGTTCTGGTAACTGGCCTCCATGCTCCCCATGGGATTTCCATTCGTCATTCCATCCCCATCAATAACAAGTGCATATTTATCTACATGGGCATTTTGCTGTGAGCTCTTTTAAGAGCAGACAGGAGGCTGGGTTTTCAGCTGCTATCTGGGAGTCTTTAAAGAACACAAATTAACTGCAAAGTTTAGTGGCAGATTTTTCTTTTGCTTTTCTAGGACAAGACAGAGGCCTCTAATATGACCGTGACAAGGCCGCTTCTGTACAGTGTTGCTCTCACCCACCCTCAGCGCCTCTGGGCCTCTGAAGCAGTCACTGGGAAAGGGGCTGCGATGACCAACCCAACCTCCCTCTTCCACACCTCCAGCACTTCCAGGGCACCTGCTCTTGAGGGCCAGTCAGAGGCATCCATGCTCTCTGCCAGCTTCTTGCCTCAGCTGGAGCATAAGGAGCCCAGAGTCAGAGAGAACAAGGGAGAGATTGGCCTGGAATCCCCTAGGAAGACCAACCTAAGACCCAAGGTTGGGCTAGAGGGAGCCAGTGCCCCTTTGGGGATCCAGCTCAGAACTCCCCAGCTGGGAATCCTTCTCTGCCTGGCAGCCACCCTGGGCATGGCCCTGGCTGCGGGAGTTTGCTACCTGCATACTCAGTACCGCCACAAGCGGACCCAAGTGTCCTTGCGGGAGCCTACCACCGACGCTGTTGCTGGGAGTGATGGCGGTGAGACCGTGTATGTCAGGAAGATTGGGGAGAACAGTTTTGTTTTGGTTCAAGCAGAATACAAGTAGATTGCTCCATCTGTGGGTACCAGGAGTCCCCCGAGAAGGCTGTCCTACCTCTCAGTGCCTCCTTAGATCCCGCGGAGCTAATGAGAATCCTTGATGAGGATGGGGACTGGCGGTGCCCCCACGACAGCAGCAGTCAGTGGAGGAAGCAGCGAGAGAACAGTTCTAGCAACAGAGGGAGTGCTTCCCGAGCTTTGTTGTCTTAACATCTGTAATTTCGCTTCTTTTTTTTCTTTTTGCAATTAGACGTTCTGTTTGAAGAGTTAAACTCAACACAATGAATATTGTATTACCTGCTCATTAACTAGACTCCTGTGGCCGCTAAGCTTCCTCTGTTGCCTTAAGGAACCTACAGAAATACAAATTCTGTCCCTCCTTGGTGTCTCTGCCTCACCTCCTCTAACTTTTGAAAAAAAAAAATGTAATGTGAAGTTTATGTCTCTCGCAAGAAAAAGAATAAGAGGCTTCACTTTGCCTCCCTTGGTTTTCTTTTCAAAACTAGAATTCAAAGCTGGCTGGAGGTCTGATTCAGTTGACTGGGTGAATGCAAGCATACGTGGGCTTCTTGGAAACTCAGCAGCCTGGAAAATCCACCATGGAAATTGATCCAAAACTAAGGAAAGTTTTAGAGCACTTGATTGAGCGCCTCTTTAGGAAAACACATGTGCAGCACATGGCCATGAACACCAGAGTGGGTAAGCCAGCCTCTTCATCAGGTGCAATGGAGCTGAGACCTCCCATCCATTTTCACTTGATGGGACGACCTGGATATCCCAATAGCTTGCAGATAGATTGCCTTTTGCCAAAGGTGAGGTTAAAAAATTATTGTCCAAGCACACTTTATTTTTTATTTTTTTAAAGATTTATTTATTTATTTGAAAGCCAAGTTACAGAGAGGCAGAGGCAGAAAGAGACAGAGATCAAGGTCTTCCCTCTGCTGGTTTACTCCCAGATGGCTGCAATGACCAGAGCTGCACTGTTCTGAAGCCAGGAGCCAGGAGCTTCTTCTGGGTCTCCCACGTGGGTGCAGGGGCCCAAGGACTTGGACCATCTTCCACTGCTTTCCCAGGCCATAGCAGAGAGCTGGATCAGAAGTGGAGCAGCTGGGACTTGAACCTGTGCCCATATGAGATGCCAGCATTACCTGCTACTCCACAGCGCCGGCCCCCATGCACACTTGAGGTTTTTTGTTTTGTTTTGTTTTGTTTTTTTTTTTTTTTTTGACAGGCAGAGTGGACAGTGAGAGAGAGAGACAGAGAGAAAGGTCTTCCTTTACCGTTGGTTCACCCTCCAATGGCCGCCGCGGCCGGCGCGCTGCGGCCGGCGCACTGCACAGATCCGATGGCAGGAGCCAGGAGCCAGGTGCTTTTCCTGGTCTCCCATGGGGTGCAGGGCCCAAGCACCTGGGCCATCCTCCACTGCACTCCCGGGCCACAGCAGAGGGCTGGCCTGGAAGAGGGGCAACCGGGACAGAATCCGGCGCCCCGACCGGGACTAGAACCCGGTGTGCCGGCGCCGCTAGGCGGAGGATTAGCCTAGTGAGCCGTGGCGCCGGCCTCCCCATGCACACTTGAAAGAGCAGCCTTTACTTGCTTTCTCAGGGAATGTCATCAAGAAATCATCAAATACAAAGATCATTTATCTGCTCCCATAACTTGATGAAGATAACTTTGATTTAGCATTGGTTCCATAAATACTATATGGGGTCAAATATAATCAGCTAGTGTAGTGTAGGGGAATTAGTTATCTTTTCAGAAGTAAACCTATTACAGAGTCATGGACCATTTTAATGTAGAAACAAAAATCATGACAGATTTGAAATGTATGTTTATTTGTTGAGCATTGAATTCATATAGCTACTGTGCTAAGAAATTTACATATATTTCTACATTTAATCTTCACAATGACTTAATGAGGAATAAGTTCAGTAACTATCCAAGGAAGGCAAAGCTTTCATGACATATCAATTCAAAACTAAAAACATTTTTAGAAATTGAGTGTAGGAAACAGCCCCTACTGTCTTTTTCCAGTCCTCTGTAGCTCACTAGGCATCAGTCACAAGACTCTGTAACCCTGAATTCTGTGCAAGGCCACTCTGTTCTCTGGCTTCAGTCTTTAGACACATGGAAACTTGGGTAATTTGTGTATTCACAAATTAACGTGCTCTAGAAATGCTGAGGAAAGAAACAAGCAAGCTGTTCTTCTATGCGGGCCACAGGTATTCTCTGCACATCTCAGCTGTCCTAAGATATGTCTTCACTAAGGTGTGTGGGGAGCAACTCGGACTAGACTAAGTTACTGGAATTAAGACTTATTCTATGCATCTGCTCTCCCACAATATGGCACTGAGAAGGGAGAAACAGCTTCTACACAGCTGCCTCCAGTTCAACCAATAAACAGCAGGACCTGCTCCTGATTGGAGGAGAGCAGCGTACTCGGCGTGTGGGTAGCAGAGTTGGGATTGGTGGAAGAGGACTATAAAGGAGGAGAGAGACAACATGCACCAGGAACATCTAAGGGGGACATCTATCTGAAGGAACACCTGTGCAGCCCCCGAGAGAGCCGGCCGGCAGTGTGCCGCTCCCCCGCGGAAGTGGGGAATGTGGCAGGGGGAACCACCCTTCCACGGAGGTGGAAGGGATGGTGGCCAACCCGGGAAGAACCAGCAGCAAACCCGGGGAGGGCCGAGCAGACAAAAGAACAGCGCAGGGTCCTGTGTCGTTCCTCCATGAAGAGGGGGAGCGACAAAGGTGCAAATGAAGGCTCCCATTAGTGATGAGCTCTCTTCTGCCCCTAGCACATCAAAGCCAAGTGCACCACAAAGACAACACCTTTGGGATATTTCCCATCTAAGAGGGAATTTTCCTTTGTGAACAGACTATTTGGTTTATCTACTGATGTGAAACAAGTTACCCTAAAGCTTAGCAGGTCCAAGCAAGCACTACCACCGCCATTCACTGACTTTGGTGATTGTGGCACTGTCGGGGCTCAGCTGGGCAGTTCTTCTGTTCTGTGTGCTGTTGAATGGGTTGGAACATCCAAGATGACTCACTCATACAGCTGGCAGGTGGCGCTGGCTGCCAGCCCGGAGCTTCACGAGGACTCTTGGGGTGAAATTTAGTTCTCTTTGTGGCCTCTTGTACCATGGAGACGAGGTTTCCAAAAGGGACAAGCACACATAACGAGGCTCTGCAGATCTCTTAAGACCAGCCATGGCAGTTACGTGGCTTTGCTAGTGGTCATCACACCGATGCTCTTGATTCAGAGGGAAGGGCAATAGATTTCACTTTGGGGTGGGAGGAGAGGCAAAAGAGGCAGTTATCCTCCATTCACGACCCCAGATTGCTGGCCTACCACAGGGGCTTACCTGGGAGTGGCAGGGGAAGCCGCTCATCCCTGGGGAGGTGCCCTGAGTCTCCTTCTCTCCTTCCCTGCAGTGCTTCAAGGTGGGCAGGGGAAGGGAGGAAAATCAAATTTCAGGACGAAGCACTTCTTCCTCTCCAGCTGGGCTTCCAGTTCAGACAAAATAGTGACATGAGGCAGCAAGTTAGCCCGACCTCTGAGCTCTGATTCCTCTTCACAGAAAAGTGGATCATAAAATTGTGGTTGTTGTGAAGATCAGAGCCAGGCACAGCGCTTGGGTATTTATCAGTAACCACCCAACCTGGGTTGTCACAGTTGTTAATACACAGTGACTGCAACCCAACTCTGTCTTTAAATTAGTCCACTTAGGGAAATTCTTGGAACACCAAAAATGTGACTTCCTTTCCACGACAACTTCTCTGGCACTCCTGCCTTCCACGGTTCTCTACCACTGGAAGCAGTCAGGCTACCTAGTTGTCATGGTAGCCTCTGGCTACAACCCTGCTGGGTGTCAGGTATTCTCCCAGCACTGTTTTGACTCAATTCTTTTCTGGAGAGAACAGCTGGAGCCCACAGCCTGCAGTTCAGTCACATAAAAGCCCTCTGATAGTGTGAACCTGAAAGTCTTGGCTCTGGAGAAGCCCCAGAGGGAAGTGAGAAGGAAGTGTCACTCAATCTCACAGCTGCCACTAAAGCACAAAGCCATTCCACGTTTAAGAAGGCAAAGGACTCTGATGCAACACCTTAAAATAGCATTTTTGTTTGTAGGAACAACTACAGAATTGTTCAGGCCACCTCTTCTTGGAGGAAAGGAGCTTGGGGGTTAAATATGTATTTAAAGGGAAATAATGGAAAAGTAAAGACTGGAAACTTTATATTTTAAACAGACGTTTTTATATCTGTTGTGTTAATATAATAGCCACAGTTCAGGGTTAGGGGTGGGCCTTAAGCTTTTCACATTCAGAGAGTATCACATATCAGATACTACCAATTAATTTTTCCCCCCTGGATACGATTTTAGTGACTCACAGTTTAATACGTAACCATAGCTTGGCTGAGTTATCTCATGGTTGAGACTGCATTCATTTGCATGTCACTCAGTGTTGCTGTTGCTTATTTCACGTTTTTATTTATTTGATTTTATTTGAAAGGAAGAGAGGAGAGAGAAGTCTCCCATCTACTGGTTCACTCCCCAAATGCCCACAACAGCCAGGGCTCAGTCAGACCAAAGCCAGGAGCCTGGAACTCCATCAGGGTCTCCCATTGGGGTAGCAGGGACCCAAGTATTTGAGCCACCACCTGCAGCCTACCAAGGTGCACATTAGCAGGAAGCTGGAGTCAGGAGTGGAGCCAGGACTCGAACCCAGGCACTGAAATATGCAATGTGGGCATCCCAAGTGATGCCTTAACTACCGGGCCCAGTGCCTTTGTTACAGTGCTTTTTAAGAACTGAATGAGTGTCTAGCACTGCGGCTCACTAGGCTAATCCTCCGTCTGCAGCGTGGGCACCCCGGGTTCTAGTCCCGGTCGGGGTGCCGGAATCTGTCCCGGTTGCTCCTCTTCCAGTCCAGCTCTTTGCTGTGGCCAGGGAGTGCAGTGGAGGATGGCCCAAGTGCTTGGGCCCTGCACCCGCATGGGAGACCAGGAGGAAGCACCTGGCTCCTAGCTTCGGATCGGGGCAGCGTGCTGGCCATGGTGGCCATTTTGGGGGTGAACCAATGGAAAGAAGACCTTTCTCTCTGTCTCTCTCACTGTCTCTCTAACTCTGCCTGAAAAAAAAAAAAAAAAAAAAAGAACCGAATGAGTAGAAATTACAAGCTGAGTTTCTAGAAGTCCTCTGTACTTAGGGCTCTAGGGATTCGTGGGTTAACCTGCCTCTTGCAGCATCAGCCTCCCTTGTCAAGGCGCCAACTCAAATCCCAGCTGCTGTGCTTCTGATCCATCTCTCTGCTAATGCGCCCAGGGAAGCAGGTGAAGATGGTCCAAGTACTTTGGCCCCTGCCACCCACATGGGAGACCCTGATGGAGTTCCTGACTTCAACGTGGTCAGCACCAGTCACTGTGGCCATCTGGGGAGTGAATCAGCAGATGGAAGATCTCTCTCTCTCTTTCTCATCACTTTTTTTTTTTTTAAAGAAACTTAGAGTTCCAACAAACATGAATTGGAAACTAGGAAGAACACCTTTTTTGGAGGGAGATTTATTTATTTTACTTGAAAGTCAGAGTTACATAGAAAGAAGAAGAGAGGCAGTGAGAGAGAGAGAGAGAGAGAGAGAGAGGTTGGTCTTTCACCCACTAGTTCACTGCCCAATTGGCGGCAATGGCTGGAGCTATGCTGATCTGAAGCCAGGAGCTAGGAACTTCTTCTGGTTCTCCCACGCAGGTGCAGGGGCCCAAGGACCTGGGCCATCCTCCACTGCACTCCCGGGCCACAGCAGAAAGCTGGATTGGAAGAGGAGCAGCTGGGACTCGAACTGGTACCCATATGGGATGCCGGCACTGCAGGCGATGGCTTTACCCCTTTACCCCACAGCGCCGGCCCCCCTTCTTTTCTTTTCTTAAAGATTTATTTATTTAATTGAAGGGCAGTTAGAGAGAGAGAGAGAGAGAGAGAGAGATCCATCTTCCATCGCTGGTTCACTCCACAGATGGCAACAATGGCCGGAGCTCGGCTGATCTGAAGCCAGAGACTTCTTCCAGATCTCCCACGTGGCTGCAGGATTGCGCTGTGCCGATCCGAAGCTAGGAGCCAGGTGCTTCCTCCTGGTCTCCCATGAAGATGCAGGCCCCAAGGACCTGGGCCATCCTCCACTGCACTCCCGGGCCCCAACAGAGAGCTGGATTGGAAGAGGAGCAACCGGGACAGAATCCGGCACCCCAACCGGGACTAGAACCCGGGGTGCTCGTGCCGCAGGCAGAGGATTAGCCTAGTGAGCTGCGGCGCCGGCCCCATCAATATTTCAATGGATTCAGAGAGAGCCTGGCGTCAAGCCAAAGAGTAGCTGGGAATGATCAACCTATGGCTGCCACTAGAGCCAGGAGGATGATGGGACCTGGGGCTGGGACTCATGGCAGCCAGGCCAGGGCACGAGCTGCTAGGCTGTGACAGGGCTCCCAAAATGGCATGAGAGGGCTCACAGGTTGGATGGGGAAGGGGCTGAGTGCCGTTTTTCCACTGCTCAGCTAGGGAGTCCAGGGTGGCAAGAAGACGTCTCTCAGGGGTTGCAGCTGCTGTCTTGACCTTGCCAAGTCCTTTCTCTGGGGTCTGCATTTCCTTCCCTTCAAACGGCGCCCTGGGAGCCTCTTGCCCTCAGCCGGTGAGAGACAGTGTCTATGCAGCGCTTTGTTACAGAGGAAAGCGATTGCACGGAAATATACTCCACTGGATATTAAAGAGCGTATTTCCCTGATTTATAGTCGGGCTAGGCAGGGTTGTCTGGGAGGCAAAAAACCAATGGGGATATCCATTTTGACTAATGATTAATTATTATCTCTAAAGTGATGTTTTCCTATCAACTGATAGGCTGGAAAAATAGGCTCGAGCTTGCTAGGTTAGCATCATGGGTCACAGATGTTGCCTCCGCATTTTCAGATTATATTATCCATTACAGGCAGCACCTTCTCATTTAGAAACATAATTTGTTGTTCTCCCAGACCAAAAAAAAAAAAAAAAAAAAAAAAAGGAAGAAAGGCTGACATTTCACATGCAAGCCAAAGATTAGAATCACTGTGCAGGACCACATATGGAAGTACATTAGGATGGGGTGTCCCTGAACCAAGGACACAGGCGGCTGATGCCCAGAGAGATGTCCAAGGCAGTGACTTCTGATCTTTATTATGCAAATGTGCAGCCCCGTGAGCCAGGCTGTTTAACCTCATCAGGGGAAATGTCACTGATCATTTCAAGCTCCAAGTGCAGCACAAGCATTAGTACTATTATGTTATTATTATTATTATTTGTAGGGCATGTGTAAGCCCGAGCCCTCGGAGTAAGCTGAGTCTCAATGGCCCAGGCCCTGTGGGGTTGAAAATCAGCTCCTCTTGGTTGCAAACAACTAACATTTCCTCTCTCTCTCTTTAATGCTTTTTAACGGGCACCTTGCGAGTCTGGTTGTGTAGCAAGCATGTAAGAAGACAGGGATCCCATGAAGTCAATTTGCACCCCTGAGGCTGCCTTTCCTCTCCTCCAGAGCTTTATGGCTCAGTGGCAGAAGGGTCTGGACATCCAAGGACATCTGGGGCAGGAGGAAGGCTCCATCTGGGACAGAAAGATGGAGGATTGAAAAGAGAGAGAGATGCTGTGAGATTAGAAAGGAAGGGGGCTTTATTCACGCCCATGGGCATTGTGGTCTACCAGCACCATAAGTGAAACTGAGACGCTACAGATAGGGCCGAAAGAGAAAGAGTGAATGAGGAGGGAAAAGTTAAAAGCCAATTGGTGTCTAGGGTGGAGGAAGGTGAAGGATGAGCACCTCTGAAATCCAATTTTACTTGATCTCACGTGGCAAGGTCTGACTTTTGGAAGAAAAAGTTTTCAATGTGAAAAATTAAAGTGTTAGACCCTCAGAGTGAGGATGCTAACACGTCAAGAGGCACACCCCAAAGACTCAGAGTCCAGACCAGCTGATGCAAAGGCAAGAGGATTTTTTCGACGTCTGCACAGACGGGCCTCCTGAACTTGGGAGTCCAGAGAGCGCCCCCAGCACAAAGCCACACGGTCTATATACCCGCAGTGACCAATCAAAAGCACTATAGAGTCCATGCACACAGCAGTCCAATCCGCGAGCTGATCATGTGAAAGGCATGCGTATTCTGTCCAATCAGCTACGGGATCACATGGGAGGCATGCACCTCGTCGCCATTTTGTTGTTTACTTCTTTAGTAGTACTTTTCCCTGCCAGCGCCATCTTGTTCACCCTGAGGGGACGACATCTCGCTCCCTTTGTTCCCCTGGTGGGAGAGCGGCGTCCCGCTTCCCACACCGTTATTTGAGTATTAGGAGGTATACAAACTGGGTTAGGTCTTAGCACAGCCAGGCACAAGTGTGGCAGCTAGCTAAGTATAGGGTCCCTTATTTTTATTGCTGCACCTAATTTTAGCTTTGGGGAAAAAGTTTAGGGCTATAATTTTTAAACTTTAATTTTATTTGGGGCAAAGGTAACTTCTTGTTTTTAATGGTATTGGCTTAGGTCACTCCATCTTGGTTTGATTTTTAAGGTTCTTCAAAAGAAGTCATAGTAAAATGTTAGGCTGTGGTGCAATTCCAGAGGAAACAGAAGGCAAGTCAGGTCTGTTCCTTCTCCTTCCCCGAGCTGGTACTGGAGGAAGATCTGACTCCAACCAATGGCTAAGGCAGGACAAGAGTCAGGTGCACAACTACATGGATGAGATGCTTCTCAAAACCTCAGAGCCTCTGTTCACCCCAGATCCTCTGACATTAGGATGACAGAGCGGTTCAGTCTGACTTTTTGGGGAAGTCCAAATGCGTACTTGTTAAAATGTTCCAGGTGATTGGGATGCATAGCCGGGCCTAAGAACTGCTACTTTGGATTCTGATGAATAGAAATTGCCTCAGGGCAGGGACTCCTGTTTGTTTAATTTCAGCGATATCACCTAGCTTCTAGCACAGTGTCTAGCACATAGTAGAAACTGAATATACACTAATTGCATGAAAGAGTAATGGTTGAAACAAGGCACTTTCTGGAATAAAAAGAGGCCCGTGCATAATTAGGCCACTCAAGGCACTTGTGGAGAGGAGCTGCTCCTAGGCACTGGGGAGCTTGAGTGTCAGCCACGCATTTGTTCCTCGCTGTTCTAGCACAAGTAGACACACAGCCTGTTCCCAGCTCCTCCCAGGGGTAAAGGAGAAGCTCTGCTTGGGATCCAGCATGGTCTATGGAGACCAGTCCCCAGAGGCAGCGTGGAGGCCATGAGCAGAGCTTCCTGAAAGCTTCCTTAGTGTCCTAGAAGACACCATGGCCCCATCTCCAGCCCTCTCCAGGGTTGGTCAGCACTAACTCAGAAGATGAGAGGTTGAACATGAAGAAATAAAGACATGAAAAGGGAGGGCATGGACACAAAGGATGAAACAGGGGCTGGCGCCATGACATAGCACGTAAAGCTGCTGCCTGCAGTGCCGGCCTCCCATATGGGCACCGGTTTGAGTCCCGGCTGCTCCACTTCCAATCCAGCTCTCTGCTGTGGCCTGGGAAAGCTGTAGAAGATGACCCAAATCCTTGGGACCCTGTACCCGCATGGGAGACCCAGAAGAAGCTCCCAGCTCCTGTCTTTGGATCAGCACAGCCCTGGCCATCATGGCCATTTGGGGAGTAAACCAGTGGATGGAAGACCTCTCTCTTTCTTTCTCTCTCTCTCTTTCTCTCTCTCTCTCTGCCTCTGCCTCCCTGTAACTCTGCCTTTCAAATAAAATATAAATAAATAAATAATTTTTTAAAAAAGGATGAAATAGAAATCTCAATTTGGAGACCTAATGGAGCCCAAATTAATTAAAAACATAGAATGAGCACCTACCCAGTGACAGGCTTCTTAGTGGGAGTTTAGCAGACAGAGAGAAGTAAGGCAGGGTGGCAATGGCATCTGATTTGCAAGCTGGGTGCTGGAGTCAGTCCTGGGTTACGCACCAGCCTTTGGCCGAGCCCTTCTCTTCCAAGAGTCAGGAGCCCTTTCCCCAGGAGGAATCTGCTCTTTCTGGAAACCCAGTCCATAAATTGGATCCAAGCATGGGCACTCTGGGCGGGAGGGAAGTCCTGGTCCCCAACCTCTCCTTGCCTGTCCCTCCTTATCCTCGTCGAAGACACTTCCCTTACACCCTGGGGAGCTGAGAGTCCAGGTTGAACACCACTGCTGCTAATATCCCAATCTCTTTAGATCCAAGCCGTTTAGCTGACACCAGGTGAACAAGGAGTTGATCACCCGAGGAGTTGATCCAATTGTCCCATCCTGCTTTCCCGGGGCGGATCATCTCACAGCATGGGTTTCCCGGGCCAGGAGGCTCAAATTGTTGCACTGCTGCCTGCACAGCTCCGCTTGGGGTTGTGATCTGCCCCCACCAGCAGCTGAGGACCAGGCACGGGTTGTCCCCCGTGGCCTCTCCTTACTTCCTGTTTCTGGTCAGCGTCTGTGGATGGTGAGTTTTGTGTGCACAAGTGGGCGGTGTCCTTTCCCTGGAGTCAGGAGACCTGTCCTGCCTGCTCAGTGAGAAACATCTCTCAGAGGGAAGCAAGAGAGGAGCCCTGGGAGTGGACTTGGATCTGAGACAGTCTGATGGGGGATCTGTGCAGCTTGTGAGGACATAGGCTGAGGGATTCCGGGATCAGTGGCTGGACTTGTGGACCACCGTCAACAACTGATGGAACAAAGACGGACGCCTCAGCCATTCGTGCTCATTGCCCAAAAGATAGATAAACGTTGGACTGTATTCCTTGCCCTTGAATTTCAACTGGGTCTCCCACCCTATTGCCTTCATTCCCCACCCCCACAGCTACCTGGAAGACCAGTTGCTGGAACACCTGAAAGACCAGTTCCAGGAATCCCCCTCTGACTGCTGCCCCACCCCCACCCCCATCCCCAGCCCTCCTAAAATATAAAAAAGCCCTGCCCCTGGGGGTTGGGGTCTTCTGCCATGTGCTCCGTCCATGTGCACGTGGGCAGATGGTCACCCACCTCTACGGATTTATTTTCTCTGAATACATTTGGTCTGGCTGTAAATTTATGCACTGCCTCCTCTCTATTCTGCAACTCTTTACCAAACATTTACGGTGCCCCGTGTGAGGAGGCACCAATCTGCAGCTCTTTTCCTAACAACAGCCAGTGAAACAAGACAGCGGCTTGGATGTACAGCCAGAGTGCCGGCTGGGTCCTTACTCTGTGCCCCAGCACAAGTTCTGCACCCAGGCGCTGAGCCATCTGGGGAACAGTGTGCCCGGATGGGACCTCTGAGCTGCGAGAGAGGCTGGGATTTCATGGAGTGTGTTCTGTTTCTATAAGCAACATGGCGTAGAAAAATAAGGAAACAAAAACACCAAAATGTTAAGGAGTCACAGACTTGGGCAAGTGCTGCTGATGAACTCAATAGCTTTTGCTGAGTACTTTCATACCTCAGCTTTGCCATCTATAAAATGGGAATGACATGACTTAGGCGGCCAATTTCTAGTGAGCCAAAGATCTTAGAGCTCAGCTGTTCAAAATCCCCGAGATTATTTTTTCTCTGAAGGCAGAAGCTGCATTTTCCTCCATCTTTGTACCCTCAATGCCGCAGGTGGTAAACACGTGGCACATAGTAGGCCTTGAAATATAACCATCTCAGAAAGGCCTGCTGAAATACCCTCCCCACGCCAGCGTGGCCGTACTCCTCTTCCACCCTGCCTGTGTTCTGCAAGGCCCTCGGATTGGTCAATTTACTTGTAGATTGTCCGTCTCCTCCGTAGGCTTCGTTTCCATGAGATCAGAGATCTTTGTCTTGGTGGTCAGGGTCTGGCGTGCTGCCTGGTGCCGAGAGGGCGCCCGAAATCTGTCTAGCGAATGAACACACGACGGGCAGCTGTTTCGCCGCTACTAGTAGTAGCAGTGGTTTCCAAGCCAGCAGAACCAACCCACACCAATCAAACGTCAGCGTCTCTGGAAGGCTCTGGAAAGAATGGCGTGAGAATGGTCAGGAGTCGCTCAGGTTCCTCCTCGCAGCCTTCTGCCTGGGAGCCTGTGCTTGGGACGGCCCCTGTGCCAAGCGGAGCCGAGTGAATGAGGTTTTATGACGTGGACAAAGGCCGCCTCAGAGCCTGAACCGAGGCCATCTGGGGGAGGGGGACAGGGGCCACGCCCTCTCTCTGGGCTCTGCACCCCTGAAAGACTGCAGACGGCTGGGCCCCAGGCCAAGCCGCTCCGTTCCAGTGGGAAAGCTGACCTTGGCCGAGAAGAACCAGGAAGAGGCACAAATGACTCATTGTCCCACATCCTCCAAGGTAAAAACCCAGCAGTGTGTGTGGCCTTCGGGGCTGGAAGCTGTTGCAGCCGGGCTGTTTCGTCAGCCAAAATAAAAGCCCTGGGCCAGGCACACACGCACAGCCTGGGAATGCAACCAGCCGGCCTCTTCCACTGCTCCTACACACCCTTCCCGGCACTTAAAGTCTTAAAACCTCCTAACGAAGCCATTATGACTTCCAGGTCTGAAAGAAGAGCGTGATTTCTTTTTAAAGACTCAAGGCAGCCTTCATTTCCGGTCCGGGCCTGTGACAATTTATGGACTCGTGGCCGAAACGTGATAGGCTTTCAGATGGCGTGTGACTGTACTTATTTTTATTCCGAAGTTTGGCGTCCAAAGCACTTGGATTCCTAAAACGAGCTACTGCCTCCAGAAAGCCGCTAGAGGGCAGTCTTGGAAAATATTTACAAATTATTTTCTTGCTCTGTCTAGGAACTGTTGCTGTTTTAAAAGACCCCCCCCCCCCAACACACACACACACATACATGTACAACCAGCCCATGTAAATATCAGGGCAAGCCCTTGGCCTTTGCTTGGAACTCTTCCTCACTCTCCCAGGAGCTTGGTACCGCGGGAAGCTGGGAGGGTCAGGGCAGCTGCTTCCTCTTTCCTGGGCCCCTTTGTCCACAAGGGAGGCAGCTGGTAGCCCAGCTGTGAGGCTGGCCTGTGGGTACCCCATGGCCTCTTGTCTACACCAGGCCAGTCCAGTGGGCAGAGAACCAGCGTGGAAGAGGCTGGGAGGTCTCAGGTCACCCTCCGTGGTGGTGGGGAGCTGGGGTGCATCCTCTGCCTCCCCCCACCCCCCCAGCTAGTAGTGGACAGAAAAGAGCCAGACATGGTCAGAGAGTGGCCAGCCAGGGAAACAATTTAAAATAGGACTTGCAGGCTGGCAGCCGTGGCGATGTCGCTGGATATTTAAATAAGCGTGAAGATCGAGTCTGGGCACAGGGAACTATGTGCCAGGTTTGTGTAGCTGGAGCCTCTGGGGCAGTGGAAAGCACCTTTCTTTTTTTTCTCACGGCCCAATTTAGAAAAAAAAAATATTTTCCACTTAAAAAGAAAATGGCTGCATTGAGTTCCACTGGGGTGGATGTGAAGGAAGGATGTAGAAATTTAGTTACCATCATCATCGTCACAGTGACTTGAACAGGGCGGGCCATGCAGCAGAGATGGGGCAGGGCTGGGCTTGGGGGACCAGTTGTGTGCTGGGAAGCAGCCTCTGCCAATGTCAAGGTCAGACCTGGGCCCTCACGTGGAACGCTTCCTCATTCTTCCAGAAGCTTGCCTGCAGAAAGGAGCCAGACGGCTCAAGGCAGCTGCTTCTCTTTGTTCAAGTGGAGGTCTCCCAGGGAAGCAAGGGGGACGCTCTCCCCAGCCAGGCCCCAGGGAGCACCACCCCTGGGCCAGGGCAACCTCAGGCGTCTAAGACCAAAACCTGCTTCACAGTCCTGGCCGCCGTGGGGCCCTTCCCCTCGGCCCGCCTTTGTCCCCCCCTCCATAGACACCCCCATGAGCAAGGCCTCTTGTTCTCTCTCTTTCCTCCACGTGGGAGAAAGGGAGAGGCTGCAGACTGAGGGCGCTGGAAGAAGCAAGGGGGCTGCGAGAGGCCTTCAGAGCTGCCCCACGGGAGAAGGTTGCAGAGGCGACAGCAAGGAGGGGCCCAGAGCAGCACTCCTGCGGGCTGCTTTGCACTGTGCTCTGTGCTGAAATGCATTCCGTGGGCTTGGCACCAGCCCCATGCATATTGTCAGGGAAAGGGACGCCAAACGCTGGGACGGTGGCTGTGCACATGAACACTGGACCTTAGGAACTCAAATTCAGCTGCAGTCAATACTTACAGCACACGTGAGCCACAAGAGATACGCCAGGAATTGTCTCTGCTTAACCGCGCCCATGTGTGTCAGCCAGATCCAGAGGCTGCTTCTGCCAGATTGTCGTGGGGAGAGAAGGGGAGAAAGTGGGGTCCCTGTTCTTTGTTCCTAGAGATGTTTCAGAAGGTCCCACCACACACCTTGCCCAGGTTCTCACGAGCCAAGTGAACATGAGCGCGATGGAAGCCATCAGCCGCACTCTGGCCATCAACAGGAGATGAAAGCGCAGCCTGTCCCAGGCTGACCAAGGAGGGGCTCCGGGTGGCAGGCTCCCTGGGGATGGCCCAGCGGCCGAGTGGACTTGCCTGGCCAAGTCTCTGGAGCTTGAGGGATTCCTGGATGATGTGGGAGGGCGAGCCTGCAGGAACCCCCTGGAGGAGAATGAAAAACAAGGGCAGCTTCTTGGAGATGTCGCCCAGGTCCCAGACTGGCATTTCCGGGGCTCCCAGGTTTTGAGACCACAGGGAGGAGAGGGGGCTGGGATCCATCATGCTCTGTTTGCCTGAGCCATCGGGGCAGGCTGAGATCTCCCACTAGGGAGCGGGCAGGGACACCCTGTGCAGGCGCTCATTTGACAGATGAGCTCCCGAGAGTTGGCAGGGCCTGTCTGTGCGCAGGAGGGGGAGAGGGGTCTCTCTAAACTCCCAATGCCTTTATGCCGATGGCTTGGATGGTTCTCAGAGGGAAGAAGAGAGGTGAGACCCTAGAGGGACGTCTCCCCAAGCTTCCTCCCTGAGAGACTCTGCCCTGCCTACCTTGCCCAGTAGCCTTGAGACGTGAGCAACCCAACCCTGCTCATCCCTGCCCAGCCAAGCCCTGCCCTGCCCTACTCTGCCAGGCCCAGCCCTGGCCAGCCGAGATTTGAGCTATCAAAGAGCAGTCTCAGTGCAGGGGCCAGTGTGGAGTCTGAGATGAGCTCCCTTGAGCAAACACCCCTGGCCCAGGCACCTGCTGGCCTGAGCCAGCTGGCCCGCACCCGATTGGCGCTCCAGGGCCAGAGCTGTGGGATTCCCTGTCCAAAGCCTCACCCTCCTCCCTGCACTCTGCCCTTCTGCCCTCTGGGAGGGAGGCTGTGCTTATGGGACAGTCACATCCACCTTCCGGGGCCACTCCTCTGGGGGCCGCAAGTCGGACCCAGGCCCTCGGAGGCTTCCAGAAGATGGAGCAGAGTCTGGGTGCTGGGCAGCGAAACTGGGAGAGGAGGAGGTGTTATCGGCTAGCACACGCTAAAATTAATATATGGGGGGGGGTCCCTGCCATTTATTTAAACAAGAATTCTAAATACCGGCTCAAATACCATGCAGACGACATGGTAAGGTTTAAGACTGATTTAGACATACACAGGAATATAAGGGCTTTATTAAGGGCCAGGAGACTAAGAAGGGTAAGCAGGAAATTTCATTCCAGAATCTCAGAGAGCAGACCAGGGGCCGCGTGCAGAAGTCTACAGCCTGGACATGCTCAGAGGAGACGCGGCAAAAATGGGCAGTGCTCAAGACGCCCACAGGAGAGCAGGGCAGGCCCAGCACGCTCCATCCACCCTCTTAATCACGGCCGAAAGGGGCGTGGTTACCTGATTGCCAGGTGGATGGATACAGGTGATCTGCGGCCCAAAGGGGGGCGTGGTCTCCAGCTCAGGAATCTAATCGATCCAATCCTATCTCCCTGATTGGGCCCACTATCAGAGGCAGGCTGTGCTCCGCAGAGTCGTCTGAGGGTCATCTTCCTGTGTTAGTAAAACGTTGAGCTGCGCAGGTGTCGCTGCCTTCCCCTTCTCTGGGAGAAGAGGCCCCCGCTGAAGAAGGAAGCGCTCACACTTTAAGGGGCGGGGCGAGAGAGCGGTCAGACCCCCAGGCAGGGAAGTCGAAATGAAGGGGGTGGGGGGCTGACCTGGGCGGCTCCCCTCCGTGGGTGCAGAGCCGGAGCTGCTTAGTGCCAAATGGGACGTGGACACTTGCCCTCTGCACAGAGACAGCAGCTCACTTCCCATCTGTCAAGCTGCCCGCCACAGCCTGGGTAATGATTTTCTGTCAGCGAAGGCTTGGCTGGATTTGCACCTGTGACCCAGAGGTCAAGGGCCAGGTGTAGGGCCCCCTTTACAATAACCGGCTGCCCGTGGCTCGTTAGGCCCAGCCTAGGACTCCTTTTTGCCCCTGCCCGAGCTTTCTCCTTGGCCAATTGAGTTTGGATTAGATCCCAAGTTAGCATTGCGGCTGAGTGGGCGGTCCCTGGAGGGGGATGGGGAAAAGGCTCAGGGAGGCGGGACCTGTCTGATTGACTGCTGAGAGGCTCCACCCATCTGGGCCGGCTAGCCAGCTCCCACCATGAAGGCCACCACAAGCAAGGTGGGTCTGGGGGGCCACGTTAGCCCGGATTCTCTGGGTCTCAGCTCTTCTGGGGTTGACATTGCCATCATTAATTGTACCGATTGGTCTCATAAAAACAAACAAACAAACAAACAAAAAAAACCAGAAAAGTCCTTTTGGGAGCATGGACCGCAATGCCTAGCCTTCACAGAACAATCTGGTGAGAACCACAGGCCCCTTCGCAATCTGAAGACTTCTTTCTCTGAATCGGAGGATCACCCCCAGCACCGTGGGACTCAGCCATCACGCAGGGACCTGCGGGAAGTCAAGGCGGGCCCTTCGGAAGTGGCGTGGAAAGTGGAGATAAAAGCTTATTTTGAGGCAGAGAAAGAAAAAATTCAAAGCTCATGTACATGGACAATCTTCAAAAAAGTTCGTGGGTTGTGAATCTTCTGTAAAAACTATGCTCTTGAGCCAGCGCCGCGGCTCACTAGGCTAATCCTCCACCTAGTGGCGCCGGCACACCGGGTTCTAGTCCTGGTTGGGGTGCTGGATTCTGTCCCGGTTGCCCCCCTTCCAGGCCAGCTCTCTACTGTGGCCAGGGAGTGCAGTGGAGGATGGCCCAAGTGCTTGGGCCCTGCACCCCATGGGAGACCAGGATTAGCACCTGGCTCCTGCCTTTGGATCAGCGCGGTGCGCCGGCCGCAGCATGCCAGCCACGGTGGCCATTGGAGGGTGAACTAACGGCAAAAGGAAGACCTTTCTCTCTGTCTCTCTCTCTCACTGTCCACTCCGCCTGTAAAAAAAAATAAAATAAAAAATAAAAAACAAAAAAAAACCACAAAGAACAAAAAACACTATGCTCTTGTGATTATCAAGGCTATAGAGTCTTCATTGAAGAACTTAGCCATTTTGAGGGGGAGAACCATGGACACATGCAAGTTAGCACAGTTCTGGTAAGTGATTAAAGTCAGTAGAGAATTGAGTAGCAAACAAGACGGTAGGATGTGGAGGGAGACTGGGAATTAGCGTGGAGCTACTGGGAAGCACAGGTGCTGGCCACATCAGAGGCCCGAGGGAATCCAAATGTTGCCACATAAAGACCAGGGGATGTGGAACTCACTTCGCATGCAGCTCCACTTTCTAATCTGTCAAATGAGAGTAATTATACCCATGTCAAAAGTTGTCACTGGGCAGGTGTTTGGCCTCATGGTTAAGATCCTGACTGGGGCACCTGCCTTCCACACTGGAGTGGCCGCCTGCATGCATCCGTCCTGGTTTCCGGATTTTGCAGAGGGGCGTTCCTGAGGGAAGACAGAGCGGCTGGATTCGGGATTTGAAGACACTGACAGTGGGTGCAGAGGAAGGTAGAGATTCGGAGGGATTTTGCCAGTGAAATCAATAGAGTCGGTGACTCACTGGACATGAAAAGTGAGCTGTGAAGGTGGAGGGGGAGAGAGCCATGCGGTTGCTATGCCAACAGAGGGGCTGGCATGCAAGGATCAGCGAGGCTATGGCGAGGGTGGGGAAAAAGTGTCTGAAGACCCCCGGGCGGGAGTGTGCAGCAGGAAGGTAACAGGTGGCCGACACACGACCCTAAAGTTCCCACGGGTAGGAAGATCTGAGCCAGCATTCCTGGAAATAGTAACATTGCATTTGACTTTTAATATTTTTGAAAACATTTATTTTATGTATTTGAAAGGCAGAAAGGGAGAGAGGGAGAGAGCGAGAGAGCGAGAGAGAGAGAGAAGAGATCTTCCATCTCCTGGTTCACTCCCCAAGTGGTCACCATAGCTGTGGGGTGGGGTTAGGCCAGGCTGCAGTCAGGAGCCAGGAACTTCATTCAGGTCTCCCACGTGAATGGCAGGAGCCTGAGGACCTGGGTCATCGTCCACTGCCTTCCTAGGTGGATTAGCAGGAAGCTGCATCAGAAGTGAAGCAGCCAGGATTCCACTGGCACTCGGATATGGGAAGCCTATGTTGCAAGCAGTGGCTTAACCTGCTAGGCCACAATGCTGGCCCCTAATATTAATGATTTTAAAAATACTTATTTTTATTTTATTTGAAAGGCAGAGAAATAGACACAGATCTTCTATCTGCCGATTCACTCCCCACATTCTTGCAACCAAGCAGAAACCAGGAGCTGGGAGCTCCATCCAGGTCCCCTACATGGGTATCAGGGGCCCACGTACTAAGACTATCATCTGTTGCCGCCTAGGGTGCATTAGCAGGAAGCTGTATTGGAAAGAGAGCAACCTGGACTTGAACCAGGCACTCCAATCTGGGATGCAGGGGTCCTCAGCTGTGACTTAAAGGCTGAGCCAAATGCCATCCCTGGAAATAGCAACATTAGATGGCGTAGGGTGGACAGAGAGCTCCTCCTGGGCCGTGTTGGCGCCTGGCAGAGAGGAAAGGGGCCGTTTCATCCGGGACACAGAGTTCAAGGAGCAGTTCTCTGGGAAGGCCAGGCCATGGAGCGACTGCTTTAGGGGCAGCCGCGAGTCGGAACCCATCTCTGACCCTAGGAGTCAGTGAGGGCAGCTGCATTCTCACGCGGCTCTCAGCCCCATGCAGGGCAGCTGGACACACTCTCTTCCTGGAGTTCTTTGGAATAGGCAGGAAAAGGCAAGACCCTGGCAACAAAGGTGGGCCAGGAGGGCCCTATACCCTGCACTTGCCCCTGGGTGCTCTGGGGCAGGCTTGCTGGAAGCCCGCGGTCACTTCAGCCCCTGGGACTCAGCATCAGGTGTCTTCATTAACTGATGCAGAGTAGAGACTCACGCCCAGGTCACCTCCCGGCTTGTCTGGTGGGCTCTGTCATAGATCCTTGGCATCGATTAGAAGTTGTGCCGGCTAGACAGAGACTCAAACGCACCAACACACCGCTGACCCCGCACAGCCAATGCAGTTTGCCCAGGTCCTGACTGTCGGAGCATGACAACCACAGCTGCCACTCATTGAGGTCTTATCACGTGCCAGGCATGCGGCAAACCTGCTTGCATGGACTCTCTCCTTGGAGCCCTATAACAACCCAATGATGTTATGTGCTTCTCGCTCTACAGATGGTATTTTGCTCTGTCTTTAACCTGCATGGAACTTCTTAGGCATAGACACAGAGCAGCTGCTACTGTGAAGGGGCCTTGTCAGAAGCAGCACATAGGACAGTAGTATCGCTGGGCCTCAGGTTGGAAGTCGGGGTTAACAGGTGCCATGGAAAATCGACAGAATGAGCTCTAATTGTGTCGGTAAAACCAGTCCAGAGACCAGACTGCGAACAGTGCTCACTGCATACCCAGAATCAGATTCTTGACCGTCCAGCCAGTCAACAAGTTGCACTCAAATGCCGAGTAGCTGGTAACAAGGGAATGGTCACTTTCTAGGGCTGATGATAGAATCTGTTTCCTCCATGTGGTGACTTCCTACCAGTGCACTCTGAAGCTTGGTAGGAGGGTACTTTTTTTTTAATTTATTTTTATTTTTTGACAGGCAGAGTGGACAGTGAGAGAGACAGAAAGGTCTTCCTTTACTGTTGGTTCACAGGAGGGTACTTTAAAAAGTATAAAATGCTTTATGAATAAAAAGTATAAAATGCTTTATGAATAAACTATGCTTAGATTTAAAAATTTTTTGTGCTAAAATGAACTTATTTTTTAAATTCCATTTTTCTATTAACTTTTTGAAATAGTCTTGTAAATATGTCAGCAAAGGTAGACTTTTCCCTTCCCACTATTTGAATTTCTGAGCTGTGGGCAACAAGCTTTATGAAAAATGTGGTTGTGCAGCCAGTGCTGTGGTGCAGTGGGTTAAGCCACTGCTTACAGCACCGGCAATCCCATGTGGCCACCAGTTCGAGTCCCAGCCGCTCCACTTCCAATCGCGCTCCCTGCTAATGACCTGGGAAAGCAGCAGAGGATGTTTTGGGCCAAGTGTTTGGGCCCTTGCATCCATGTGGGAGACCTGGATGAAGCTCCTGGTTTTGGCCTCGCACAGCGCTGGCTGTTGCTGCTATCTTGGGGGAGGCGGTGAGCCAGCAGATGAAAGATCTCTCTCTCTTTCTTTAACTCTGACTTTCAAATAAATAAGTAAATCTTAAAAAAAAAAAAAAAGACCCATAAACAAACCTTGGTTGTGGAGCTCAAGTGGAAGCCGGAATCAGTGCTGGTTTCCAGAACTGTAGAAAATGAAACAGTAAGATCTTCGAAGTATCCTGTGGTTCTTGGGCTGTTAGCAGAGTCTATTCTGTGGTTAGATGTGTGGGCCCTAAAAGCCAACAACATAATCTGAGACCGAGTCCCAACTCCATTGCTTGAAGGGTAGTGAGGCTTAGACTCGCTTCTTATCTTTTTGGCTTTAATGTCCTTACCTGTGCAGTGCAGATTTTAATGGCACAGATCTTGAGGTTGCTGAAAGAATGAAATGAGAAGTCTGAGTAAGGACCTTGTCACTGGCTTGCAGGGCAGAGGGAGGCGGGAGATGGCTTGGGTGCAAGCAAGGATACAAGGCTCGTGGATGAGAGGTGGCTCTGGAGCACCAATCGCGCACGTAGCTTTGAACTTCACCTTCAGCGACAGCGTGCTGGGAGCTGGAAATCAGCCAGGGCTCAAGTGTTTACACCAGAGGGATGGCCAAGAACTGCAGATCACAGCACTGACACTCAGCAAGTCTGGTTACAAGCTGCCATCCATCAGAACACAGGCTCGCTCCCATTTGGCTATTGCGATGGTTTGAGAATGAATTCTGTGTTCACTCCTCAAGATTTCCAGACATTTCCATCCTTCCGATCATTTCAGGCACAGGATTCTTTCTATGACTCAGTGTCTTCGTTACTGGAGGGTTCTACTTCTTCTCCCCTATCTCACCTCTTGGTGAATGTTGAACTTTCTACTCCAATTTCTCCCAAGTGAACCCAAAACTCTTGGATGAGTTTACTAAACATTGCTTTTGTGTGTATATGTGGGGGATGGCAGGGGTATGAGAACAGCCAAATGTGTAAATAACTTGGAATCTGATGATGATGGTGCTGATCTCCCCTCACACAGGTCACAGGGCATGTACCTGGCTCTCTTATAAAGATAGGCAGATAAACACGTATTTACTGTATTAGTGTGTTCCCTAACTGTCTTCAGAAAGCCTTGGGCATTCTGCCATCATGTAACCTGGTATTAAATACCATCAACAATTTTACTTACGATAAATGTGAAGCCAGGAAGTTGATGCCTCAGGGCTGGACTGCCACTGGCTTCCCGCCCGCCCGTGTCCTAGGGCACATGTTGCCTTGTTCCTTATCTCAACTTCTCTTCCAGAGCAGGCGGGACCTGGTCAGGCTGGGTCTCATCTCGGCGCCCGTGGACCTCCAGGGCCACCATGATGAAGTAGCGAAGGCGTGCATCATCATCCTCTAGTGCCCAGCCTCAGTGTCCGACACCAGGCACCTGCGGCTCCCCCGCGGTTTCGCCATCCCTGCGTCCCTGTCCGAGCAGCTTCTTGAAAAACCCAGATCCCCGTGTTTCAGCAGGGTGATAGTTCTCCAGACCCAGAGCTCTGCCATCGCCTCCTCTGACAACAAATTAAACATTTTCTTTCCTTCCCCCTAAAACCTGGTGCCCAGTATTTTGACTGGACACGGGGGTGGACAGGGGCTGAACTTTGGGTAACAATCTGTCATCTCTCACTGCGGCTTCCTGACAGCTCGTATGTCCTCCCCCTCTCTTTTTTTCTCCGCGACCCGGACTTCTCAGCCCCACTTCCCACACCGTCGACTCCGCCTTAACATCCCTCTCGCCTCAGACTGTGCGTCATCTGATTCGCTGGTCCTGCTGTCGCCCACAGGTTGTGCCTGGAGACGCCATCTGTCTCAGCCAGCAGACATCTTGTCTGACAAACATCTCGTGGCCCAGACACGTAGCACAGGTAGCCGCGGGCTGTGCCACTTGTTTATTACAGCCCTTCAAAGTGTGACTACAGTAAAATGTGAAGTTAGCACTTCTTGTGGATTCCTGCTTCCGTGGAGCGATCACTGCTGAGAACTAGATAGTCGAACAGTGGCTAGAGCCCTCCTGCTTCTTAGTTCCCGAGTCTTGGGGCAGTCAGTTATTGTGTGACCCAGGCTTCTCATCTGTAAAGTGGGAATAACACGACTTGCTTCCAAGCGTTATATACACCATCTGCCACAGTGCCCAGCACAGAGGAAGATTTCAATAGGTGTTAGCAGTAATTATCCTCCCTTTAAAAATGTTTTTAAAAGATTTTATTTATTTATATTTATTTTTATTTATTTGAAAGAGTTACAGAGAGAGGTAGAGACAGAGAGAGAGATCTTCCATCTGCTGGTTCACTCCACAGATGGCCGCAACGGCCGGAGCTGCGCTGATCTGAAGTCAGGAGCCGGGAGCTTCTTTGGGGTCTCCCACGCAGGTGCAGGGGCCCAAGGCTTTGGGCCATCTTCTACTGCTTTCCCAGGCCACAGCAGAGAGCTGGATGGGAAGCAGAGCAGCTGGAACTAGAACTGATGCCCATATGGGATGCTAGCGCTTCAGGCCAGGGCTTTAACCCGCTACGCCACGGCGCTGGCCCCAAGATTTATTTATTTAAAAGGCAGTTAGAGAGAGAGAGAGAGAGACAAAGATCTTCCACCTGATGGTGCATTCCCCAGGTGGCCACAATGCCCAGGGGTAGGATAGGCCAAAGCCAGGAGCCAGGAGCTTCATGCAAGTCTCCCCTGTGAGTAGTAAGGGCCCAAGCACTTGAACCATCCTCTGCAGCTTTCCCAGGCCATTAGCAGGAAGCTGGATTAGAAGTGGAGCAGCAGGGAAACAAATTGGCACCCATATAGGACCAATGCTACAATGTCAGTCCCATCCTTTCTTTTTTATACATATAATGCCCTGACACTTATGACATATATTTTATCTAATTAAATATGGAATATGCAAAAACAGGATTAAAAATGCATATTATTCTCAAATGTACCTTTCTCCTCTCCATATATTATTATTCTAAGATAATCTGCCTTCTTTTCTTTAAATGGTTCAAAAATGTTCTTTAATAAACATATCACTTAGGTTTTATTTTATTTTATTTTTTAACATTCCTTTAACAAATATAAATTTCCAAAGTGCAGCTTGTGGATTACAGTGGCTCCCCCCCATAACTTCCCTCCCACCCGCACCCCTCCCATCTCCCGCTCCCTCTCCCATTCCATTCACATCAAGATTCATTTTCAATTATTGTGTGAGAGAAATGGAAATGATGCTCCTGCCAGGTTCTACAGCCATCTAAAGGAAGGTGGCATTGTATGGCATACCCCGGCTGTTGCCATAGGTCCAAGAAGCCAGAGCATCAACAGGTGATAACTAAACTGCTGTGGTGGTGGTGGTGGGGCGGTTAGGGAGAGAAGGGAGAAGGCAAGGGGGGAGGAAGAGCTGGAGCAAGGCAGTGGTGGAGCCTATGGGAGCTTTGTCAATGAGGAATTGAAGGAGATGGGTGGCTAGGAGATGGGTGCAAGAGGGTGTGTACTACTGAAGCTGAAGTTGTCCGTCCAGATTTCTGTAGAAACCGATGAACGGCAGCCAAATTCCATGCATGGTGTGGTGGAGCGCACTGCACAGAATGGCCATGGGGTCCGAGGTGCTGGAGGCCGGGGCAAGCCTAGGGGGAACGCTCCCCATGGTTATGTGGGGCTCCAGACCTCTGCTCTCCTTCGAGAACTGGGCCAGCAGCACCCAATCGTCACAGGGTCAGCCTTTATTGGTTAATGTAGTTTCTCAACATTGCACAGGAAGATAAGTTCTCCAGGGTCTATGAATTCTTCTCCTTTAAATGGGGTTGCTGGCTTTCTCAGATTTGAAAAAAAAAAGAATAGACCCTATGGTGCATATAAGATTTATGGAAGACAATAGCATTTTTTTTTAAAAAAAGATTTATTTACTTACTTGAAAGGCAGAGTTAGAGAGAGGGAGAGAGAGAGAGAGATCTTCCATCTGCTGGTTCATACCCAAAATGATTGTAATGACCAGGTTTGGGCCAGGAGCTTCATCCAAGTCTCCCATGTGGGTGCAGCATCCTAGGACTGTCTCCCACTGCTTTCCCAGGTGCATCAGCAGGGAGCTGGATAGAAAGTGGAGCAGCTGGGACTCAAACCGGCTCCCATATGGGGTGGTGACATTGAAGGCCTTGGCTTAACCTGCTGTGCCACAGCACAGGCCCTCAAGACCATACTCTTATAAGACCTGTGGTTTACTCTTTGTAGACAAACCAGCGATGACGACGATGACAATCATTTTTAGCTAGCTTTTATAGTCTGTCTGAGTTTCTAGGAGGAAATCATTGTTTATATACAAAGGCACTCACTAGTTCAGCTCCACCTCAGCGGATTCGGCACATAAGAAAGTGGCTTGCCTATCCCACGTGCAGGCTCGCCCTGCAGTGGGAAGGTTGTCACAGCTAAGCTCGTCTTGTTTACGCAGTCGTGGAGGGATGCACTCTCCGTCAGTGCTTCGCAGTTTCACTTGTGGTAAGAGGAACAGGAAGAAAGTCAGCTTTCCTGGTAAATCGGTAATGATCCCTGTGTACGGAAGACCGCAGGTTCACAACCTGCCGGATGGATCACAGTTTGGAGGGGCGACACATCAGGTTTTTCAGGGGCTACTGCTCTGCACTAAGCACTGTGTGTAGAAAAACAGCCATGAGGAATCGCATCAGGGAGACAGAAACTTAAATTCATGATTAGGTCATGCCACAGTGTCAGAAGACTTAAGGGACAAATTCTAAGGGCATGGAAGAGAGAGCAAATCTGGCACTGAAGGGGAGGCAGGAAGGCCTGCCGGAGGAGGTGACATGTCCATGGGGGCTTCCATGGCCAAGAGGACAGCCAACTCAGGAACACAAAGGCATTGAATTCTAGACCAGGTGACTTGCTCATCAGAGAAACGGTGGGGTTTGCGGAGACTCTGAGGGTTCATCTTTCCCAGTCCTAGAAACTACGACAAGGTTGGCTAAATTCACATCACCCACATTTTATTCTTTCTGCTGAACATGTTTCTCTTTCAGCCCTCAGCCCTGAAGCAGAGAAAATATGTCTCTGATGAACACACAAGGGCTATTTCTGGATTTTAACATGGTGATGTGGTTTAGATATTGATACGGATGCCTGGGGAGACTATGAGGTTGATGTCTGTTTAACACACATGATGACATGGAGCTGCAAAGAGTCAAGAGAAACCTATAGACTCTTGGCTCACATTATGAGTGCATCTGAAAGTAGGGTAAAAATAAGCCGCAGATTCTCCTGTGATTTCCGAAACATCTCTTTGTTTAATCATAGAATTATTTTCATCTTCCATTCATCATAAATAATCCACTTTCTTACTTAACTAGTCCTTTTGAAAAAATTTGGTATTTAGCATAAACAAACACTGAACATTAGCCAGAGGTGTGTTATTTTTAACAGAAAAGGGAAGCACTTTAAAAAAAAAAACACAAAAAATTTACAACAAAGAGCACGTGAAAAGCTAAACATTATCACCCCCTCAAAAAAATCAAATTTTCTGACAACCATTAAAAAAATCCAGGTGGAGAAGCGAGTAAACATTATCTGATGTATTTTCCTAATACAGTTAGACAAAACGAAGGCATAAAACAGATGGTTTGACGGTGTATAAACAAAATATTTTAAGTTTGGAATAATTAAATCCCAATAAGCATGAATTAAAAATAAATTTTGACCTTACTTCTTTTTTTATGGAAAAATATGCCACAGCATTTGTATAACAAAAGTATGTGTAAACATATCACTAAAGCCACCAAAACTCACTGTGTAAAGAATATTTGAATACAAAACACATTTTTTAAAGCAAAAGATAAAATGTTATCATAGCATTTTTTCACTTGAATTTTATTCCATAATCACACCTACTACAGGTGTCAGACAATAGAGGTAGTTAAGTTGGGGAGGGAATCAGTATTCAAATGCTAGGAAGAAAACATTTTATGATAGCTCAGACAGGTGGGCGGGTGGGCAGATACACATTCCCTGTCACTCCAAAACTCAGATGCTTGTAGGAGCAAAACCTGAATGGCTTTCTCTTCTCTGTAGGCAAGCATCACAAATACCGAGCAAAATGACTGGAGTTTCAGACCGAAGTGCAGCTCTTGGTAACAGTGTAGACCACGGCTTGTTGAGCACTGATTTCTTCCGGATCTGGCATTGGCCTTGCCATTTACATGGAACATGATTCTCGGGAAATTTATGAGGTTCAGTGACATTGAAAGGAGTCAGAATTGAAAAAAAAAGATGAGACCAGGTAGTAATAATAATTTACATTTACACGATTGATAAACTCGGGAGCTTTCTAAGGAATGACGGGTTGTTGTTGTGAGTACAAGGGCAACAACAGAGGCAGCTGCCAAGGACCTAGCCTGAGAGCCAGGAAGCCAGTATCCTCTTCCCTATCAAGAAAGGACTCGAAAGGAGATGGCAGGGTGGTGTGCAGGTGACACAGAAAATCTGTCCCCCTAATCCTATATATTGGTTTCTTCTCTATTTGGCTCCCATTGAAGTTCTTCTAGTCATAGTAGAAGCAAATCCTGGCTACTCCTTTGAAAGCCGACGTCCTATTGAGAAGTCATTTTCCTTGATATTTTAATTAGTAAATGTGTTTTCTTTCCATCTGGCCAGACAGAATGTGTGTATGTACTATTTGTTTGTATTGATGACCTGTATATTTTCATTTAGTCATAAAAGCAATATGATTTTTTTTTTAAATGTCGCAAAACAATTTGTGAAATTTGCCGTGGAAATTCTCCTCAACATGCCGCCTCGGGAGTGCCTACTTCAAGGATGTAGCAGGCTGCTCCGGCTACCAGGGGCAGTTTGGAAAGTGTTCAGCACGTTTGGGGAACAGGAAAAAAACGCGGGTCTCAGATGCGGAATGTGAATAGAACTCACCATGCCCCGTCACTGCTCTCGGGCTCGCTGTCATGCTTTCGTGTCTCGTGTTTGGCTGCTGTGAGTGTGCAAGTGGGTTGGCAAACAGGTGTGAATGGAACAACAGAGGAAGAGCAAAACACACGGAGATGGAACTTCAGCCCTGCCAACCAAATCCTGCAGCTTACCTCAAAGCTCCACCCAGAACGCAAACATTAGGCCCTTTCTTTGAAGTGGCTAATAATAAATTTAAGACCTAGAGCACCCCCGTCTCTCGTAATGGGACTGAGGAGTTGTCTGTGTGGAAGGTATGTGAAGGAATGTCTGAGAACACGCAGTCAGGCAACATGCAGCTCTGTTCCGCCTGGATGCGCGGCTCCCGCTGAGCAGACGGGGAAGAGGCATGTCACGGTGGCCGGGCAAAGGAGTCAACAGCAAATCAAAGGCCGTGCGGAGAAGACTCTGGAAGTGTTCACCGTCACCAGGAAGGCATTCCCCTGATGCTGTGACCTCGTTTCAGACATTACAGTAACTACCACTGTAGTGCTGCATTGCACAGAAGGGGGCACTGGGAGACCATGTGAGCCTTTTGTCACTTATTATGACTGTTTCCCTGCATCAGAAAAAAAAAAAAAAAAGAAATAAACTCCGACATACGGTACCACCCCTGGCAGTCACCAACAAAGTACACTGGGGAAGTAACGCTCTGGTCAAATACATTGTAAGGCACTTAAACAGGTGTGTCATATTTTTGTGTAAAAAAATAAAATATGCATCGCAGCAACATTCACAAGGACGAGTCTTCAGAATTATCTGCAGGTACCCTCCTGTACATATGTACACCGCCAGAGCGCGCTGCTTCCTCATACTGTTGGCCTGGTCAACTTCACTCCCTGCCAGAGAGAGAAGGGAGGAGGTCAGAGAGTCAGGTGACAGCACACCGGGCGATTTATGCTTCTCGAAGGAAGAGGAGGCACACCCAGAGAGCACTGCCCAACCGACAGTGCAACGCCTAACGGCAAGCCGATTTACCTCCCACCTTACTGGCCAGCAGGCTGTCATCGGCCCCCAGCTACTCAGAGACTTCCATGGAGCACGAGATGGGGACCTTGAGTCTCAAGCATCAGTACATTTCATGGAGTGTGTGTGTGTGTGTGTGTGTGTGTTGGGGGCGCTCAGTGTTGTGAGGATGGAGTCTTTGCCGCATGTCAGTAGTCAAATAGGACAGACAGATCCCCTGGGCCTTCTGGAGGACTCTGTTAGCCAGTGGTCTGGGCTGGGTGCCTTCTGGTCAAGGGAAACGAACAGCACTGCCCTTGGTCTCCCTTTTGGAGAGGCTTCTGCTTCTCCATAGAATGAATCCAGAGCTTTGAAAGATTTGGAAGAAAAATTTGCCCTGATAAATTTGCTGTTTATGCTGATTGTGCATCATTGATGAAGATTAGGGTTTTGAAATTTTTTTCTTTATCCTCTGTCAAAATTTATGTGCACAAATTCGGATCAACAGTGCGTGTACACTTTGATAAACACATCTTAAGTACAAATGAAGTTTCTGAAGGGGGACACACAGTGAAAGACAAGATTCTCAAGCTGCTCCTCTACTATTTGAGTAGAATAGTAGAAGTACTACTTGGTTGTTGGCACTATCTTCAGCAGCTCAGAGACGGCATTGGCGCCTGGCAGGGAACAGGAATCACTAACGTTTTGTTAAATAACTGAATTCGTGGGCACGCTGGATGGCCTAAACTTCTCAGGAATAATTCTGGGACCAAGGATGAGTCTCCTGAAATGGATTTTATATTTCTGTCTGGAGTGTTACCATGGTGAAGAAAGATATGGGAGGCCCAACAGGGTTCAAGTCTTACATTTAGGACCATCTAAACTACCCATAGGACCTTGGGCAAGTCATTCAGCTCTCTGAGCCTGTTTCCTAACCTGTATGATGGCGACAGCCAAGTCAGCTGGGAGCAGCACTGTAGATCCCAATGAACAACAGTGGCAGGAACAGCCACCTTTATCATAGCTATGCATAATCCCATCCAGCTCTGGCGTACAGATGCCACCTCTGGTTTCCTAGTGGCTGAAAGTGGGTACAGAGAAGCCAACTGTGCCCAAGGTCACACGGGGAGAAAGTGGTGGACCCAGCAGCAGAGCTCAGAGCCCAGGCAGGGAGCTCAAGGCCCTCTCTGGACCGGGTAGCGGATGGGAATGGTTAGCACACATAGCTCAACAGGTGGGCCTGTGGGCTTTCCCTTTATTCAGGACGTCAAGGACACAGAGAGGGCACTTGGTCTTTGGACATCTTCTTCCCACACATCTCCTGATAACAGCTGCTACCTTGTACAGGGACAAAAACAGGTCCTAGCAGGTCCAAGCCACTGGGCTGAGCCAGGTCTAGTGGTGCAACTGTGTTACATCCAGGTTGCAACTTCTTGCAATTACCACACTCTACCTTATTTTGGTTGGTAATTAAGGAAATCAGTTTCACAGAGAATATAAAATGTGCTAAGACTCTGAGCTAAGTGTGGTGATATTAATACCATATGGAATCCTTTGCTACCAACATTTTTTACTTCTTAATGCCCAATTTGGTGTACAAAGAAATTAGTATACATATGGAAAATTAAAAACAAGTAGACACCTGCATCAAGCCAAGTTTTATCATTTTTAGAAAGGCATGTGGAGTTAGGACAGAGATCAAAGACTGGGAAGGCAAAGGTGGTGTGAGGGGGCACGTGTTTTGAGCACATGTATTTAACTTTTACCCTATGCAATAAGAGTTTTTTAAAACTGCATAAAAGACATTTAACCCTCAGCCTTCCTGTTCGATTGAAATGGATTAATATACCCTTATTATTATATTTAGCTAAGCAAATAGGTAGTTGAACACAGTGATTTGCTAGGAGGAGCTAAAGTGTAAGACCTAGGAAAAGCATTTCATTCTGATTTGTACCCAAAGAAGATCTTTCTTGAGTCTCACCTTCTGCCTTGACACCATCCAAGACTTGATTGTTGGCACCAAAACACTTCCCAGAAGGATCTGAGCCGGGTGGTAGATGAGCAAGGGGACGGATATTAAAGAGAGGTGCTCGTGGCCCGCAAACACTATCTTCAGCATTGGAATTCCTGATGAACGAGGAGACAGGAAGGTGAGAGGCAAACCTGGACTATCATCAGATGAAAGACACACTCCATGACCATCAGAACTCTGGAACTGAAATGGGCAGGTCTCAGATGAGTCCTCCTGTCTTCCCATCCTCCGCTGACTACCTACAGCTCTGCGCTCTGACTAGCACAGATGAGAGTCAAGAAGTGGTTAGTATGCAAGGGCCCTGGTAACTCTCACTACAAACCAGCAGCTTGTCTCAGGAGCACAGGAGAGAGGACTGTGCATGAAGGTGTTCCTGAAGAGGGCTGGGAAGTGTTATTGGTAAGCAGACCTTCACAGATGGGTCTCTTCTTGTTGTGGTGTGAGGCAGTCTGTTGGTCTTTAGGGAGATCTTCCAGGCACCATTTCAAAGGTCCAAAGCTCCCTTGTGGCAGTTGAAAGGATACGGTAAGATAATGTCCGTGAGATAATTCCCCAAATTAATAAAGGCCTTCCTTGAATGTTCTCTTTTGGTCAAGGATCCCAAAGAGTTTTGCATTCATCAGGCAAGGCTCGGGTGATACTCTGCATAGCAGATGAAATGTAAAATTGAATGTTTAAACCTTGCACTAAAGGGCTCAATGGAACCCAAATAAATGAATTGCACTTTGTGAGTTGACCTTTCTCTTCAAAAGGGTAGGGGTGTGTAGATTTTGTAAACAGCTGCCACACAGCATACCTTTTGAGCTATAACTAACAAAACTCAGACACCAGCAGTTTAACTATTATTACTGCTTGTTTTAATATGGCTCCAGTTTTCAGAATTGCTCTGTTTATATGTCAGCTTTTTCAACTGAATAGCTTTAATAGCTTAGCTTTCTCCTTGTTTCTCTGAGAATGGCCTCTGAAAAGGACCCCAGCTCCTAAACACGCGTGGTGATGGCACATAAATAACTTTTTATTGTAACACAAGAAAGGCACAGCTTTTTCAATTATTTTTACCTTCTAATAAATCCCAAAGCTTTATGCAAAAATGCATTTCATGGCTGCTTTCAGTTTCGCAGCCTCACACACCAACTGAAAACACTCAACCCTCCCCCACAGAAAGTCTCTCTTATAGCTCCCCAAGTACACTGCTGTGATTTTCACACAATTTCTGTCTTCACATGAATATAAAAACAGAAGGGCTTTCTCCCTCTCTCTCTCTCTCTTTTTAAATTGTGAATTAAAAAAGATCCATTTATTGTTGAAAAGCAGCATCTGAAACTATGGTCTGGGAGTTATGATGATGAGAAAATATTGAGTCCTGAACACAATGCCTCCTGTTTCTGGAGAAAGGTTACTTATACCTGGGCTCAAAGGGGCAGTGCTAAGAAATTGGGGGATGGAGTGAAAGGGAGCCAGTGATCAAGGTATGGAGATAATTTATCCCTAAAAGTGATTACAGCAGGGCCTTTTGATGCCAAATTCGAGGACTTGGGCTGCTAGACTAGGTCATCTGAGTCACCCCTTTTGCCTCCTCTCTCAATATTTTTTAAAGATGCAGTGGTTCAACCCACTGTATCACACTGCTGCCCTCCCCCCACTTTTTATTGTGAGAAAATACATGTAACATAACATTTGCCATTTTAACCCTTTGATGTATATGCTTTGAGAACATTAACTACATTCATATTACTATGTAATCATGTATCTCCAGAACTATTTTCCATTTGTTGTTAAATCATGAACCACTTTAAAGAATTTTTAAATAATTCTATTTAAACAAACTTTCGATTAACATGTACTATCTCTACGTTTTTATGAGGCACAGTGCAATAGCTCAACATACATACAGAGCAAAAGCCAATCAAATGACATAACCGGCCTGTCCATTTCCTTATCTTTTCCTGTGTTTAGAGCCTACCAGCTTATCAGCCTACCAGCTCCTCTCTTCCAGTTCTTTGTACAGTAAGCATTTAATACATTGAGTCTGTGATTATAAAGTGAATTGGAAGTATGTTATTGAGAAAGAAATTAGAAGAAAAGAAAGAGGAAGGAGGAAAATATTGCATTTTTGGAATCAGATCTATGAAATAGATGAAATCTGTTCTCTGTATATTTATAAATTTTAGGCTTAACAATCAATCAATCAATCAATATATGGTAAAGAAATCAGGTTAAGCTGAATCCTCACTATGGTATCTACCTACCTGGAGCTATTCAGTATACTTTCTGTTCCTTGACTGTATCTCTGTTCTGAATTGGACAGATATCCCACTAGTTACAGCATTTATCTTATGGAAATTTAATCTCTGCTATTCTAAAGCAAAAAAAAAAAAAAAGGTCATCTTTTCACATAATAAACACACTATTATGAACCGTGGTCACCTCATTGTACTATGGAACCCTAGAACTTGTCACTTCTGTGTTTGAGTGAGTGTTATCCAACCTCCCTATGGTAATCACTATTCACAGTTTAGACTGGCTGTGCTTTTAACTTCTACATATGAGAGAGAACACATACTTTTTGCTTTCTGTGTTTGGCTTATTTCCTTTCACATAATGATCTCCAGTGATATCCACCTAGCTGCAAATGTTGGGATTTCATTCTTTTTATGTCTGGATAACATTTCATTGCGTATATTTACCACATTTTCTCTACCCATTCATTTATCAATGGACACTGTGGTCGATTCTATATCTTGGCTATTGTGAATAGTGCTTCAATGAACAGGGGAGTGCAGGTATCTCTTTAATAGGCTGATTTCATTTCCTTTGGCTACATACCCAGAAGTGGGATAACTGGGTCATAATATAATCTATTTTTTTTTAGGATTTTCCATACTGTTCTTCATAATGGCTATGTAAATTTGCATTTACACCAATAGAATCTAAGGGTTCTCCCTTATCTACATCCTCACCAGCACATTTTATTTTTGATTTTTTTCATCACAGCCATTCTAACTAAACTAAGATGATACCTCACTGTGGTTCTGATTACCACTTCCTGATGGCTTATGATACTGGGCATTTTTCAGGTATTTATTGGCCATTTGTATGTCTTCTTCTGAGAAAGTCTACCCAGATCTTTTGCCCATTTCTTAACAGGAGTGATTTGTTGTTGGGTTGTTTAAGTTCCTTATAGGCGCTGGCTGTTGATCCTTTGTCAGATGCATAGTTTGCAAATAGTTTCTCCCATTCTGTTTGCTGTCTCCTCACTTTGTTGGTTGAGGACTATGCTATTCTGTCTTCTTCAACTTCTTTTTCACTTCCTTTGCTGTACAGAAATATTTTGATATAATTCCATTTGCCTGCTTTTGCTTTTGTTGCCTGTGCTTTGGGAGCATGACCCCACACATCACTGCCTATGCAGAGAAGTCCAATTCAGTGCGATCCACTAGGTTCTCCAAGAGAGCAGCAATAAGGATAAGCGTGCTCTGGATGGACTCAGTGCTTGTCCTGAGTCTTGTTCTGTCAACAGCATCCCTACATGGGCTGAACTAAGTCTCACGATGACCCTGCAAGGTGGGTAAAAACTGTAGCTTTCAACATTTTGCTACTGATGAAGTGGAAACACCCAGTAGCCAGGATACCTTCCCCAGTGCTGGCGTCCACATGGCAGCCGGGCACACTGCATCTGCAGGTCCCACATTAGGTGAGGTCAGTTCATCGCGGCACAGGCATCGCGGCTCCCCAGAAGCAGAAGTCCGACTAGGATGTAAAAAGCTTCTTAGCCCAGCCGCCCTTTTGGAAATCTTGACCCTTTGTGCACTCCACGCATCCCCCTTCCCCCAAAGCACTTCCAGGGCAGTAGGCCTCATCAAATGTTCCTGCAATGGGCACCAGGACGTGCCTTGACTTCATGTGGGTGAAAGCCTAAGCAACACCAAGGGCCACGGGTTCAAAGACACAGCCAAGTTCTGACCCTCACGAAGCTTCTGGTGCACAGTGACCTGCACTTCTTTGGATCCAACAGCAGTTCCTCTACAGGTCTCTCCAGTCCCATGCTAGTTCTTCAGCTCTTCTCTCTCCTCTTCAAAAATGCCCTCTGTTCATTGCTCTCCTGAGGGGACTTGGTCTTGGCAAATATCAGTCTTCCTGGCCAGCTGGTCCCCACGAGGCTCTGCCAATAGGGGCACTCGGGAGGGGCGGGAGAAGGAGGGGGCTCTTTTCCAGGTGCCTGGACTTCCTGCCAGCCACAGCTCTGTCGCCAAGGTAGCAGGCGTTGGCTCCAGCTGATAGCTCTCTGTGTCCCCAGAGCCACGGGCTCCGGCAGGGCAGCGCTCTCCTTGGAAGTCTGAGGCCCTGCCTGGCCACTTCTGGGTTCTGAGAACCCCAGTTGCTCCCTGTCATCTTGCAGCTCCAGCTGTACCCCGCGGTTATTCCTCCGGTGTTTCTTCATTCTTCTCCCTTTTCCTTTTCGGTTTTCTAACTCCCTGTGGTGCGAGGGGGGATTCAGGTTTCCTGAGGGACCCAAGTGACACTTTTGCGGACTCTACCTTGTGCACCAGTTGTTTGCTTTTTACTTGAAAAAGAGAAGCGCTGTGCAATGACTCTCAGCTGCTGCAGACATCTGTCAAGTTAAACAGGAACTGCTTCCCCGCACTTCGTGTGTTTGCAACACTGGCTTGGTAGTCATTAATCAAATTAGCCAGTACTCTCCCTCCCTCATGCTAACAGGGTAACGTTAAAAATAAGATGAAAAAACAATATATCAGAGAAAAGACTTAGCGTCCAGAGAACAAGGCCCTTTCGGGGGACCTCTGGAAGACCCTGCATCGTGGCTGCACAAGGGGCAATCCAGGGACTCCAGCCATATGTTACTTGCTTTGCTTTTCAAAAGCGACCTCACTCTTCACTCAATCAAATGTCTACTCTCCATTTCAATGGCTACGTTGTCTTCTCAATCTCCCATTTATCTCTTTTCTCCTGCTTTCTTCCAGGCTCTTCCTCACCTCCCCTTCCTGAATCCCAGGGGAACTTCCACTAGCTGCGTTTGCATTTTCTCTGGGGACAGAGTAGAAGAAGGTAGGGTAAGCAGGTGGAGGGCCGAGTGCTCGGGGCTGTGTGGGCAAGCGCTGGGAGCTGTGAGTTCAGCCTCTCTACCGGCACCATCTAGACAAGAAGCGCAAACTCAAACAGTGAGAGGCTGGGAATCTTCCAGGAGCTACTGCACTCACCATACTGTGATTCTGCCACCTGGCCATGGACTTGGCAGAATGTGAGACTCAAGTCAAGTCAGAGAAAATCAGCCGTACCTCTTATCCCAGGAGCCTATGTAATGCACCACCCTGTCCTCTTCGGTCACTTGTTTAATAACTCTCTTGATCATTATTCATAGTCTTCATTCATTCAGTTAGCGCTCATGTAACTGATTCGCTGCTCTTCTAAAGGGCGAGACAAGCCAGGACGCAGGATGTGACACAACCCTGCGTGGATGCAACTCAGAGGGCACCTCGGTGACTGCTTACACCTGCTCTCCGCCGCACCTCCCACTCTGGATCCCAGCCAATTTCTCTGCTTCCAGGCTTGTTCTCTCTAAGGCATTTGTGTTCTGTGACCACAGTGAGACTTCTACAGTGCAGATCTCAGTCTGTCAAATCACACAGGAGGTTAGCACACAACAGATACCACCCCTGTCCTAAGGGTGGCATCCGAGGACTTCATGACTTTGTCCCCAGCTCTTGCTCTTCCCCTCTTCTCAATCTCACCATTCCTTTGCACTTAGACCTCTGCCAGCATTTTGTGTTTCTACATCCTCCGTGCCGGTGCCACGCTGTCTTGCACCTCAGCACCCCCTGCCTGGGATGCCCCATACCCACGTCTTGATCTCTTCAGTTCCTCTGTGGCCTGTAGTCCTAAGTCCTAAGTTGGCTCCTCTGGGAAGCCATCCTGAAAGCCCCAAGGCTGACCTATAGATTCCACGCTTACTGCTGCCTGCCATTGACTGCTGCGTGTCATTGCTTGTGTCTCGGAGTTTCCCTCACTACGCCATAAGCTTTCGTGGGGTCTTCAACTGCCTCCTCTTGGTCTTTGGGCGTACAGTAGGTGCTCAAACAGAGTACATGGAATGAGCGGGTTTGTATTTTTTCCAGATACCATCACAAAGTTATTGGGCGGACTCGCACTTCATTTTTACTACCTCCGTTAATTAGGGAAAAATAGCAATAATTTAAAGAGCCAAACAAACTTACCAGGAAGAGTTTTCTTTTTAAAGTAAAATTTGAATAAAGGATTCTTTTCATCTTGCTATCACTGCAGTAATATAAATGAAGTAAATTAATTTTAATGCTCCCAGGTACTGATTCTGTGTCACCGTGGTTGACAGGATCCAACCAGACTTTAGGAGATGGCATTTGACTTTATGGAAGTGAACACTATGCACGCATTTACAATTTTACAGGGACTTTAAGCTGTCATGCTGAAAAATGTTTATAAAACATTAATCAAAAAATGCCTCTTTAATACAATGCATTGTCTGAAAGATGTTAGAAGGCGCATGTTGTAAATGGATTCTTTTTCTGACTAAAGTAATTTCCAGCAAAGGCATTTCCCCGTTGCTCCACAAGTACACTGTGTGGATAGATAAAGGGCACTTTCTCAGCACATTACTACCTGATCCAAGCACTTGGGAAATCACTAATGTACAGCGTGCCATATTTCCGTGTCACACATGACACATTCGTCTAAAACGCTCCAACAGGGTTTGACACTGCGGCATATTCCATAAGCAGAGCTTTCAACTGACATCTGCCAAGCTGGAACTTCAAGCAGCGGCTTTCTGCTTCTAACAAGCAAGTAAGGCTTTGCTTTTATCCTATACCCAGGATGGAAAGGATAAAACAGGCCGTACAAGAACAAGTTTCTTCCCCCCTATTTTAAATATGTTTATTTCATGTTCCCTGAATTAGAAAATTCTGTTTGTAACAGTGTTGAAGTTTCAACAACCACTATTTCCTGGTGGATGGGGAGTTTTTCTTCCTTTCCTTGAGAAACTGCTATCTTTCCTCCTGGATTAAACACAGACTTTTAATTTAAGCCCCACTGGAAGCTGCTCTATTGTTCGCGATATAAAAACTGTCTCCTTTCCCTCACTTTCCGGAGTTCATTGCCATGTGCGTGCAGTGTTTCCAGCTTTCATTAATTCATTCACTCATTCATTCCTCGGCTTGTGCAGAAAGTTCTTTTAGGGCCTCTGCCGTCTGTGAAATGCTGTCCTGCACGCGTGGGCTCTAAGCAGAGTAACACAGCCAAGGTCCCCGCATTCTTGGGTACTGCCTTCCGGAAGCTCTTGCCGCCAGCTACCCCAGCTTCCTGCCGTCTGTCTGGGCAGCCCCTACGGTCATTTCTACAATTCACAACTTCGGGATCAACTTTGACAAATCCCATTTGTCTTCCTACCTCTAGATCCAGTCACCAAATCCCGTAGATTCTCTCCTCATTTACCATTCCTGTTCCCCTTCAGTTTTCACCGCCATCATCCTAATTCCATTCCTCATAAAAATCAAACCAAGGTTCCCCTTCCCGCCCCCTGACACTGCTCCACATCTGCAGTCTCTTCCCCTCATCAATCCTACACACCACAGCCAGATTAATCTTCCCCAAGCCCACATTAATTAAAGCCAATACCCTGATCAAAAGCTGCGATGGCTTTCCAGCGCCCATTCATCAACTCCTCCACCTACGCAACTTCGGCGAAGGGCATTTCCTACGCTGCCATTTCTAAGTGCTCCTGCATGCTAAGTGCTTTGCCTGCATTATCTCACTTAATCCTTACAAGAGCCTTTTGAAGTAGCCAGCCATGTTCCCCTTCAAAGAGGAGGCCACTGAAGCAACTTCTCTAACCCTGCAGCTGTTGGGTGGTAAGGGCAGAGGTGGACCCCAGTGTATTTCCTTTGAATCCCTTAACTGTGTCGACTCCAGTAAGCCAAGCCTTCAACCGTCCAGACTCAATTCATCGACTCAGGTCTCCCACTTCCTGGTCTCTGTCGAAGCTGAGCCCTGCCTGGATCTCGTGCTTTCTCTCTGTGTACCAAAGTCCTGGGAGTTTACAAAGGCTCGGTTTTATATTTTTCTCCTCCGTGAAGGTGGTCTTCCTATTGATTTGTCTTTTGAAGAATGACAGCATGCTTCCTGGTGGCATCAGTTAGCACTTGATTATGCCGCCATTATTCTGTGTATGTGTGTGTAGTTTTTGGTTTAGCCTGAACACAGGCCAAATATATCTTCCTTTAATTGTCCTGCCACATTTAAGCACAGGGCTGCTACTCAAAACATACAAGATAGATTTAAGAACAAATGCTACAGTAATGTTTGATAAATTCAGGATTTAGAACAAATAATGGCTGCTTCACTAGATTTTGAAGAGAGAATATTTTTAAGCCCTTGTGGGAAAGGATTATATTTCATAGTACAAAAGTATTTGATATGGTGGAAGGAAAAAAACAACTGGGCTAACCAAGGACCACAAAATTTGAAATGAGTGGAGTAAGAGAGGAAATATATTGAAAGACACCTTTGAGTCTTCTGAAGCCTGATATTATATGTACTTTGCCAGCTAGTTAAGAGCTCCATATCCCGATCACCTGGAGCACTGCCCATCTTTTAGAGGCTTCATCCGCCTGAACTCACGTTACTTGCTTTCCATTTAAATACTTTCTCGACTTTTCACTGAGTTCTGGAGGGAACTGGAATCCAGTGGCTTCCTCCATCAGTTGTCATGGCGACGTCCCACTTTTGTTTAGCTTGTTAGAAGCATGCACAAGTTTATTGTCCCAATGTCCTATGCACTGTCACTGGAATTCCATCTCTTCTCTCAGAAAAGCTCATGTGTGCATTTAAAATTTCCTGGGAGAGATGAGCTCTGCCGCCCAAACAGAATCCAGGGCGGCAGTCTCTGGACACACTCTTCCCAGATGTCACCCAATGCCAGCTTTGGTGTGCTTTTCCCTATCACACACAAGCATGTACACACACACACACACACACCAGCTCAGTCACAGAAAAGTCCAACGTACTGGGCTGGCTTATTTCAATTACTAAATCAAGTGGCAGTTATGCGCAGTTGCATTCTGGAACATGAATGAAGCCATGCTAAGACACGACTGTGGTTTTGGGATGCGAAGAAAGGCTTTGCTTTCAGTTAGAGTGATCCTAAAGCAAGGCCATTTCAGTAACAATAGCTGTTATCTCTCACAGGGACTTATCATTTATCCTGTTATTTCACACAGGGATTTATTATTTATTCTATGTAGCACCTACATTGAGGCTGTACGGTGTAGCAGTTAAAAAGTCTGATACACGATCAGAGAATCCTATGTTTGAGTCTCGTTTAAATCACCATTTACCACTGTGTAAGCTTGGCTGGGTAAGTTATTTAACCTCAGTTTTCACATCTGTAAAATGGGTCTATTTCTCAGACTTTTTAAAAATTGAAATAATGCACAATGTCTGGTGTGGAGTACGTATTCATCTATTATATGCCAGGAACTCTTCTAGGGGCACTGACAAAAGGCCTTGCCCTGAGGAAGCTCAGGTTCTCCCTTGTGCATCTGGGGGAGAAGACAGAGGGCTCTGTGCCAAAGGCAGGCAAAGAGCAGACTGCATCCAACAACACAGTCATGGCACAGAGCAGTGAGAAGACATGCACAGTTATCCAGGAAAATAAGGTAAAATGAACCCAGAGAGCAGTCTGCTTCTGCTACGTTCTATCTCATTGTTTTTAAAGATTTTTATTTATTTATTTGACAGGTATAGTTACAGTGACAGAGAGAGACAGAGAGAAAGGTCTTCCTTCCACTGGTTCACTCCTCAAAATGGCCGCAACAGTCGGCGCTGTGCCGATCCGAAGCAGGAGCCAGGAGCTTCTTCCTGGTCTCCCATGCAGGTGCGGGTGCCCAAGCACCTGGGCCATCCTCCACTGCCCTCCCGGGCCACAGCAGAGAGCTGGACTGGAAGAGGAGCAGCCAGGACTAGAACCAGAGCCCATATGGGATGCTGGCGCCGCAGGCGGAGGATTAACCAAGTGAGCCACGGCACTGGCCCCTTCTCTCACTTTTAGAGGGTGTAAAAAGAAGAAAGCCTACTTCCGGGTGGATGGGAGTGGCATGGCTGTCTGCCAGAGGCCTGCTACAGCAGTCTGGCGCTGCTGTTCAGTCTGTATGGCTCCTAGTGTCACATGCTGGCATAATCTTCGCTATGCAAGGACTTCCCTCACTCCCATTTGGGAAGCCTCCAAAGGCTGGCAAGTCAACTTCCTGCCAAGTCCCCCAGGAAGGGGACTGGATGTCACAGATCATGTCACCTGCTGTCATTGCCTCCAGACTAAACAAATGGTTTTTTGTTCAAATTCTCTGAGGTATTTTAACATTTATTTTATTTATTTACTTCAGAGGGAGAGAGGGGTGGGGAGAGGGCGAGGAGGAGGGGACATTCCTCTCTGCTGGTTCACTCCCCAAATGCTTGCAATGACTGGGACTAGGCCAGGGCTGAAGCCAGTAGCTGGGAACTCCGTCCATGCCTCCCAAGAAAGTAGCAGTTACCTGAACCATCACTGCTGCCTCCCAGGGTCTGCACTGGTGGGAAGCTGGAGTGAGAAGCCAGACCTGGGGAATCAAACCCAGATACTCCAGTATGGGATGTGAGTGCCTTCACCACTGGGCTAAATGTCTGCTCTCTCTGAGATATTTTAATACGTGGATGGTGCTGCATTACCCTTGCCATGATTTACATCTTACTGTGTGTGTGTGTGTGTGTGTGTGTGTGTATGATTTCTTTTTCAACTGAAAACTCCTGCTGTATTATCTCAGGTGCATCCCGCCATGGCATCAGGGCCTCCATTGTTGCTTTATGGAACACAGAAGAAAACATTTCTATCCCTTTTATACAAAAAGCCATCCCAAATGAAGTACAGGTAAATAATACATGCGAACTAGAGCTCTCCCGTGGGTTTCTCAGTTTCCCACCACTGGGCTCGTGGAATCCACATGGATTTAGCACTTTCAAATTGCTGAGTGCCAAGCTAACAGCAGCAGCTCTGGGACGTGTGACAGACCCCCTTTGCTAGGCCTGTAGCAGAGAAACAGGACAATCTTCTACGCGTTTAACAGGTGGGCACAAACAGAATGTTAACGTCCAAGCTGGGAAGCCGCAAAGCGTCATACGGTGATCTCCGAGCATGCCCACTACGGGCCACTGCCCACGGAGCCCACTACCGCTTTCCTGCTGCTCTGCCTCTTGCAACAGAATCACCTTCAGCTCAGGCACTGGGGTGGGCAGGAGTTCATGTCAAACTTCCCTAAGAGACTCATACTCCTGCATGTATTAAAACCTTTATCTACAAAGAAGGGTCAGGCCGGAAGAGGAGGAAAATGACCAAATGTAAGTTTACAGACTTGATGGCTAAGGCCAGTCTTAAGAGAACGGAATCATCTTTCCAGGAATACAATCTTCAGACTGCGTCAGACCTGCAGCAACCTCACCTCACGCAGGATGGCAGGAGCTGAACCTGGGGCTCATCTTCTGGGCCGTCACTTGCTGTTGGGAAGGCGGAATGCCGACTGATAGTAACAGATGCTTATGCAGTGCCTCTGATGTGCCAACCCGCTTCACCTCTCACACCCACAGAGAGCAAAGCCACCAGTATTCGATCCATTTCTCAGATGAGGAAAGTGCCATGGTGGATAAATGACCACACCCAGCCAGCAACAGGCTGCAGCTGTGTGTGTGTGTGTGTGTGTGTGCACCCACGCATGCTCTCTCCTAACCAGTGAGGTAGCACCTGCACTGCCTGGGATGGTTATTTGTGGGAGGACTTAGGGACCCGTAGCAGGGACACATGAGAACATGTAGTAATGGCAGGAGAAAACCCAAGTAAAATATTATTTACACAAGAAAGGTCTGGCAGGGAGAGAGAAAACTCTTTCAAAAATGTGTTTGTGGCCCAGCAGGCTTCTAGTTACTTTGAATAAAAGTTGGTTGATGATCATTTTCAGCCCAGTAAGAACTGTAAGATTGGGTTTCAGCCTTCACTTGCCGGGGCTGTAATTCTATCGCTCTGCTCAAAGTTTCATGTAAATAAAGGTGCAAAAAAAGCCCCAAAATGAGCAGCTGGTGTTATTTCTGGTTTGAAACAGGTATGTTCTGATTGGAAGAGATGTTTAATGAATGGCCTGGGCGACTCACCAGATGCTGACAATGAAACATTTAACTCCAGCATTGACGGCTTCTGCCTCAGATCATCAGGTACACCTTCACCTGCCTGAAAGCCTTGTAGGAGTAATTAGCAAACAGGGAATTCAAGAATGAATCAAAGGACAGAGCCAGGAAGCCTTTGTTCACACACTGGCCGGCTCTTCCAGGAGGAAGAACAGGGCCGCCATGCTTATGGGGACAGGGCGGGCAGGAAGGAGTGAGGGTACTTGTTCCCCTTTTTCTAGGCTGTGAATGAAGAGCTGTTCAACTTCTAAAGGGAAACTCTAGCTACAGTTCACACCCACAGGAGGGGAAAGCAGCAGAAATAGAAGGGTGATTTCATAAGACAAAAATAAAACAAGGTCACAGGCATTTACCTCGGTCACCAGCACAGAACCGGCCCCGTCTGCCTGGCCCTGGAAGGCCTTGTCTAATTTTACAGATTTCTGGTGGGAGTTGGAGCCTTACATAAATGAAGAAATACAGTTGGATCTTTTCAGAGTGAGGCAAAGAGAGGCTGATTGTGTGACTTGAGTTTTCACTAATTTTGCCATAGGCCCCATCGAGTAAATTTAGTTTTGCCTAAAATGCTGCATGGATAATCTTAGAAGTAGACACAGGAACTTCTGAAAGGCTTCCAAGTCTTAGTCACATGACACACACAAGCCATGCCATAAATGCACAGTCACTGTTTTAAATGCATCTTTTGTTCTGTTTTGTCAGTGTGGCCCTTAGTCATCGTCTGACACAAATGTTCATCTTGATGGTGCTGTGTCTATGAGGAAGAGAAGCCTTGGAAGAGGCGGCTTCTTGTGAGTGGAAGAATAAGGCAGTTTTTGATTTGGGGATTACAAATCAGAGTTACTTATCCTCAGCGCCATCTCTCTTAGAAAGGTTGACTCGGATGGCTGTGGTTTATCGCAGCTGGATGACACTCTGACCGCCCACTCCTGGCCTTTATTTGTTCTCAGTGCTGTACAAATCAGGGAGGTAAGACCTCACTTAGAAAACCTCTGGGTGGAGGAAGGAATGAACAAAACTCTAGAAGAAGTTATTCCTGGAAATATTTTTTCCCAGTTTTTCTAATCTCAGTTTTCTCCTGCGAATACTTAAATTTTGCTTTTCAACATTTTTAGACAAATGGGTAGTCATAGTCCCAACCTTGCATCCCCTTTGGAATACGGTAAATAAATGCACACAAATGCAGGAGATGAGTGTGACGTGTAGTTCTCCACCTCGCTGTGTTTTGCCGTTGCCCAGGGTTCCTGGCTCTGTCCTGGGTGGTTGAGCTACAAGTGTGGGGAGGGGTTCTGGTGCCTCTGTTATTGGGCAGCTGTCAGGTGATTCTTACATAAGCCAGGTTAAAAAGCCAGGTCTGGTAATACAGTGGGCAAGAGGACCCTGTAGGTAGACAGCTGTGCCGCTGGCTGTTGGCTGTGCCATTTCCTCCCTGTGTGAACAGGATGAGCTTATTGGACCTCCCTGAGGAGTGACTTTCTAGTTTGTATGATGACATCAATACCTGCTCACGTGCAGGGCTGTTATGACGATTACATGAGACACAAAGGCAAGTTAAGTGCCACATGTACTACCTGGTACACAGTAGGTACCAAATAAGTACTGGGCCCTTCTTTTAAAGCTTCAGTGTCTTCACACCTGCTCTCCGAGACGGTGTTCACCCGAGCCAGGTGAGACAGGAGAAAAGTGAGGCTTGCAGGTTAGGATGCCTGTAAGTCTAGCAGATTCAGATTCCAGTTCACTTGATTATCAGCTGCAGCTCCTGCTGTCCTGTCCTCCGGAGACTGGCAAGTTCCCAGCCCTTGAGTTCTCTCCTTAGTGAGATCTAACCCCTCGGTTAGTGATCTCACCTTTTGATGGCTGAAAATGTCATCTACAGGCTACAAACTCCAGCCTGGCTGCTCTGAGTGGTAAAAAGATGTTAGACGCAGCAAGGTCAAGACTGGAGTCTTGGGCTGGCGCCGCAGCTCACTAGGCTAATACTCCACCTTGCGGCGCCAGCACACTGGGTTCTAGTCCCGGTTGGGGTGCCGGATTCTGTCCCGGTTGCCCCCTCTTCCAGGCCAGCTCTCTGCTGTGGCCAGGGAGTGCAGTGGAGGATGGCCCAAGTGCTTGGGCCCTGCACTCACATGGGAGACCAGGAGAAGCACCTGGCTCAGATCAGCGCGATGCGCCGGCTGCAGTGCACCGGCCATGGCGGCCATTGGAGGGTGAACCAACGGCAAAACCTTCCTCTCTGTCTCTCTCTCTCACTGTCCACTCTGCCTGTCAAAAAAAAAAAAAAAAAAAAAAAAAAAGATGGAGTCTTGATCTGCTTCCACTTCCCTCGCCCACCACGAGGAGCTGCTCCTCTGTTGTCTTCCCTAATGTAATAAATGGCAACTCCTTCCTTATAGCCCTGGAGATCAAACATCTTTGATTTCTCTTCCTTTACACATACATCCAATTCGTTAGCAATTCCTCTGAACTTTGCACTCAAAATATATCTAGAATCCAATGCTTCTTACCTCTGCCACGGCTATATATGCCTTTAATCAAACTACTGCCAGTTCTCGCCTGCATTGAAGCCTCAGTGCTGCCCCCGCCCACCCAGCCCAGATGGCCAGCAGCCCATCAGGATCTTGTCCCTTTTCCTGTCCTTCCAGTGGCTTCCTCCTTCATTCCAAGTAGAAGTCCTGCCAGCGTCCAAAAGGCCTAACCCAAGGACGCCCCCTCGCCTGCCGCCTTTCACCACTTCTCTTCTGACTCTCTCCCTGCACTCCGGCGTCCTTCTCCTCCCCCCCCCCCCCCCCCCAAGCACGCCCTGCCTCAGGTTCTTGGCCTTCCCTCTTCCTGCTGGTTGGAGTCTCCTTCCCCTAAATAGCTGTGTCCTTGTCAGGTCTCTGACCCAAGGTGCCGCTTAAGCCTGAAACCTTCCCACCTTATTCTCTTCCTGGCTTCATTCCTCCCCACTACACTTACCACCGCCTGTGTGCCTTATCTTACGTAAGTGCTTGTCTGCTTATGACCACTGAAAACTAAGCCAGACAAGAGCACGCAGTTTTATTGTGTTTTGGTTACCAATGTATCCCTGAAGCCCAGTAGAACAGGCCTGGTGCACAGTAGGCACTGAAGGAGCTCTCATTGAATGAATCAAGTAGATAGGGTTTTAACAGCATCTTTCCATTGGTAACTTACAGAGCAAAACCACAGCGAAGGCATCTCTGAGAAGTGTCACCACTATAGAATCATTGACAATGCCCAGCTTCAGTGTAGACGACATTCCAAATCAAATGTAACAGTGTATAGGGCTGGCCGAGGACAGGGCTGGCCACTGAGGTCACTCAGGATGTGGCCTGAAGTACTTCTCACCTGAGGGTGGCACTGCTGAGCAGCACCCTGAGACCTGCGCCTCCCCCCGCAGGTGCTGCTGAACCTCCACTGCCTCCACCTGTGTACAGCAGCTTTTCTTAAAAGTATTTATTTGAAAGGCAGAGTCAGTCTCTGTCTCTGTCTCTCTCATGCACACACACACACAGAGAGAGAGAGAGAGAGAGAGATTAAGAAATTCTATTATTTTATCTGTTGGTTCACTCCCCAAATGGATACAATGGTCAGGACTGGGTCAGGCTGGAGCCAGGAGCTTGGAACTCCACCCTGACTTCCCACATGGGTGGCAGGGGCCCAAATTCTTGTACCATCATCTTCCATTGCTTTCCCAGGAGCATGAGCAGGAGGCTAGATCAGAAGTGGAGCAGCTGGGACTCAAACTGGTGCTCATATGGGATACCTACATTGCAGTCAATGGCTTAACCTGCTGTGCCACAATGCTGGGACCCATAAGCATTCTTGACCAATATCATGTTTATGTTTGGTTCACTGCCCTTTTGGTAGCACTGACTTCTAGAAAGCAATGATTTTTAAAAATTTATTTATTTAGGTTACTTAAGAGATGGGAGATGGGGAGAAATCTCTCATCCGCTGGTTCACTCCCCAAATGCCTGTAAACACCTGGCACCAGATGGTGAAAGCCAGAAGCCAAAACCAGTCAAGGTCTCCATGTGGTGACAGGGACCCAGTTACTTGAGCTACCATCTGCTGCTTCCCAGGTTCTGTATTAGCAGAAGCAGGAATCAGGAGTGGAGCCAGGACTTGAGCCTAGGCTCCCTGGTAGGTGATGTAGGTATCCCAACCAGTGTCTTACCTGCTAAGCCTCAGGCCCACCCTGGAAAGCAGCAATTCTAACTCGTGTTGCTTTTGTGAATGTTTCCACGGCTCATTGCTTTGTGAGATTCTTTGAAAAAAAAAATCACATAGACTTCCCTTTCATAAAGGGATTTATACAACTATAAGGATAACTTGAAATGGGAGGCATTGCAAAATTACTTAATCATGCTTCAAGTCTACCCACAGCTTAGGGAAACCTGGTCTCATAGACAGTGAGCTGCAGTGCTGGAGTGAGGGCAGGGCAGGCTGGCTCTTCTTTGGTTCAGATGATACTTCATGAAGTGCACTTCAACATCCATGTGCTAGGTTTACTGTGCTGGTACAATGAAAACGCAAAAGGGCTGTTGAAGTTATGCAGAAATATGGGAACCGCAGCTCCAGATGGGAAGAACTAGGGCCTGGGTTTTAGCCTTCCTAGCAGGACCACCGGATCAGATACTGAGACCACAGGACAAGGAGGTGTGTGATTCCTGGAAACCAGGGGCCAGGCCTACTGAGGTTTTTTTTTTTTTTTTTAATCTTTATTGTTTATTTATTTTTATACAGCTGTTAGTAATATGTTAGGAACACTTTTGTCCTAAGTACCTCCTTTTGGCTAATGAAGACCTAAAACGTATCTGTAAGTGGGGGTACACTGGGGCCAGGCTAGGGTTAAAAAGGACAACAGCTAACATCCACTGAAGGGTTACCCAGGCTGGTTCCTGCCATTGTCAAAAAGTACTGCACAGCACCTGACTGGATGGCTGCTGGGTCAAGTGCTTCCCAGACAACCTGAGCCTGGGTGCGGAGCCCAGCTCCTCTGGAAGCTGAGAGGTGATTCTTGGGTGCGTGTAATGGAATGCCTTTCACCTCTTGATGCGCGTAATACTCTCTTTTTAAGTGTGTTACAAATATCTGATGATCTCAACTTAAAAATGTATGAATCAGTAGTCCTGGGCTAAGGCTGCATAAGACAAATATTTTTAAATTTTTAGCAAACAAGTTGCTATGATTTTACAGTGTGTTCTTTGAGGAATGCTGATTTTATAGTGTCTGAAGAGCTCAAGATTCCAAAGCTAAATACTTAGGCCTTTCACAATTAGAGAATTCCTGACTGGCAGAACTAGAAGGCTCCAGAGGTCACCTAATCTGAACTTTTCATAGCTGGAGAGCCACAGGCCTGGGCGGTTCTGAGCACAGGGCTCTTTCTGCAGAACCCACACAGCTGAGCATAGTGGCGAACGGTCAGAGGGGCCAGGTCAAATCCCTTTGGAACCTCACTTTCCTTATCTGGGGTGACTGTGGGAGTCACGGAGCAGGTGCAGGGGAAGTGACCTACACAAAGCTGGTCGTGGCTGAGTCCTGGCTTCTTCCCTGCAGAGGATGTAGAGCAGCCAAGAAAGCTGAAGGTAGGTGCAGGTTAGCCATCCCTCCACAACCTTGCCAGCAGGTTTTAATGAAAGTGAGCTGACCCCCAGGCGAGTGTCTTTAAACTTATCAAGTGTTAGCAGTCAAGTACAAGAACAGTTGATGCAACCTACTCTGTAAACTGTCTGTCCCCTCCCTGCCCCTTCAGGAGCTCTCCCGGCACCTTGTGGGAGGAGTTTCAGAGCACACACCTGGCTACAGGATGCCCGGACTCTCTCTGTTAGCCTCGGGCGACCACGGGTCCTCCTAACAGCAGTTGGACTCAGAAACAGTAGGGAATCAAGGTTTCAGGACATCCCCAAGGATTTCACATGCACGCTGTAGGATTTGTCCCACTCTTTCAGCAAGTGGGAAGTGCCTCTAGTGCTTTTAGGGCAGTCTGCATATCAGTAAGAGTTCATTTATTACATTCATCGTGCAAAGTATCAAGACAGTAATTTCACCAATCAAAATCTACTTCTGAATTGATTATGCTAACTAGTAAAGTCTTTGGTTCATCAAGATATAGGGAAAAGTATTTGCTGTAGATGACTGTAAAGAATTTCCTTTCTGATGAAATAGTTAACACTCCAGCAAGAATTTTCCATTAGAGAAACTGGCTGTCCCTGGTGCTGAAGTCTAAATTAACTAGTGCATATGTAAGTACTACACTGTCACCACAGAAGCATTTTAAAGTAAATTACTTCATGTAACAAACACTTAGCACATGTAGGCCTATTAAGTACCTAAATAATGTTAGCTGTTGTTATTACTATCGAAAATGTGTTGAATAAATCAACAAAAGGTAGAGAAACAGTTCTATAACATGAATTAAATAATAATCTAAATGAAAGTAATCTTACATTACTTAAATCAAGACTTGCTCTTTTTACTACTTGGTATCAGAAACTTGGGTTGAAGTTTAGAGAAAAAGAGACAGCAGAAGTCAAAGCCTTCCATGGCAACTCTTTGAGGCAGGGGACAAAACCTCACTAAACAAGGTACAAAGGGCCTCATCTTCAGACGTTGGGTTATGATCCGTTAGTGAGGTGCAACATAAATGATGGGTCACACAGCACAATGTATTTGTGAATGTAGGTTGTGGTTAAGACTGCTTGCTAATCCCTGGTATAGAAAACGGAGAGGAGGAAGAGAAGTGTGAGGGTATCAGTGTCGTTCTTCCAGGAAGACTTCTGGCTCCTTGTTAGGATGAGTGCCACATAGGGTCGGACTGCAGGCTCCTCACAGAAGCTACCTTATCCTTAACTTCATCTTTGCTGCTTGGAGCCCTGCTGGCTTCCTCTGGGGAACAAATGCTTATCACTTAGAGAATTTACATTTCTCCCTTTCTTTAGGAAAAGTAGAACAAAACGATAGTCTCTTTCTCTCTTTTCCTTCCTTCTTTTCTCCTTCCCTCCAGGAGAGAGGAAAGAGGGAGAGGAGAGATCCCACCTGCTGGTTCACTCCCCACCTGCCCACAATGGCTGGCTGGACTGAAGCCGGGAGCCAGGACCTCTAGGTTTTCCAGGTAGGGGACAGGGACCCAATGACTGGAGTCACCACTATTGCATCCCAGGATTCACATTAGCAGGAAGCTGGAGTCAGGAGTCAGAAGTGGGTGCTGAACCCAACCACTCTGATATGGAATGCAGGCATCCTAGCTCATGTCTTAACTGCTAGGGGAAGCACCCACCCCTCCCTCGTGTAAAGTTTTGTTTTAGTAAAATCTACTGTCTATAATTTCAGTGGTATCTTTAAAGATCTGTAAATGTCAGAAGCCACCACACTGAAAATGAGGCTGGCACCACCCACTTTAAGTAGACTATAACTTCTGGGACACATGGAAATAGATGTTGATGGAAACAATTATAGGTGTGAATATTTTAAAACTAACTTATAATGAGCAAGATATCCAGAAGTTATTTTCTCTTTATAGTCTTTTTTTCTTATAAAATCTTTTAAGATTTGTTTACTTATTTGAAAGCCAGAGCTACACAGAGAGAGGAAAAGAGACACAGAGAGACTCAGAGAGAGAGAGAGAGAGAGAGAGAGCACTTCCATCTGCTGGTTCACTCCCCAAATGGCTGCAAAGGCCAGGACAAAGCCAGGCTGAAGCCAGGAGTCAGGAGCTTCTTCCAGATCTCCCACATGGGAGCAAAGGCCCAAGCACATGGGCCATCATCTGCTACTTTCCCAGGCACATTACCAGGGAGCTGGATTGGAAGTGGAGCAGCAGCCTTACTCACTATGCCACTACACCACAGCGCTAGCCCCACCATTTTGTAGACTTTAAAGAGCTTTCCTATACTATAATCCAAGACAGTTCTAGACATTAAGGAGGCCTGGGAATCTAGTCTCTGCTGGCTATATAATCTGGGATGAATAAAAATTTCTATGATTTCATTTTTCATATGCAAAGTAAGATAATCAATACTGATCTAATAATTCAAAGTTGTTCAGGTAACATGCTTAAAACATTAAGTGCTTAACATGTTCAGGGTTAAGAGCTTTAAAAAAAGGGCTGTGTAGGGGCGGGCATTTGGTCTAGTGGTTAATATCCCAGTTAAGACACCTGCATAGTACACTGAAGGACCTGGGGTCAATTCTCTGCTCTGGCTTCTGATTCCAGTTCCCTGCTGACGCAAACCCTGGGAGGCAGCGGTGATGGCTCAGCTAGTTGGATTCCTGCTCCCCACATGGGAGATCTGGATCGATTTCCAGGCTCCCGGCTTTGGTCCAATCAGGATGTTGTGGGCATCTGGGAAATGAATCAGTGGATGGGAGCTGTCTCCCTACCTTTCAAAAAAAAAGTACCGCTCAATTGGAGGGTAGTTTTCTTAAAATAATGTTTTTTAAAAAATATATATGCCAAAATGAATCACATGATAAACTTCAGGGGAATACTAGAAATGCAAACTTGCATTTCCTCTGAAGAAAATGATCCCAATGTTATGAAATGATCTTTATAGGTCCAATTGTAAGTCATCCTTTAGCATTCTTGAAAAGTTTCCAATTAAAATGGAAAACAAAATCCTTTTAAGTTTGTTTCTCTGAAGACATTCTTGGGAGTGTCCTTTCCTTCACACATGCATGAGGGTCTCCAAAGAGTTCAGGGAAAATATGTATGATTAAAACAACAACTCATGGATTTAAAAACATGCTGTACATATAAGTGTATCTTTCAATTCCGTTTTTTCACAAGTTTTTTGAATACCCACCTAAAAGTGAAATTGTTATTATCTTATGGAGTGGAAATATCCACTGTAGACTCTTAGAAACTTAAAACTGGAAGGAATCTCAAGTACTGCTTTGCTCATCTCATTGTACAGACTAGGAAATGAGGCCTATCAAGTGCTTTGTTCCAGTTTTTGGTGAAAGAACTTGAACTTGAATTCAGATTAGAATCAGTATGTGGTCTTCCCAGAAATCTATATCTACGAAAAAACTATGTTCTTTTTTTTCTTAAATCTTTTTGTTTATTTGAGAGGCCAGGGAGAGGGTTAAGAGAGGGTGAGAGACAGGAGAGAGAGAAAGGAGAAGGGAGAGGGGGAGGGGAAGGGAAGGAGAAGGAAAAGAAGATGATGAAAAAGAATGAGAGAGAGAGAATGCACTAGAGCCTCTATCAGCTGGTTAACTTCCCAGACGTCTGCAACAGCTGGAGTTGGGCCAGGAGCTCAATCCAGGTCTCTCGCATGAGTGGCTGCCTCCCCGGGTCTGGATTAGCAGGAAGCTGGAGGCAGGAGCCACAGCTGGAACTCGAACTCAGGCACTCTGAGGCAGGATGTGGGTATTTCAGCCACTCAATGGAACCCCTGCTTCCTTCCTCCCCTTTAACAAAAAACTACATTCTTTGAGCTAAATATGTAGTTTCCTTTCACATTTCAGTCTTGTAACTGTGTGAGCGTGGGCCCACAATGAAACATACACAACACAAGGCACTGTCGCCTGAATCTGTCTTGTACACAAGTGTCTGCCAATGCAAGACACACAGTGGACCTTTAGTAAGTGCTGAGAATGTAGACAGCATCCATTGATTTCAGAACCGCTTTTGCAAGTAAGAAAAGAATTGGGAGTCTCATTGTTGACTACCAGCAGATAGTTGGTATGTTCTGAAATTACATGCTTTCCTTTTGCTACTTAAAAACATTAAATAGTAATACAAACATACATTTAACTTACTTTCTTTGAACATCCTGAAACAGTCTCTTTCTAGGTATAGTGGGAAAGTTTTCTACGTACATTAGAACTATAGAGAAGCAAAGAGATTTGAATACTCAAGAGAAAGAGAACCATAAAATACAAGTAAAATACAGTTTCCGCAGGATATCTGGGATGGAATTTCTTTCTTGGTGGGTTCCATTGACTGTGTACTGAGCCACTCCTAACTAGAGAACACACTGCTTTTCAATATCTGCTATGTAAACTATTTTCTCATGATTCCACACATATCACCATCAAACTGGGGAATAATTTGAGAGAGCTCCTGGTTTTCTGGCACCCCACAGCCCATGATGCCATCTTGGTGAATATAAAACTACCTGCAACCCTGAGCTGAAACTAGGGGAGAGCAGCAAACAAGCCCTGTAGTATTGTTTTAGACGAAGCACGGGGATAGCACTGCACTTGCTCGGGCCTCCTCTTTCTTCCTGAACGAACTCCAGGGAATGGCATCATGTCAGGCTTTCCAGATGGATTATGTGAAGCCATAGCTCAATGTCATTTTCAATAGGAAGCCTCATAATTAAAGGTCAAATAGTCACTTCATCTGCAATCAATCAATAGAAAAAGTACTAATACGAAGAACTAATCAATCAATGGCAAATGCGCTAATAAAAGCAATGAATCAAATTCAGTATGTGTGTAATGCAAGTACATGGAAGAGAGTGAGACAGGGCAAAAGTGAGAACAATAAAATAAATTGAAGGTGCATATATAGGAGAATACTCAGAAAGCTTCTCGAGCGGGAGTCTTCACCTTTGGTTCACTGGTTGTGTGGGTTATCACTGGGCCTGCAAAGATTTATTCTTAAATACAAATACTGGACATAATAATGAGTGGTCCTTAATTGTTAAAGGCATATGTAGATATGTGTAAAATCACTGGAAGAAATATGATGACAGTGATTGCAAAAGGGAAAAATAGACCTCTAAAGTACCAAGCGGGCACATCACAATCTGCTGTATTTCATCTTTGTCTGAGAGGTGAGAGAAAACATCACTCTAAGAGATCACTCCTGAAATGTCCCCCTACTTTCTGAAACATAAATTCCTCACACTCGGTGTGATGTTCTTTCCTTTCCTTGCAGGTAAGAACTTCCAGTGGGACAATGTTCAGCATGTAGCTCAGGTCACTGTCATGGTGTGTCCTCCAGACCAGGCATGTCAGATCACTAATAGAGGGAAACATGCACCGGATCTCAAAAAGACGGTCACGGCACATTTACAGGGCTTACCAAATCCCTTCTGGCAATGGCACGCAAGTATCACCTGCTACATGCAGAAATAACTATCTGCAGAAATAAGGGTGGTCTCTCTGAGATAAAGGAAGCAGCTCAGAGGCTATTTTTATAAAGATTACCCAGGAGGCTGTAGGAGGGAAGCCAGGCATGACCAAGGTGTGGCAGAATATTTGAGTAATAGTGAAGTAGAATATTCAAAGTAAAATTCTCTAATCTTAGAGCTAAGGAAACTGAGGTCAGCTCCAGTATTTAAGTCTGACAAGTCCAAGAGAGCTTAAGTCTACCTTGTTACAGAATTAACGAAGGATTTATACTCTATGGTTACTAGGTACCACACTAGTATCTTACTGGAGTTTCTACTTCATGTGAGAACACTGCAAATGCAAACAAAAAATACAACTCAACCCAACCCTTTGCAGCAAAAATAACTACTTCTGATTGCTGTTCAGGTCATCTGCTTGCCTGGAAATTAGCTTTCAGAAAGTATAATATAAGAATGGAAGGGCATGGCTGTGGGATTAAGAGAAATGAAGACACACACACATCAAACACACACACAAAGGAAAGAAAAATAAGAGTGACTGGGTAGGATTTTGCTTATAGTAAACAACAAAATGCTGGTCGCACCGCAGAGTACATCATGGAGATGCTTCTTATACTTTGTTCTACGCAGCCAGCTCTATATAGCACAGAATATCAAGAGGAAACAAAACACATCCATTTTGGTTTTCCTGTCAAAAGCAAATCCCTAGGAGTGGGCCCATTTGCAAAGTCCGTGGCAGACATGCAGAAACGTATTTGGTGTGGCATGGTTCAGTGAGAAGTGCAGGGACGTGGGCTCACTTGGTCCCGCTCTCTGTACATCTAGGTGGCTGGCAGCACCTGCCTCTCACTCTCTAACCTTATAAAAGGCTCAAAGGTTCCAGAAGACCTGGAACACTGGACACCACATCACAGTAAGATACAAGGGAAAGAGGTGCAAGATGATTTTTTGTTTGTTTCTTGAGGTCACCCACATTTGTTAAGTGAAAGTCTACAAGACAGGGGTCAGGGCACTAGGACCTTGGAAATGGTAACATAGTTTTAAATAATATTGCTAACAATAATGAATAATAATAGTTATTGCTTATAGATTGCCTACTGTGTGCCAGGTAGCACAGCAAGCTCCCGTGGTGGCCATTTCATTGAGTTCACAGCAAGCTATGTACAGAACAATCATTATACTCTTTTGGTCATGGATTGACTACCTGTTATCTACCAAATACAATGCCAAATACCTAACAGATTTTATTCTTAACCTTTACAGTAAAAATAATCATTTTTTACAGTAAAAATAACCAATAACCATAAAAAGTATTATGCTGCCCATGTTATGCATGAAAATCTAAGGTCTAGGAAGATTAACTGATTTGTCCAGGTTCACAGAACCATGGTTGGAATATGGTTCCCAAAAGCTCTTTCAACTTTAATTTCATGATGATTAGGAAGAAAATCAAACAGACTGCAATGCATAAATAGTATATACATAATTTATCCCAAGAAGCTAAAGTCCTAGATAACAACTGCTTCTCTATCTCTAAATCATTTTCCAAACTTGGTGAGGCTGACAAAACACTCAACCCGACAAACATATTTGAGATTAGTAAGAACAATATGAAACTTCTTCACTTTCTAGTTTACTGATGTAATTTCTTTAAAGTGAACACACTTAGAAAAATATCCTAATTGCTTGTTCTCTTAAGTGAGTCACGTGTCAAAATGAAGACTTATTTTTAACGTAAGTTTTTTACCTTGAGATGCCTTCACACCAAGGAGTTTGCGAATGATGTAGAGTTCAATAAGGTTTCTGATTACTTAATAGCTTTTAATGACTAACAACATAGATTCTGGATATCTAACTGGTTGTTGGGATAAAGCCACATAATTAGATAAAATCAAGTAGAAAATAGCACTTTTCTTCTTAGTCTATTTTTATCCATTAAATAAACTTTTATTTCACTTTCTGTGCTAATCTTACTGAGCTAATGACAATTATATTGTGTTTCCTTGTAGCAATAACACTTTAAAATGAACTTTAGGTTAATGTCAATATCAAATAGAGTAATAATCTTATCCCTATCTTGCTTTGAGAAAAGCAAGTTAACATCTCTCCAGAGGTAATTCTACATCTTTGCAAAGTCATTTTTTTCTAGCTCTTTTTTTTTTCTTTAGAAGCAGTCCCCTCCAATCTATGGCCTTACCCCAGTGCTAAGGTTAACATTTTACATTGGCAATATTTTATGAGAAGGGAAAACATGACTGCAAATTATGCTAAGCCCACACCATTAAACTGAGGCCCTGATGGCTGGTTTGATCAAATAACAGTGTTTCAATGCGAGACCCACCCTCACGCTGCTATTGCTCTTTCTCTAACAGGTGATTCCATTTAATTTGAAATTAAATTTCAAAATCATAATCTATAACTAGAGGAGGGCAACATACAGTCTTCATCTCTGTGAATCACTTACCCAGTGTGAGGGATTTGTGTGTAGAACAGAAAATGATAGCCACTGTATCTGCTGGCGTGAAGCCCGAATTATTCCTAGGGACAAAAATAATTTTTTACAAACACTTTAATGAAAAGCCTTTTGAACATACCCAAATCAAGTGCCGCACCTACCTTCATGTTAACCTGCCCTTGACCAGTCCTAGGGACAGACTTAATGTTACACCCAAAAGTAGAGAAGTGTCTGAATTCTTGCTAGAAAATCACTTCTGAGTCATGAAAAGGAGCACAGTTAAAAAAAAAAAAATGTGCGTGCGCTCTTGAGAGCACCTATGCAATCAGGCCATGGTACAGACCTTTACAAGTGAGTGCAGCCAAGAGCTCTGCTGGCTAAGTCTGCTGGGTATCACTCGGTATTACCCAAGGCTTGGAAGAATAAATGCACCTCCAGAAACGCTTTCTCAAGGAGCAGAACAGGCTCTTGGAAACAAACACACACTTTTGAGGACATGATATGAACAAAGGTTTATTGTCGTTTTTTAAGTAAACAAAATAATCATTTTTTTAAGCAGTTACTATGTGTCAGTTGCGTCTGCAAGGCCTTTACAGATAAAGGTAATAACCTCAAAAGGTAGCTGATGCAACATCCCTGTTTGCATATGAGAACGCTGAGGCACTTACTCAGGGCTCATTGCTGCTGAGCGTGAGAGCCAGGATTCAAACTGAGGCTGGCTTCTGTGCCTCTGCTCTTAACTATGTTCTGCTTTGTTACACGATATGTAAAGCATACAAAAAAAAAAAAAATCCTGCCTAATGAAAACTGATCGCAAATTATGGTGGCGATCAGTGCTAGGGGCAGAGTGTCACAAGAGGATTTCCCAAGCTGGGTTACAAAGGGCTCAAATGGTTAGGAATGTAATTATTATGACTGTGCCCGTATATTTTAGAAACGATTCCTTCCTGTAGGACCAGGGCTTGGCCATATAGTGACTCTATTCATTCCCTGCCCTGAACTCTGGCAGGAGAGTGAGCAAAGGGAAAAGTGCTCCACAAACTGAGTGTGTGTATACAGTTGCCAGTACAACAATCTACCCATTGTTCAGGATCACTACAGCTCCCTTAGTAACCGCATCCCCCTGCATAACCTTTGCTGGGAGAGAAATCTTCCCTAAATAAACCCCACATCCTGTTTCCTTTGTTACTTGATCACTGGAGAGGACAGGAGCCCACTCCTGCTCCCCGGCCCCCCCCCCCTCCCCCTCCCCTTGTGCACCAAGAGAATACTCCAGAGGCCCTGTGGTCTCTTGTGCTCTGAAAGGGATGTGTGTTCCTGCTTCCTAAGCAGCCTGGCTTCTGGCTGCTATTTAGGAAGAACGCCCCACGAGGCATCCCTGGTGTCTCACCCGGCTGAAGGTTCTCCACGGATCTGTCCTACTTGGGTATAAAAAGATGGCCCTGCGTTTCCACATTCTAGGCTCACTTTTATATTGTGACGCCACTACAGATTCTTAAACACTGCACTCCATGGCTGACATATTTCGCCATCATTTTATTTTCTAAGGGGATGGCCTAATGGGGAAGGGCTCCGGGAGGGTCTGTGAACTCAGAGGCTGAGGGAGACCAGCACAGGGGAATAAGCGAGGGGCGAGAGAAGAACCAGGCCTGGCCTGCCAGGGGAGAGCGATAGGAGGACGTTCGCTGGAGAACCGTCCTAGAAGACGTTAACAGTGCAGTGGGCCCTTCGAGAACAGGTCGCCACTCAAGTGGCTCCGTATCTTAGGGTAAGGGATGGAAGAGCTGCAGGGTGGGTGCACGGGGGCAGGGGGCAGAGAGCAAGTGCTTCAGGCTGGCTTGTGAGCAGGGACCATCAGGGTGGACTTGCCAAGACCGGGTAGAGGAAGTGGCTGAAGGACTCGGGCCAGTATGACATGATCAGATGTGCTTGTAGGGTCTTCAGTGTAAGACTCCAGATGGTGAGGTTAGGAAGGAAGTGGGGAGCTGTAAGGGCCCCCAAAGAATCAGTGAGGGCAGCAGGTGGCGGCAGAGGCAGAACGGAAGGAGCCTGTCACCTGTTAACTTTTATGCAATGTCCCAACAGCCTGAGAGCCCAGGCTTCGGTGCCTCTCACCGGATCTTAAATCCAGACCATCCTTTCGCTTAGACAGAAAATGAGGATGACACAGCCCGACTCCTGGGGTCACTGTGAGGACACAAGCCTACGTCTGTGAAGAGTCTGGCTCACTGTGAGGGCTTCATGTTTGCATGGCTGCTAGTTTGTTTGTTTGTTTGTTTATTTATTTATTTATTTGCTTTGAGAGAGGAGGAGGAACCCAAGAGAAACTGGAAACTTAGAGCATATTGGAAGGCACTAAAAGTGCCAGAGAACGGAGGAGGAACAGGCTGGTCCAGGGTGGCCTGAGGGGGGCAGTCGAGGAGCTGACGTTAAATTTACTGGGTTTGGAGTAGTGAGAAAGGGCAGCATGTTCAGGGAAGAAAAAGGGTCATGGGAGATTTGGACGTGATTATAGAGAGCAAGCAAAGATGCAGTGGATGGGGCTGGCGCTGTGGCACAGTGGGTTAACGCCCTGGCCTGAAGCACGGGCATCCCATATGGGCGCTGGTTTGAGACCCAGCTGCTCCACTTCCAGTCCAGCTCTCTGCTGTGGCCTGGGATAGCAGTAGAAGTAGTAGAAGATGGCCCAAGTCCTTGGGCCCCTGCACCCACATGGGAGACCTGGAGGAAGCTCCTGGCTCCTGGCTTTGGATCGGCACAGCTCTGGCCATTGCGCCATCTGGGGAGTGAACCAGAGGATGGAAGATCTCTCTCTCTCTCTCTCTCTCTGCCTCTCCTCTCTCTGTGTAACTCTTTCAAATAAAAAAATAAATCTTAAAAAAAAAAAGATGTAGTGGATAGAAACCACCGATGGATCCCGGTTCCCAGCTGTCGCACCCTGGTTCCCAGGAAGCCGGAGAGGACACGACCAAAGGGTCAGCTGCACAGGGGTTTCTGTCCATCTGTGGGACACCAGGTGGAGAAAAGGAAGGCAGGGACAGATATCTTAGTTTTTTTGTAAACTCTGAGGCAACTCCCTCATCCTCAGAGTGTTTTGGGGAACGCAGACCTGGGAACCGAAGAAATTAGGACAGCTTGGAGCAGGCAAATGGGGAGGTGATGTTGTGAAGCCAACTCAGAACCAATGAGAAACTCCGGTGCGGGAGAGCATGCCCCCGTGACTGCAGTGCACTTAGCACAGTCTGGGGGTGTCCTCCAGCAACGCCTGCAGTGTTAGCAACACTACGAAGACCGCTGCTGTCTGTGGCTGCCCCTGCTGCCAGCCAGTCACTGCCGCACGCGGGCTTGTGCAGGTAGCTTCCTTCCCAGGGAGCCTGGTGAGGCGTTTGCTTTTGGGAAGTCTCTGGTTAAGAAGCTCTGATGTTATCTGCCATTGACTGTCTGTCACTCATAGCAGTGTGTACAATGAGGGCAAGGAGGAGTCTGTGCAAGCTACGCTAACTTGTCCTGTTTCAGGTAAGGAGGCGGAAGCTGGGCCGGCACGATGCTTGTTCCTCTAAGTTGGATCGTGCTCCCTAATCCTACTGCTACAAAGTCCATCAATGGGAAGGGAGGATGAGGCTCTTGAGGCATCCACTTGCCATGGTTAAGGTTAGAAACAGCGTTTCTCTTCAGTAAGGATACCGGTGTTCTAGCTAAGTCCTACCAGGACCCCGTATCACGGATCTCCTCGGGGAAAGTTCCTAGGGCAGCTGCCCTTACCCCGACTCACAATGCTGGTGCAGGACACAGTGAGAGCACTTTGCATCCAGTATTTCTTCCGTCTTAGGAGTAAGACTGCCCTGCTTTTCCCAAAAGGCAAAGCACGAAAAAGAAGTTAACAGCTTCCCTAAAGTCTCGCAACTGGGTAGTAGGCTGTCCCGCATTGTGGGGATCAGTTTGTCCTCTGAGAAACAAAATTGGAAGAATAAAACCCAAATGCCCTACAAAGTTGAATGGGAGGGCACAGCTGTCTCGGCAGGGCACCTGTCCTCAGCCGTACTCTGTCCTGGGTAATTTCCTAGCACGAGGCCATGGTGGTACACACAGAGTCCTGGCCATGATACTGACGCAGTAACAACTACAATTATTTTCAGTGATTAACATTTCTATTGTGTCTGGACACATTCTTGAAAGCAATCCCATTACTATTTATTTTCTAACTCAACCTTATCTCTTTTTAATATCGATTTTCTTTTTATCCCTTTTTATAATTCTTTTGATCACTTTGGCTTCCCTTGAGATGTTGATTTCCTTTTTCGTCCCAACTGGTCCTTTTTAGTCGCTTCTACAAAGCTTTCAATCCGTGTTTTCCACATAATATTTACTTTGCCTTCCTTTGCAGTGCCCACAAAGGAAAACATGTCAGGTTTTACTGCTGGAATCGCAGACTGTGGAGCAGGAGCAGTCCTCTGAGGCTGCTCTGCCTGAGCCCGCTGTGTTGCGAGGGGGGACGCTTCCGTGCGACATGTTTTCATTTGTTAACCTCTGTACCGTGGCTTTGTCTTTGCTCATTTTCTGAGAAGACCGCGTCTGTCATTAGTTATATGGAACTCTACCAGTTACCCAGGGCTCAGTACTTTCATCGCCGAAACGACCAGGGGACTCACCATTAATAACAGCGCCTGTCTTCCCTCCCGCCCCTCCCCTCGTTCATTCTCCGAGGACCATGGGGAGAGGCCCATGGAGACATCTGCTGAAAAATGCATGGATAAGGACCAAAACATCACAACTATTTCAATATTTGTTTTCTTCCTTTCTCTTTCTTAATGGTTTCTTTTATCAACCTAGTGTTACTTTCATTAGGTACCAAACTGTCTTTGACATATTTTTAAAAGGTTCCTAAGTATTGCTATTTTTTCCTAAGCTTTTCTAACAGTTTTGGTGAGCTTTGATGGTTTTCCAAAGCTGCAGAAAGTTTAGGTTGCTATGGACAGTTGGCTTGTGCACTGATGAATGAACTTCCATTGTGCAGTAATCGTGACACAGAAAAGTGAAAAGAGTGTATTGCCAAGCTAGGAAAGTAATGCCCTCTCTTCTATCACTCATTTTTAATATAAAAGAAACTATTTTGCTATGCTAGCTATTCTATCATAGCTAATATTTTTTGAGCATTTCTCTATGTTAGGCATTTTGCTGAGGGCTTTATGTGCATATGATTGAATTCTAATTACTAAGCCTAACTATATAATTCTAACACTTAGTTCAAACTATTCTGTAAGTACCATTACTATCTCAATTTTATGTATAAGGAAACTGAAAAAAAAATTACAAACTTTTCTGAAATCCAAGTCTGTTTGACCCCAGGGTCAGAATTTTTAACTGACTCTATTCTGTATACAGAGAAACAAGTATGCAGAATAATAACTCTCAGATTCATTTTAAACACTCACTAGCATGGTAACATGGTCAGTAAAAGCAAGTCAGTAAATCTAAGACCTGCTAATCAGATAAGCAGGTTGTTGTAAGAAAGTTGAATTTTCAAGGCTAGGTTGCTCTTGGTTTCAAGCTAAATTTCCACCATTCAGGTGCAGTAGCACACACCCACAAAAGACAGACCAATACCCATGCTAGTATTTTTGCCTTTTTTTTAAAAAAAAGAATTTTTATTTTAGAGATAGAGACAGAGACAGAGACAGAGACATAGAGAGAGAGAGAGAGAGAGAGAGAGAGAGAGAGATATCATTCCTATCCCCTGCTTCATTCCTCAAATGTCTGGGCTGGGCCAGAGCTAAGGCCAGGAGTCAAAAGCTCAATTCAGGTCTCCCACTGGAGGGCAGAGACCCAGCTACCTGAGCCATCACCATTGCCTCCCAGGGTCTGCATGAGCAAGAAGCTGGAGTCATGAGTGGAGTGCTTTCATGTGAGACATGGTATCTTACCCACGAGGCCAAACATCAGCCCCAGATTTTTGTCTTTTGATGCTCAAGTTAGTTTTAGATTCACTGAATTGGCAATGAAAAACTGAAACATACACACACACACACACACACACACACACATACACAGAGAGGGAGATGTTGCTAATTTTAAGTAGAAAGGAAGTAGAAAGGAATAAAACATAGGAAAAGAAAATGGAACTCAACAGCATATAGAACAGCAGGTCTTCGTTCAAACTCTTTGTGTATCTGACCACTTTGTGTGTGTATGTGTGTGCTCCTTATAAGTTCCCTGACCAAAACAAGTACTAGGAATTTAAATGCAGTTGAAGTAGGTTAGTACCATGGGAAAAGCATGGGCTAACACTTCTGGAAATGTCACATGGAAATGGGTTTCAATTTTAGGTGTCTACCTGCCATCTGATTTTCAGTAAGTTATTTACTAAAATTTGATTTCAGGCAAATTACTAAACTCAACTTTCCTAAGCATGGGTCCTCATCAGCAAATAGCAGTAAAAATGCATATTATCACAGTCTCTCCCGTTGGATGTACATGACACGCCAGATGCACAGTCCTTAGCTCAGTGCTCAGCACAGTGAGGGAGGCGCTCAGTAAATGCTGGTAGCTTTCACTCCTCCAATAAAATCCTCAAGAGCCATGGGGTCTTTCAGCATGAAAACAGAGTGAAAAACACCTTTTACATTTCCTCCATTTGCAAAAAGATCCCCCAATTTTAATGCAATATGTTGTAGCTATACAACCATTACCTTGGAGTGTGATTATAGCTATTTGCTATGCCTGTGTTTATCACAGAATGGGCATATCTGACAGTGGCTCGAGGACGTTAAAAACATGACAGCACCTCAGTAAAGGCAGAAAAGAAGGATCTCAACACCACAGGTCCTTGCAAAGTCCCATCTACTCCATGCTGAAAATTCTTAACTTCGGTTCTCCTGGTTGGGACATCCCTGTCCCCTTGGCACGCGCACCTCCTTCAGCAATCCCTGGGGTGGCTGCTCTGTGCTGTGTGTTTTCAGTCTCTGACAGGACTTCGGCACCTGCTGAGCCTGATGCGATGGGTGAGTCTGATAATCATTTCTGCCGGGAGTATGAGCAAGCAAACAGCCACTGAAAGGCAAATGCCCTTTCTAAGGTGACATAACAAGCTATTTACAAAAAGAACTTCAAAATGGCTTGTACTCTCAGACTTACCAATTAAGTAAAATTTTCTCAGTGACTTAATGGCTCCAGGCTTCACTCTTCAGAAATCACAGCCTCAAGCTTGGGAAAACGCTTCCAATTACATCAATCTATAAGTTTTTATCGACTGGTTACAATCATCCCAGTGCTGTAGCAGCCAAGTGCCTAATGGGAGGCCTAAAAACACCTACTGCTCTGACACCACTCTGGACTTAATCAGCCACCTAAGCCCTTTTTTTTTGTGGGAACTCCGTGCCATCACTTGGTCCTTGCAATCCAGCGTATACCTCCCCTACCAGGTGCTATCAGTATTTGTAATCTTCCTTTACTCCTGTTGTCCCACCAACTCTTGTTTTTGTGTTAATGTGTCCATATTGTACATTATTGCTTCTCTTACAAAGAACGCCCTCACGGATCCCTGTTAATGAGCCATACTTTAGGACTCATGTCAAACCCCATCTTTTTTTTTTTTTTTTTTGACAGGCAGAGTGGACAGTGAGAGAGAGAGAGACAGAGAGAAAGGTCTTCCTTTGCCGTTGGTTCACCCTCCAATGGCCGCCGCGGCCGGTGTGCTGCGGCTGGCGCACCACGCTGATCCAATGGCAGGAGCCAGGTGCTTCTTCTGGTCTCCCATGCGGGTGCAGGGCCCAAGCACCTGGGCCATCCTCCACTGCACTCCCAGGCCACAGCAGAGAGCTGGCCTGGAAGAGGGGCAACCGGGACAGAATCCGGTGCCTCGACCAGGACTAGAACCCGGTGTGCCACAGGCGGAGGATTAGCCTATTGAGCCATGGCGCCGGCCTCTACTGTCCTCTTTGGAAGTGCTTTCTTCTTCTTTGAATTGACCATAGTTTGCTTACTGTGGCCCCAGAGAACACCAGGTGTAAGTGCACACATCAATAAACTCATGTAGCATTGGAATCATCTCTTATTTGAGGCACCCACTATGGTCACTTAAGTATTACCTGTTGAATGTATAATACTGGTGTGTATAATACTGGTGGAAAAAGCTACAGTTGAGGTGAGATTTTAAGAAACTCTTTCTCTCTTCCCCCTTTCTCTCTCTCACTGTCATTTGGCCTTTTAAATAAATAAAAATAAATAAATGGACTTTAAAAAAAAGAATAAGGAAAATGGAGGACATGGAGAGCAATTTGGGCACGGGAACAGCCTAAAGAAGAGCCTTGAATAGGAAGGCAGGAGGCTGTTCTAGGAAACAGCAAAGATTCAACTTTACCCTAAGGTTTAGCCAGCATGAGTGCCAGCAGCGACTCATGCGATCGGAACAGATTTGAAATTAGCCCCTCCAGATGAACTTTATTCTGTATACTCTGGCTAACCATTCAAGATTTCTAAGTAAGAGAGTGACTGTCAGAAATGTGAGGTTTTGGAACCAATTTGAAACACATAAAAGATGTTGGCCGAGAAATGGAGTTAACAGTAAAATATTCACTGTTACAGTCTAGGAAGAAAAGAGGCAACAAGAGTCTATAATAGGGAAGTGACTTTGGAAGCAGAAAAAATATTGTAGACATAGGATCCAGATGTTTAGACATATTGATGATGGAAAGGATTCCAGTCTGAGTAACTCTGAGGATGGTGGTTCCATTAAACAAAAGTAAAGATATAGGAGAGGAAGAGGAGGTGTTTGGGGAAAAGATCAATCACTTTGGATATCTTGAACGCAAGGTATTATTAAGACAATCAAGTAAAGATATCTATATAATAAGCGAAAAATAGTGCCGGACTCACATAAAACATTGGAATGGAAGGTCTAGACTTGAAAATCATCAGGATGAAGTGGGCAGCTCAAGCCAGTAGAATGGAGGGGGTTCCCTAAGCACAGATGTGGGTAGGTGAGATGCAGGCCAAGGACAGGTCTTTTGGAAATGTCTATGATTTGAAGGTGTCAGGAGTGAGACCAGTGGTGAGAGAGACAGGAGAAAATCCTGAACAGTTTAGTGGCACAGTAGCCCAGTAAAGAGTATGGTTCCTTATATAGGAAATTAATGACAGTAAGAGATACCAAACCACTTACCTGGTTGAAAAGATGAAGGTTAGAAGCATAAAACTCAGCTGAATAGAAAATACTGATGAAAAGAAGAAGAGATTGAATCCAGATTAGCAGTATAAAAGCAATATATTTGATGTATTCACTGGTATGCTTAGTTTTATCTAAACCTTATGAGAACTCAAATAGAAGAACAAATGAATAAAGCAAACAAATATACATTGCTAAACCAATACAATTATTTAAATTCATGTGACCCAACTTGTTTTTTTTTTTTTTTTTTTTTTTTACAGGCAGAGTGGACAGTGAGAAAGAGAGACAGAGAGAAAGGTCTTCCTTTGCCATTGGTTCACCCTCCAATGGCTGCTGCAGCCAGCGCGCTACAGCTGGCGCATCGCGCTAATCCGATGGCAGGAGCCAGGTGCTTATCCTGGTCTCCCATGCGGGTGCAGGGCCCAAACACTTGGGCCATCCTCCACTGCACTCTCTGGCCACAGCAGAGAGCTGGCCTGGAAAAGGGGCAACCAGGACAGAATCCGGCGCCCCAACAGGGACTAGAACCCGGTGTGCCGGAGCCGCAAGGCGGAGGATTAGCCTAGTGAGCCGCGGCGCCAGCCCCAACTTGTTCTTATTGATGATATCATCAGATACAATCTATGATGTCTTCTACCCTGAAAAATCTGAAACTCTCTTCAGTTTAAGATTTGGTTATTAAATGTGTTCAACTCTGGGGCCAGCGCTGTGGCATAGCAGGTAAGGCTGCTGCCTGCAGCACTGGCATCCCCATACGGGTGCCGTTTTGGGTCCCAGCTGCTCCTCTTCTGATCCAGCTATCTGCTATGGCCTGGGAAAGCAGTAGGAGATGGCCCAAGTGCTTGGGCCTGCATCTACGTGGGAGACCCGGAGAAGGCTCCTGTCTCCTGGTTTCAGATTGGCCCAGCTCCGACTGTTGCAGCCATTTGGAGAGTGAATCAGCGAAGGAAGACCTTTCTCTCTGCCTCTGCCTCTCTGTAATTCTGCCTTTCAAATAAATAAATAATCTTTAAACAATTAAATTTGTTCAACTTAGAACTATATTTACTATATATAAATACTATATATACATGAATTATACTATGAATATTCATAGCAAATAACACAAATGCAGTAGCATATAATATAGTCATCAGAACATCTTCATTTTAATAATGAGATTCTTTGATATTAATATAATAATAAAAGTTGTCTTTAGCATTATAAGAGAACAAAAATGTTGACTTCGGAGCCTTCCCAGTTGCCTGCATTTTATACTCGCCTGCATCTCAAGATGAAATGATACTACTTTGGGTCTGTGGTATTTGAAAAAAAGTTAACTATTCACATTTTAATCGATGCAGCCAAATTTTATACTTATAAAATAATACTATTATATTCTATAAAACTTACTTTTAAATAACATTAAGGGTAAGATCAGTTTAAAGATGTAATAAATTAAACTGGTGATGAAGTGCTCAATCCATCACATTTGAATTTGATGGATAGTATGGCTTCTCTCATCTGACATCAGCTATTGTAAATCAGGAAAACAAAAGAGATTACGATCACCAGAGTATAATGGATGTCTTTTTACAGAACATGTATACATGTTGCCAAGTAAATAAAAATAAAGCTGTGTATTAATTAACATTAGGGATGAATTTAGCGAACATGAGTTGCAGCACACTGCTCCTGGGGAGTTGGAGGGCAGCCGGGATGTCCCATCTCCCACTTACTTATGAACAGGATGAGAACCAGGCTGAATTTATCCAGGTCGATGTTCGGGTTCGAGAACGTGTCACAGAACGTGGTATAGATGATCATGAGGAGCACACTGCTGCTGATGGCACCGAAAGGGGGCTTCTTCCTCTCCAGCCAATCCTTGATGTATCTTCGGACAATCTGAAACACAGAGATCAACAGGTTGCCTCTTTTCAGCGATGTAGGGAGTTGGATTGGGCATCACAAAGTGATTCTGACAGCAGAAAGACATAAAGGAAAGAGAATAATTTGGATGATGGCCACAGTGGATTTCAAAACCTTCCTGCCACACCGCTCTTCTTCTGGGGAATTTAGCATTTGTAGTGCAACTTCCACTGGGCGTCCATAATGAGAGTATATTTTCAACTGCATTCAAATCCATCCTTAATCATGCCAAATGCTCTTTGCTAGCTGTCACTGAGACATGCCCATTAAGCCTCCCCAAAGTTTATCTCCTCTGCTGATCCTAATGGATGTGTGTAATTATCACAGTCCCCTTTGCCTCGACAGACAATTCCAAGTGCAACTTTGGGAATCTTAAAAATCTGACATCTTCAAGAATTTCAAGACGGTAGATAATCGAAAGTGATCCATGGAACATATTAATATTTAAAATGCTAGCAATGCACCAGAAGTTTTTAATTAAATTATAACTCATGCTTGAAAAGCAAAAGTGCATGTGTTGTGGGAGTTTAAATAATTCAAACTCTGAATATCTAGAGTTTTAGTGAATCCAAAGACAAATGCCATTTGCATGCTTTTAGAATTCCAGAATTAACACTTAAAAATGAATAAACCTGTCCTAACTGTCCTACAAAGGGATTAGTGAAATAGAAAGTTATAGAGCAATCCTTTCTTATTTAAAAATCAAATCAGATATTGAAAATTAGGACAGCCTGAATATTGGTGATAACTTTCTATTGGACATAAAAGTGAGCCACTCTCCTTAAAACCTCGTTTCACTTTTGAAAGAAGCTGTACAAGCCATTATGAGGATGATAGTTGAGACATATTATGTTTTGAGTCACTCATTATCCTGCATAATTGAACATGAGATTTCACAACAGGCTGAATTACCATGGATCCATTAGCAATAATGAGGTCAAGAAACTTCTTCTGATAAGGCTGCTGGGGTTCTGTCATCATCTGCTCTGTCACTGAAAAGGCTTAATTCACAGTGGAGCCTATCTTTACAAGACACTCAAGAACAAAATAAACTACTGTACTATCAATGGAACCTCCGTACAAATGGCTACTGCATCAACTTCCACCATTCTTAAGGAGTCACTGAGTGAAACAGGGTAAACAAAGGGAGTCTTTGGCAGAAAATGGAGCAGGTGACACAAGGTACAGACACAAAACCGTGAAAGTTGGGTGGAGTGGGAATGAAGGGGGGATGTGTTATATACAGATAAATAATGGTTACTTTTTTTTTTTAAGGAGTTCTCTCTTGTAAAAGTTACAACTGGATTTAGGAAAGATTTTTGGTTTGTTTGTATTAGTGATCCCAGCTCATAGTAATCTATCTCGTGTTCATTTCTTTCTTTAAAGTTAAAATGCAGTGAAGTATGGAGAAATAAGAGCAGCTGCTTCACACAGCACTATAGACTGGCACATTAGGGCACATATTTTACGTAGCAGTGCTAGAGGTTATCCACATGGCTCCATGTCCAGATACGAGGGTACTTCAAAAAGTTTATGGGAAACAATGAAAGCTATGTTTGGGTGTAAAAATTTTTGAAGTCTATGCAGTTTTTTCACAATATACATTTTCCATGAACATTTTGCAGATCCCTTGCACATGCATATATTTCAATTTTTTGCATGAAAATAAACTTATCTTTTGATTCCACTTTCAAAGAACTTTTTTTTTTTTTTTTTTTTTTTTTTTTGACAGGCAGAGTGGACAGTGAGAGAGAGAGACAGAGAGAAAGGTCTTCCTTTTCCGTTGGTTCACCCTCCAATGGCCGCCGCGGCCGGCGCGCTGCGGCCGGCGCGCTGCGGCCGGCGCACCGCGCTGATCCAATGGCAGGAGCCAGGAGCCAGGTGCTTTTCCTGGTCTCCCATGGGGTGCAGGGCCCAAGCACCTGGGCCATCCTCCACTGCACTCCCTGGCCACAGCAGAGGGCTGGCCTGGAAGAGGGGCAACCGGGACAGAATCCGGCGCCCCGACTGGGACTAGAACCCGGTGTGCCGGCGCCGCTAGGCGGAGGATTAGCCTAGTGAGCCGCGGCGCCGGCACAAAGAACTTTTTGAAGTATACTTCTATGTCTCCATGGGGGCAGCTGGTTATTAGAAGGCTACAAAGGGACTTCCCTTAAAGGATCAGTTCATGATCTATTTTGTTTGGTAGTATAAAACTGATGGCTGCCCAAATTCAATACAAACTCAACTCCTTTAGGAAATAAAATAAATGGAAATTATATGGCATTACTGAAATCAAGGCTGTCCTTCGATCTTGTTTTAAAATGCAATGTTAAAGATGTAAAAGATCTCTCTCTGCAACAGGCCAAGATCCCAATTTCAACAGTGAAATTTTCCTCCTCTCCTGCTACCATTGTCCCTCTCCAAAACAGTAAACAAATAAATATGAATGGGGTTACCAGATAAAGCCATTCAGAGGCCAAGACCAAGCTCTAATCATCAATCAATTCTATACGCAGTAATTTGATTTAGGAAACCTAACAATCTCTTTCTCCATTACAAAGTACCCAGAGTCTCACAGTAGAGCAGAATTGCTTTAGTATGGCTCAAAACGAAGGCTTCTGAGTCCAGAATGTCCCTAGTTAATATGCCTATCTTCTAAACACATCAATGGTTAATGCTGACACTTAATCTCAATAAAGAAAGCAACTGAAAAGTTGGGAATTGGATAGACCCACAAATGAAACAATAACCCTAGAATGAAACAGACTGTCTTGAACCACTTTTAGTCTTATTGTGACATTTGTCTGTGTTTTCTAAGTAAACCATTTTATAAATTGCTAGATTCCACAGAGCTTTTCCATCTTCCTCTAAAATTAAATTCACAAAAAAACTGCTTTTGCACTGTGTGGTTGGAAAAGTGTTAAAAATGATTCATAAACAAACTGGGTGAAGTAGTCTTGACAGGCTTCAAAGATATTCTTTGGATATAAACTCTAGGAAATCTCATTTTCTCTTAGTTCAGCAACTTTTTTTTTTTTTTGAAGCAGAGAAATAGAATGAGCGAGAGAGACAGACATACAGACAGAGAAGACAGGGGTTGGGTTGGGTCATGCTGAAGCCAGGAGCTGGAAACTTAATCCAGTTCCCCCAAATAGTGGCAGGGACCCAACTATTTAAGCCATCACCACTGCCTCCCAAGGTCTGCATTAGCAGGAAGCTGGAGTCTGGAGCCAGAGCCATATACTGAATCCAGGCACTCTGATGTAGATTCAGGCATCTTAACATTAGGCAAAATGCCCAAACCAGCAACTTTCATTTTTGGTACAATTTCTCTCCATTAGTTTAGAATTCATCTTATTTTTAATTTATCCAAACTTCTTCGCCTTATAGAAATTTTTAATAACCTTACAAGAAACAAGACTTTGCTAGAAATAGATCAAGACAATTTGATATCCACACTTTGGTATTTTTTTTAGGGAGGAAAAATAAAGAAAAATTGAGATGAGGCAAGAAAAGTCATTCTGGTGAGAGGGCCAGTTGTATCTTTCTATATACTCATTTGCTCTCATTGCTTAGAGAAACTCAGATATTCAAAGTTAAGTGTCAAATTCTCATTAATTTGTTTGCTTTTCCCTGAGGAGTGGGAAAAATTTTTTTCTTAAGAAGCTTTTATTTTATTGTCTACAACATTTTGACTTTCTTGATTTTAAATTAGGTAGCAGGATCAATTAGGTAGCAGGATCTTTAAAGGGAATGCAAATTTGACTCTCTATACTTTCAGTGAGCTGAGTTACATATCAACTACTGCATGGCTTCCAAGCAGGAAACCTGTAAGAATGACAGACCTTAGGTGAAGAATGTCAATACACTGGGATAACTGTGAAAGAGAGTATCTATTATTTGAGTTTTCTTACATATTTTTGTCAAGGTATGTCCTTTTCTTTCTATTCTGTTTTTAAATTTACAAGTTGGCTATTGAGTGAAAATATATAATGGTTTATTTTTCATATTAAGCCTGAATTTTAAAATTTATTTTTCTTCAAAGTGACTTTGGATTATTTCTCCAGTTTTTATCCTCTGTTGCACTGAATTCATATATTTTCAAAAAGTATTTTGTTTCTTCATTAATATCCTACTGCAATGTATAGATACAAAATCAAATCCAATTTATAGAATACGTTTCTTTAAAAGTATTTTCATTAAATGTTGAGATGATTTAAAATATTTATGTACTTTACAAAGACGATGAATAATGATAACAAATGGGTATAAAAAGCACCTATTATCAGCTTCTCTCTGAAAAACCTCTTCCACTACTATTTTATTTAATTTTCATGAAAAAGATGGTGCAGGGGCCAGCGCTGTGGCTCACTTGGTTAATTTTGCCTGCAGCACCAGCATCCCATGTGGGTGCTGGGTTCTAGTCCCGGCTGCTCCTCTTCCAGTCCAGCTCTCTGCTGTGGCCCGGGAGTGCAGTGGAGGATGGCCCAAGTCCTTGGGCCCTGCACCCGCATGGGAGACCAGGAAGAAGCATCTGGCTCCTGGCTCCTGGCTTCGGATGGGCGCAGTGCCAGCCGTGGCGGCCATTTGGGGAGTGAACCAATGGAAGGAAGACCTTTCCCTCTGTCCCTCTCTCTCTCTCACTGTCTATAACTCCACCTGTCAAATAAATATATTAAAAAAAAAAAGAAACAAAGAAAAAGATGGTGCAGGTATTAGCTTGCTGAGTTCACGATGGAAACTGGAGGCACAGAGACCAAAGGAATTGCGGGAGGTTAAAAAGTGATGCAGGCAGGAAAAAGGCTCCTACTTCAGGAGGGAGCTGCAGCACAGCAGTTAAGGGTAGGGACCCTGGAGCCACAGAGCGCCTAACCTTCAAACTGGCTCACTCCTTACTCCGTGATCTTGGGCAAATTCCTTACCTTCCCTCATCTGTGAGACAGAACAGTAGCTGCAGTGATAAACAAAATAGACCTTAGGAACAGGGCTTGCACATGGCACACAGTCACTTTCTTATTTACATGTCCTGGCTTTGTGGTGTTTCCCTCACTGTTTTCAGCATAGCCCACAGCGTAATGTGACAGTCACTTTTCTCTTTCATGTGAAGCTGTGAAACCAGTTCAGATCTCATATTTGATTCTAAAAGTGCAACATTTTGCTAGCATTAATAAAACTAACTTCTGCTTTAGTGGAAGATTACTTAATATAAAAGGCCAATCTCAAACTGTGAAACAAATCACTAATGGAAAGACCAGAGGATGCATGAATGATAATGTATACGTCTGATGTTTTATTATTAATTCACAAGGAGAAGAAAGTGGGTTTTAGTGACCTGCTTTGAAAAATACACAAGGTGACAGAAAATACTGAAAGATGGTGGAAATTCTGTTTCATTAACACTTATTCATAAATTTCTCTAGATGTAACTAATAAAATAAGCATTAGTCAGAAGCAATTAGAAGTGTTGAAAGGGTTTGTCAGAAAATGAAAGGAAATATTACGGTGGCACAAATTTTATTATTTATTTTATTTTATTATTCTTTGAGAATTGATAGAAGAAGCAATCTCCTAACTATGGAAAGACTAATCTTATTTCTCACAGTCCCAGCACCTGTAGGTTAGAAGATACATGAGGTACTTCAAAAGGCTCAGGGAAACTAAATTTAAAGAGGTATATTTTAGTGAAAAAAGGTTTTTGAAATCCATGCATAGGAGAGAGTCTTCAGAAATTCCTGATACAAATAACGCAAGAATTTGAATTTTAAATTTTTTCACTAAAATAAACTCATATTTTAATTCCATTTCCCACTAACATTTTGCAGTCCTCTTGCTATTCTACAACTCAGACAAGTGAGGTCCAGGAGTCATCTGTGCAGAGAGGAATACCAAACTAAATTTCATTTCATTGGAGCCAGTTGATGAGGATTTCAGCTCAAAAGAAATACTGCAGCTGGGGCCCATGCTGTGGAACAGAGGGTAAAATGCCTACATCCCATATGGGAGCTGGTTCGAGACCCAGCTGCCCCACTTCCAGTCCAGCTCCCTGTCAATGTGCCTGGGAAAGCAGCGGAGCACAGCCCAAGTCCTTAGATCCCTGCACCCATGTGGGAGATCTTGAAGAAGCTCTTGGCTCCTGGCATTGGCCTGGCCCTGCCCTGGCCATTGTAGCCACTTGGGGAGTGACATAGTGGATAGACAATCTCTCTGTTTCTACCTCTGCCTCTCCATCTTTGTAACTCTGCCTTTCAAATAAATAAATAAATAAATAAATATAAAAAAAAAAATACTGGGGGCTGGCACTGTGTCACGGCAAGTAAAGCCACTGCACATTCCATTTGTGCACTGGTTTGAGTCCTGGCTGCTCCCCTTCTGATCTAGCTCTCTGCTATGGCCTGGGAAAACAGTGGAGGATGGCCCAAGTCCTTGGGCCCTTGCACCTGTGTGGGAAATCTAGAAGATTCTGGCTCCTGGCTTCAGATTGGCCCAGCTCTGGCCATAGCAGCGATTTAGGGAGTAAACCAGCAAATGGAAGACTTTCTGTCTCTCTGTCTCTCTGTAACTGCCTTTCAAATAACTAAATAAATCTTTTTTTTTTTTAAAAGACTATATAGGGAAAACACAGAAAAATATAATTCCCTCTTAAGACTATAAATCCAAAGGTGAATGATAAGATTTTAATCACTACTGAGTGATTAAGAAAAATATATTCAGTTCACATTTCCTGGTCATTTTCTTCTGCCTCCAGTTCCCAGCATTTGTCAAACAGGTAGTGATAAAATTTCTATTTATTTATTTATTTATTTATTTATTTATTTTTATTTGACAGGCAGAGTTAGATAGTGTGAGAGAGAGAGAGACAGAGAGAAAGATCTTCCTTTTCTATTGGTTCACCTTCCAAATGGCTGCTACGGCTGGCACTGCGCAGATCCGAAGCCAGGAGCCAGGTGCCAGATACTTCCTCCTGGTCTCCCATGCGGGTGCAGGGCCCAAGGACTTGGGCCATCCTCCACTGCACTCCCGGGCCACAGCAGAGAGCTGGCCTGGAAGAGGAGCAACTGGGACTAGAACCTGGCGCCCCAACCGGGACTAGCACCCAGGGTTGGCCGGCGCCGCAGCTCACTAGACTAATCCTCTGCCTTGTGGTGCCGGCACAACGGGTTCTAGTCCCGGTTGCCCCTCTTGCAGGCCAGCTCTCTGCTGTGGCCAGGGAGTGCAGTGGAGGATGGCCCAAGTCCTTGGGCCCTGCACCCCATGTGAGACCAGGAGAAGCACCTGGCTCCTGCCTTTGGATAGGCGCGGTGCGCCGGCCGCGACGGCCACTGGAGGGTGAACCAATGGCAAAGGAAGACCTTTCGCTCTGTCTCTCTCTCTCACTGTCCACTCTGCCTGTCAAAAAAAAAAAAAAAAAAAAAGAATCCGGGGTGCTGGTGCCACAGGCGGAGGATTAGCCTAGTGAGCCGTGGCGCCGGTAAAAAAAATCTCATTTTATAAGATGCATATACATCTACAGACATGTTTATTTTCACAATTTGGCAGGGCTAATTGCAACTGAGAAACTAGCTGACTTGCACACCATGTTTTCTCTGGACTAGGGCATTCGAGCACTTGAAGCAAGGTCCTCCAAGGTCATGTACTACAGTTTAGGTGAGTCAACAGACTGCTCAGAGATGTAGAAATAACCAAGGGGGGCAAGCTCCCCATTGTCATGGAGCGCACCTTCTGGTTTGAGAGCTAAGTGGAGGGCAAAACAACAAACACAGTAATCAAGAAGCAGAAGATGACACAAACTCAGCCGAAGTTAAAACTGGCTGACACCCCGGTGACAGGTGGCCACCAATAAGACCTATGTGTATTCTCTTACAAGGACAACTCAGCTGCTCTGGTAGAAGTGTGATTGGGTCTTTGGGAAGTAAGTCAAATGGCGAGCCGGTGAGTTGAAGAATACGAGGTATTCCAAGGAGTGGGGCTAATGAGGGCCAATGGAATGCGAGCAGCTCATTGCCTCATGGAGTAGACAAGGATTGGGTTTAACTACTGTTGGGCCTTTCTGAGCAAACACAGTTAAGGCACAAAAGTCTGGAGGAGTTGAGAGTATTTACAAAAGCATGATTATAAAGATGGACTATGGAATCTAAGCTGGGGAAGAAGGAAAGTCAAGTCAAATAGATGGTGGTGGATAGAAAGTAGGGTCAGTTGATCAGGGCTCTGAAGGATTTCTGAATGGAGTTGGTGGGCTTAGGAGGTGAGGAGATGATGGCTAAAAAAAAAAAAAACAAAAACAAAAAGAAAGACCAAGGGGAAAAGGAACTGTACATAGCACAGTACTCTGATAAAATTGCTTCCCATGAAGGTATGGATTAACAATTCCGCAACCACTATACATGTCTCCTGGCAATAACAAGTAATGGCATGTAGTAGGACCACATTTCATACTTTTGCAGAGAGAGTTTACAAGTTGGGAGGCTGGAAGACAAGCAAGGAGAGGAAGCTGGATTACAACTGGAGATACTATTACAAATTCATATATCCAACATAGATTCAGATAGTTACACAGATGGCAACTCTCTGTACTATCTTCCTAACTTTTCTGCAAATTTCCAATTATTAGCAAGTTAAAAGCTAAAAAAAAATAACTTGGGGCACAGGGATTTGGTATAGCTGTTAAGTTGCCACTTGTGCATCTCATACCAGAGTGCTCAGTTGAGTCCTGGCTACTCTACTTCTGATCCAGCTTCCTATTAATGCACACCCCTAGAGGCAGCAGGTGATGGCTCAAGTAGCTGGATTCCTACTACCCACATAGGCGGCCTGGATTGAGCTCTGGACTCCTGGCTGTGCCTGATTCAGGCCTGCTTGTTGGGGAGTGAACTAGTGGATGGGAGATCTCTCTCTTCATTTACTTCTCTCTCTGTCTGTGCTTTTCAAATCAAATGAAAATAAATAAATTTGTAACAAAAAAAAGAAGAGGAAGAAGAGGAAAAGGAGGAGGGAGGAGGAGGGAGGAGGGAGGAGGAGGGAGGAGAAGAAGTAGTAGTAGTAGTAGTAGTAGTCATTAGAAAAGGGAGCCCTTTCTCTAAGGTATTTTGCTTCTTCTTGCCAGAAAATTTTAGTGATAAATGTACACATCTGTGATGCCTGTAAGGAGACTGCATTTCTATAAAAGATAGCAATATTGTGTACTACACAATCTATACAACTGTAGGCAAAGACCTTTATTAAGGGCATGGCCTCATCAGAAGTTACAGAAATAGGTCATGATTTTTTTATATTCTCAAAATGGCTATGTAGTACAAAAAAAAAAAAAAAATAGACATAGGGGCCGGTGGCACTGTGGCGCAGTGGGTTAAAGCCCTGGCCTGCGACGCCAACATCCCATTTGGGTGCCAGTTTGAGTATTGGCTGCTAGATTTCCCATCCAGCTCCCTGCTAATGTGCTTGGGAAAGCAGTGGAGGACAGCTCAACTCCTTGGAGTCCTGTACCCTCGAGGGAGACCCAGAAGAAGCTTCTGGTTCCTGGCTCAGTTCTGTCCATTTCAGCCATCTCAGAAGTGAACCAGCAGATGGAAGACTACACTCTCTGTCTCTAACTCTCTCTGCAGCTCTTTCAAATAAATAAAAGAAATCTTTAAAAACACAGATGTATAAATTTATAAAACTTACTATCTCTGACATAAAAACAGATACATGGACCAATGAAACAGAATAAAACATCAAGAACTAATCCCCATATCCATAGCCAAACTATTTTTTGACTACAGGCTCTGAGAACATACACTGGATAAAGGTCAGGCTCTTTAACAAATGGTGCTGGAAAAGTGGGTAAACATTTACAGAAGAATGAAACTGTGTTATACACACACACATACACGCACACAAACACACAAAGAATGAACTGACTCCTACCCCCTACCATACTCAGGTACTTCAAAATTTCATGGAAAATGAAACTGAAAGATGAGTTTTGGTGCAAAAAATTTGGAAATACATACTAAAGGTCCTCAATAAGTTCATGGAAAAATGTGCGTTATAAAAAGATGCATGCACTTTGATTTTTGCAAAACAAAATGTTGTAATGTAATTTTTCCATACAGTTTTTTAAAAAAGGTTTATTAATTTGAAAGGCAGGGTTACAGAGAGGCAGAGGCAGAGAGAGAGAGAGAGAGAGAGAGAGAGAGGTTTTCCATCCACTGGTTGGTTCACTCCTCAGATGGCTGCATTGGTCAGAGCTAAGCTGATCTGAAGCCAAGAGCCAGGAGCTTCTTCCGGGTCTCCTACATGGGTGCAGGGACCCAAGGACATAGGCCATCTTCTGCTGCTTTCACAGGCTATCGCAGAGAGCTGCAACAGAACTGCAGCAGCTGGGACTCAAACCAGTGCCCATATGGGATGCTGGCACAGCAGGTGGCAGTTTTACCAACTATGCCACAGTGCCAGCCCCTTTTATACACTTTTTAAAAGTACTTTCATATATGAAAATCAACTCAAAATAGATCAAGGATGTAAATGTAAGACCCCAAACTATGAAACTACAAAAGAGGGAAACATTTCAACATATTGATATAGACAAATATTTTTTGATTAGACTCTAGAAATAGCAGCAAAAACAAAATTAGATCTATCAAACTGAGAAACTTCTTCACAGCAAAGGAAACAATCAACAAAACCAAGATACAACATACAGAACGGGAGAAAACTTTCGCAAACCACTTAACTGACTAGTGGTTGATATTCGGAGTCTCTAAAGAATACACACTCAACAGTAATAATAACAATATGATTAAAATGTGCTAATGATCTGAAGACACATTTTTAAAATAAGATATTCAAATAACCCATAAGTATATGAAAAAGTGTTTGGGGCTGGTGCTGTGGTGCAGTTGGTTAATCCTCCGCCTGCGGCACCAGCATCCCATATGGGCCCCGTGTTCTAGTCCTGGCCATTCGTCTTTAAGTCCAGCTCTCTGCTGTGGCCTGAGAGGGCAGTGGAGGATGGCCCAAGTGTTTGGGCCCCTGCGCCCGCATGGGAGACCAGAAGGAAGCACCTGCTCCTGGCTTTGGATTCATGCAGCACCAGCCATGGTGGCCATTTGGGGGGTGAACCAACGGAAGGAAGACCTTTCTCTCTGTCTCTCTCTCTCACTGTCTACAACTCTACCTGTCAAATAAATTTAAAAAATCTTTAAAAAAGAAAAAATGTTCAGTTTTACAAATCATCAGGGAATTGCAAATCAAAAACACAAGGAGATATCATTTTATCCCAGTTAGAGTGGCTATTATTAAAAAGTTAAAAAACAACACATGCAGAGTAGGATGCTGAGAAAGGGGAACTCTCTCATACACTGCTGGTGGGAATACAGACCAGTAGTCCTTATGAAAACAGTATGGAGGAGCCTCACAAAACTGCAAATAGAACTGCCATACGATCCAGCAATCCTACTGCTGAGTACGTATCCAAAGGAAACACAATCAGCCTATCAGAGAGATACCTGCATGCTCTACTCAACAACTGGGACATGGAATCAACGGGCTGAGATGAATGGATGTTTTCAAAGTGACATACTGGAACAGACATTCGCTCTAGCTGCTTGTCATGCCCTCATCCCATTTCAGGACCTTGGGTTCTAGTCCTGGCTCCCTTCCCAATTCCAGCTTCCTGCTAACACACAGCCTGGGAGGCAGCAGGTGGTAGTTGGGTCTCTGCCAACCAGAAGGGAGACCTGGAATGAATTCCTGGCTCCTGGCTTTAGCTTGGCCCAGCCCTGGCAACTGTGGTGGGCATTTAGGGAGTAAAATGGTGGATGTCAGCTCTGTCCCTTAAATAAATAAAATAATTACTTAAAGTGGCATCTATCTATCTATCTATCTATCTATCTATCTATCTAATAGAATATTACTCAGCCATGGAAAAGGGTGGCATGAAGTGAAATAATACAGGCACAGAAACAAAATACTGCATGCTCGCACTCATTTGTGGCAACTCACATAGGAGCAGAAAGTAAAATATAGGTCACTAGAGACTAGGAAGGGGAGGTAAAAGAGACGATAGTGACAGAGAGGATGATGGGTACCAAAACACAGCCAGAAGGTGGCAAATAGTTCTATCGTTATACACAGCACAATGGAGCAATTACAGTTTGCAACAATTAATTATACATTTCAAAATAAATAGTGGAGAAGAGTTTGAAGGTTCCCAACACACAGAAATGATAATATATGAGGAGATGTAAATGCTAATTACCTTAATTTTACCAAGGCACACTGTGTACAAACATATATCATACCCCATAAAAATACAAATATTATATGTCCATTAAAAATAAATCGAGGAAGTCAAGATTCGGTTCAAGTGTTTCTATATCTAGCTAACTAAAGCAAATTAATAATTTGGGGGACTAGCATTGTGGCGTAAAGCTGCCTCCTGTGACTCCAGAATCCCATATGGACACTGGTTTATGTCCCAACTGCTCCACATACAATCCAGTATAGCCTGGGAAAACAGTAGAAGATAGCCCAAGTGTTTGGTCCCCTGCAACCCATGTGGGAGATTTGGAAGAAGCTTCTGGCTCCTGGCTCTGACTGGCCTAGCCCTGGCCAATGCTAGGTAGTGAACCAGCAGGTGGAAGATCTCTCTCTTTCCCTCTCTCTCTTGTAGCTCTTTTAGGTAAATAAATAAATCTTTAAAAATACATTAATTTAAAAGCTAAAAGATGAGAGTATCATTATTGATGAAATGTATTTTTCCAGTTTCATATTTTCATCTAATTGTCTCTTCCCTCTGAAGATCCTTCCTCCCAAGTGTCCTGACATTACATAGAACTCACAATGTGATCTACCAAGAAGCAATCAGATAGAATGGAGATCTTACCTGTCCAACGATGAGAGGGGCCACGACAGTCATGAAAAGCTGAGAGAAAATGGATGTGAAAGGCACAGAAGAGGATGAACCAAGCTGCAAAACAAGGAAAGAGGAGGGGGAATTACTCTGTATCAGTATCAAATACTGCTGTCCATTCAGTAATTCAATAGATGAATTCTCACATGCACCAGAGATTTGGTACCTGGTAAGTATTTGAAATTATAATTTTTACTGGGAGAGTAAGATTGAGAAAAGATGATAACCATTCATTTGCAATCAACTTAAATTACTTACTATTACACATACTTCTGAATAATAAAGTCATTCTGTGTACAAACTGCCTACAGTCATATGGCATAGTATTTTACCTGCAATCACAGTTTATGTGATTTTTATTGCACCTGCCGGTAGATTCATGAAATAAACAAGTACATCTCATTCTTGTCAAGAGATTGTTACTTATGAAAATAAATTAGTTTATAACTTTCATACTCCTTTAACACAAATCTAAGATAGTTTAAAACTTATATAAGGGATAGCAAATTGGAACTCCTGAACCTAACTTTTTTTTCTTCTAAAAATGTCAATACACATCTCCTAAATTTGTATACCTTAACACTGTTCATATTTCTCATTTGTTTCTTTCCCCACTTTTTGATCCTTTATTTGCAAATACATAATTGCACTCTTGGCTTCATAAACATTCTATTCCCTGCAGCATAAGGGTGTTTACCTGTGCACACACATACTTTCATTAGCCTCACCCACCACACATCACAGTCTTTCTATTAACTTCCAAAAGTTTTTCAAAACCTCCTTCTGCCTGTGATTCCTCTCTGGATAAACAATATTCTGCTCCACAGATATTTATCTCTTTCTTGAATTCCCTTTTCAACAATGTTCTCCTCAACCGGCAGTCACCTCTCCTTGGCCCTTGGGACGTACCTTTTTACCCTTTCCTTGCAGACTGAACCTCAATTTTCATAGTTACCCACATTTAGATAAATTTTGAAGTAACTTTTGGAAATAATTCTGTGGCAGGACATTGAATTGGCAATGACTGAAGGCACATAGCAGCAAATGAATACCCATCAAATATTTAGATAAATGAAGCCAACAGCTCAGAATGAAATGATGTGTGATCAGTGTCTTCACTACTTTCTGATTTTTTTTGCATGACTGGTTACAAAATCCTCCAACCTGGTGTGTTTCATAAAATTCTGCTTCCCATCCTCATCACTTGTCTACATGCACTCAAAATGCCCAAGAATGTGTGTCTTGCCCATCTGTGGCCCTGCATACATTTAACGCTGATTTCAGCACTGACCAGTGGCTGAAAATGAGCCCTTCTCCTCCACAACCAAGTAAACAAAAGCCAGGAAAGAGAGTCCGGTGGATAAAATGAAACTGCCAAAGAACAGCCAGGATTCCTAGAATGTTAAATGTTACATGGCAGTCAGGTGTTGATTTTTATATAAAACCAAAGCCTTAATCATAACATCCTATTTTATAGCAACAATGTTTTTGAAGCACACAGTGCTTAACAAATATGTTCCCTCCACAAATATTAAGCCTGAGAATGTTCTGGGGGCAAGAATTAAAATAAAGAAAAAAATGCATTTTATAGAAAATTCAAGGCATGGGATGAATAGAAAAATAAACTTTAAAGAACAAAGTTTTCAGGTTCAAAAACACCCAGTTCAATGCTCTATTCAGAATGTTTATAATGTATGGAGAGAGGCAGCTAGATTCCAAGTTATAACCTCCATGTATAAGGTTGCAGTTTCTGCCTGGAATCTCATGTGAGATCTCACATCTCCCTAGCTCTTCTCTAAACCTCAACTTTATTAATGTGCTATAAAATTTTTTTAATGAATAACCATATCAAACTATATACCCTCTGTAAGCCCAGAGAAATAAAGCAAGCCCAATTTCAAATTTGGTTTCTAAAATATTATACATTTTCATTTATCCATCTATCACATAATAGACCACTGGCATGTGTCATAGTTAGAAAACTCATGTTCTTAGAAGACAGTGCAATAAGATTGGGTTGAGGAGTAGGTTGTCCATGGTCCCCAAGGTCCCTTTGTCCTCGAGAACACCTATGACCTCCGATTCACTTGTTTGGGAACTCAGGTGAGTAGCCCTCCTCTGCAGCTCTGTGGGATCAGGACCAGAGCAAGCTGACCAGGGCTGTGGTTAATTGGGTACTGGAAGCCAGAGGAGGCATGGCCGGGATGCTGTGGAAGAAATCCCTCAGGACAGCTTCCTTAGAAGTGGCTCTGAAGGGACGACAACCCGCAGCACTGGCGTCTAATTTGGCATAAGTCCTTTCTTTTGAATCAGCCACCAGACCTGTCGCTGTGGTCAGTGTGAAGATGCAGGGGTGCCCTGGGGGAGGTGTTTGATGCTATGAAGTATGCCCTGGCAGCCAGAAGAAAGGAGAGTGAGCATCTGGCACAGGGCAGCAAATGAGAACACGACCAGAGAAGTACAAGACCCCATCATTTTGTATGCAGGGTTGATTTTAACTAAAGCAGAAGGAAATATGCGGCCTGGGATATTTGGTTCTTCATATTTTAATGAGGAATCTGTCGAGGTTTCTGTTACAAAGACCAATGTGTTTAGACGAAGCATCAATAATTTGCAGGTAAAGTTTGTAGATTCAGAATCAGCTTGTGTCAAGCAAGTGTTGTGGGCCTCACAGAGTCACCCTGGCAGATTTACTGGAGACATGTCTCCTGCGAACCCACGCTTTAAGATACAGCACATTATATAACCCAGGCATTGGCCAAGTTCTTGCAGGAATATGGCACTTTAAACTCTCATAATGAGGTTTGTGTGTCTGAATCTCTTAGACTTTGGCAGAAACACTTCAGGAAAACTGGATACACAAGAATTTAAGGCCTCTGTGTTGAATCATCCAAATAGTTGCTGAGTGCTTCCTGTGAGCCAGGGCCATGTTCTGGGCACTGCGGATACAACAGTGAACAAAACCCCAAAGTCCTTCTCTCCAGCAGCCTTCTAAAGTTGAGGTTGCCTGCCCATCACCGCGTGCACCCTTCTACTCTCTGGAATGTCACCTCCCCCATGTAGAATCAGAAAAGTTCTAGCCTTTTCCCCAGACTCGGTTCAAGAATCACTTCTTTCAGGAATTCTCTCAAAGCCCTCCTCCAAAAATGCTGAACTGGTCACTCCCTCTTTTGTGAGGCACTGTTCTCTGTGTCTCCATCCTACTTTAGCAACTCTTGGATGTTCGCATTCACAGATCTGTCTCTTGTCACAGTCTGTATGCTTGCATCTAAGGCAGCGGCTCTCAAACTCTGGCACAACAGAAACATCTGGAGGGCTTGTTAAACAGGTTGCTTGCGGCCCTCCCTGCCCCCACTCCCACCCTCACCCCTACCCCCACCCCAGGTTCCTGAATCAGATCGACTGGGGAGGGGAAGGTGGAATGGCAAGAAGTTACTCTTCTAACATGGTCCCAGGTGATGTTCCACTGCTGAGCTGGGGTGCACACTCTGAGAACCACTAATCTAGTACAGAGAAGGTGCTGACGAAATGAGTGTCAATTAGTGAATGAGGGGGCTGGTGTTGTGGCACAGTGGGGTAAGCCTGTGCTTGTGATGACGGCATCTCAAATTGGAGCCCCAGTTTGAGTCCCAGCTGCTCCATTTCTAATCCTGCTGCCTACTGATACACCTGGGAAGACAGCAGATGATGGCTCAAGTACTTGGGCCCCTGTGACCCATGCGGGAGACCCAGATGGAGTTCCTGGTTCCTGGCTTTGGCCCAGCCCTAGCCAATGTAGCCATTTAGGGAGTGAACCAATGGATGGGATATCTCTCTCCCTCTCCATCTCTGTCCCTCTGCCTTTCAAATAAATAAATCTTTTTTTTTCCCCCAAAATTAGTGAATGACTACAACACATTAGAAAAAGAGGTTTGCCAATACTTTCTTTCCATTCTTCCAACTTCATTCAGGTACTTGATTGATAGACCCAAGAAATGGCCATGTTCCTGGCCTCCCACCCAGCTGTCTCCTAAAATTACAAGAGCCACGTTCAGTGTGCACTTCTGTGTGCCAGACACTGCTCACCGTGCTCACTGTGTGCTGAGCAACTTAGTCCTCACGGCAACCCTTCAAGGTGTCCTATTACACCACCATTTCCAATGGCACAAAGCAGTAAAACAACTCAAACAAGGTCAGCATAGCTAATAAGCGATAGGGCCAGGATGTAAACCCGGAAGTACAGCCCCAAAGCCCTCCTGCTTGACCATTATGCTCTACTGAGCAGTAATTATGGAAGGTAGAGAGCGGTGAAAATGGGGAAGGAGTAGAAAGGAAGTCAAAGCTGAACGTCCTGTTTCTGCCCTTGTGAGGTGGGAGACAGAGACAGGACTCTACATCTGTGTGTGTACGTGTGTGTGTGTGCACATGAACATGCACGGGGACTGGAGTGCTGGCCAAGCAAGAAGAGACAGGAAAAGTAAGAGAAGAAAAGTGGGGTGAGGACTTGATGAAGAATAGTTAATGAAACAGCCTTTTCAACTGGGGTTGCCGATGTGAACCACAGGGCACAGAAAATTATCTGAGCAACTCTCCCAAGGACGAGATATCTAGCACCAGGGTTGATTCAATATACATTATGTATGCCTTGGGGTATTGAGGTTTAATTCTCTACCCTACCAGGGACAGGCTGAGTAGAAGCAGGATTGACGTCTATCAATCCATTCAATTTACAAACCACTTAATTTCTTCTTCTTCTTCTTCTTCTTTTTTTTTTTTTTTTGAAAGGCAGAGTGGACAGTGAGAAAGGTCTTCCTTTGCCGTTGGTTCACCCTCCAATGGCCGCCGCAGCCGGCGTGCTGCGGCCGGCGCACCGCGCTGATCTGAAGGCAGGAACCAGGTGCTTCTCCAGGTCTCCCATGGAGTGCAGGGCCCAAGCACTTGGGCCATCCTCCACTGTACTCCCTGGCCACAGCAGAGAGCTGGCCTGGAAGAGGGGCAACCGGGACAGAATCCAGCTCCCTGACCGGGACTAGAACCCGAAGTGCCGGCGCCGCAAGGCGGAGGATTAGCCTAGTGAACCATGGCGCCGGCCTAAACCACTTAATTTCAAAAGAAGCTGGGGGTCTCATCAGTAAAATTATGGGACATACAAACCAGATTCAGAAAGACAGGTAAGTAACAATTCCTGATGAAGAGATGTTGACTGTCTGTGGAATCACAGTTATCAACCTGCAGTTAGAAAACAGATGGTGTGTTTTAAATCACTCCTGTAAGTGAGCTGGCCTGTGAAGTGTCATCAATGCACCAGGTCTTCCCTGGCTCTGCTGTGTAATCAGCCTTTTATCTCCTATCAGGGAAATCCATTAGCCACAGGCGTCCCCACTATTTGTCTCTTCTCAGCTATTAAAACATTATTGTATTAAATAATTCACCCTTGATGATTGGTCTTTGCTTTCATTAGCACCACAGTCAGGGAAAAATAAGAACAGATACTTCCAGGTTACACAGTAGAATAAAAGATGCTAAATCTCTTTTGCTAGAAAATCAGGCACAAGCAGCTTCACACACTGCACAGAGTTAGTTCCCTTCCTGCCCAATCTCTACTCTCCCCACACCCCCATGGAGCCCAGCCCTGGGAGAAGGGAGACAGGCGAAGGGCCTTGCTTATTACCGGATCTAAGCTCTGGCTACCTACACACAGATACATCATGAATAACCTTTGTCCCATCTGTCACAAAGACCAGCATTTACACAGGAGGAAGGAGAGTCTCCAGGTCCCTGCGCCTTTCCAGAACTGCATCTTTCACCAGCAACGTGGTTCATTCATTCTTTCATTCCCTGCTGCCCCTTCTCTTAAAATGGATACATGGAAACTGATTTGAATACTTACACGGAATTGATGAGTTAAATATATACCAGGTAACAGACTTAATGTGAAAATGCCTATGTTTTTTGAAATCAAAATTAGGAATATGGTTGTTAAACAGCCATAATGATTCAGTTGCATTCATCAAACTAAACTGGGTCATTGCACAGAGAGTGTGTTTGGTAGAGTTTTTTTTTTTTTTTTTTTTTTTTTTAAATATCTAAATGCAAGGTTTTTTACTTTGCTGGGAAATAAAGAACAAAATAAGCCTTGAAAGACTTTTCCAAAGTTAAAAAGGTATGTAAAACATGGCTTCACTTTTATTTAAATGCTTATTTTTCTTTATTTTATGTATTTAATTAATTTATTGAAGTATAATTGACAAAAATTGCATATATTCAATGTGTGATACTTTGAAGCACATATACATTGTGAAATGATTGTCACAATCAAGCTATTTAACATAGCCATCCTCTCACATGGCTACCTTTTCATGTATGTGGTGAGAACACAAGATCTACTCATTTGGCCAAGTTTAAGTATGCAATACATTATTAACTGCAGTCAGTGTGCTGCACAATAGGTCCCCAGAACTTATCCACCCAATAACTGCTCATTTGTACTCTTGACCAAACTCCCCCAGTTTCCCTGACCCCTGGACCCCTGGTAGCGACCATTCTACTCTGTGTTTCTATGAGTTTGACTTTTTAAGATTCTGCATATAAGTGAGGTCATGCAGCATTTGTCTTTCTGTGTATGGCTTATTTCACTTAGCATAATGTCTTCCAGATTCCTCCACATTATCTGCTAATTTAACATGTAACATAAAAAGATGACCTTCCAGTAACTTTGATGGTTAACCTTAATGTGTGCAATCATAGGTTCTGGCTACTCAAAGTACCCAGAGTGCTTAGTGAAATGTGCCAAAATGAACAGGAAAGCAATGAGGCAATGAGATGCTGGAGGCAGAGTCATTGAGAGGCATCCAGGAACAAACTTTGTTCCCTATTCTCTGACCAGAGGTTTTGGTCTTGTCAAGCCTGAGTTTGATTCAGGAACCAATGAATCTGCCATGGCTAAATACTCCCTTAAGTAGTGCAAACATTTAAGTTTCTCCAGAAGAGTGCACTAAGCTTGGGTACCAAAGGCAAGAGGGAGCAAGGAAGTAGTGTCTTTGTGACTCTGCCTGGCCCCTACCTGCTCAGGGAGCACTCAGGCAGCTGGTGCTGGAGAGGGAACTAAGCAGCAGGAGAGAGGTCCATCTAAGAGACTGCTGCCCTGAGCTAATTTGGTTAAATCTTTTACAATTTATTTTTCTGTATTTGAGAGAGAGAGAGAGAGAAAGAGAGAGAGAGAAAGACAGATTGACAGATGGAAAGAGATCTCCCATCCACTGGTTCACTCCTCAAATGCATACAATGGCCTGGGCTGGGCTAGGCCGAAGTCAGGAGCAGGCAACTCCATCTAGGTCTCCCACATGGCTCACAGGGACCTGGCTACTTGAGCTGTCACCTGATGTCTCCCAGGGTGCACAACTACAGGAACCTGGAATTGGAAGCAGAACTGAGACTCGAACTCAGGGACTCCAATATGGAATGCAGGCATTCTAAGGGGTGTCTCAACCATTGTGTCAAACACTTGCCCCTCTGCCGGAGCTCATTTTTGTGTCTGCGGCTCACTTACATCCCAGGCCAGCAGTGCAGTTGAGCTCTCTGTGTAAGTGGGCCTTAGTAGGGGTAGGAGTTCATCCGTCACTGCTAGTGCATTGAAACTGCGTACCTGGTACTCCCATTGCAAACCACTAAAGTCTGGGAAGAACCCTGTCCTGAAAAATCATGAAAGAGTGCCCAGATCATTTTGCTTCCCAAAATGCTCTCTGAGAACAGTGTCTGTGTGATCTATGCATGCAGTGAGACAAGATGCTGTCTGCTTGCAGAGGTGAAACTATCTTCCTGTGCTTTAGGAACAAACACTTCTGGACACCAGGTGGAGACACTGGCGCAATGTGAAGCACCTGCAGACATCACAGGACTCGTTTCTCTTCCGGTGCTTCTGTTTCCTAACATTTTATATACCTCACACATGTGTTACCATCAATTATGCTATCATTATTGGGACCATATGATAAGAAATAATCAGAGGACTGTACACGACACTAATGGCTATGTATACTACTTTGTTTACGATGATGGGATCAAAAGTTGGAAAGGTCTTATCAAAGCAGCAAATAACAAAAGAAACTAATGATGGTTACAAGCTCAAAAGCTGCTCCCATCTCTCTCCCTGATCTGGACCTCACTCTTCTATGAACTCCTATTAAACCCAGTCTGAATCACATCGTTTCACAGTTCACTTCTTTTTTTGTTTTGTTTTGTTTTTTGACAGGCAGAGTGGACAGTGAGAGAGAGACAGAGAGAAAGGTCTTCCTTTGCCGTTGGTTCACCCTCCAATGGCCACCGCGGCCAGCGCACTGTGGCTGGCACACTGCGCTGATCCAATGGCAGGAGCCAGGTGCTTCTCCTGGTCTCCCATGGGGTGCAGGGCCCAAGCACCTGGGTCATCCTCCACTGCACTCCTGGCCACAGCAGAGAGCTGGCCTGGAAGAGGGGCAACCGGGACAGAATCCGGCGCCCCGACCGGGACTAGAACCCGGTGTGCCGGCGCCGCAAGGCGGAGGATTAGCCTAGTGAGCTGCGACACCGGCCACAGTTCACTTCTACTCTATCATTCTTCCATATTTATTTCTGTTTACCCAAAGAAGTTTTAAGTTTCTTCAAGGCAATATTTATGAATTATTCTTTTTAAAATTTATTTATGTGTTTTATTTGAGAGAGAGAGAGAATGAGTGAGCTCCCATTCACTGATTTTACTTCCCAGATGGCCATAATGCCCTGGGACTGAAGCTGGGAGCTGGGAACTCAGTACAGGTGTCCCATGTGTGTGGCAGGGACTCAACTACTTGAGTCATCACCACTGCCTCCCTGGGTCTTCATCAGCAGGAAGCTGGACTTGGGCAGGGAGCTGGGACTCGAACCCAGGCACTCAAATATGGGGCACAAGGTGTTCCCCAGTGAACAACTTAACTGCTGCACTGAATGCCCATCTCATGCATTATTTTTTTTTGTCTTACCTACAACTACATTACTAAGATTACAATTGCTCAAGAAATAGTAATTGAGTGTTGGTAACACCTCTTAAAACAAATTATGTCTCTAAGATACATGTGTAGGCATAACTTGGGAGGAACACTTGGGAGGAAGCAGACCCCAGTTGAAAATGCCTTGTGTTCTCTACCAGTTGCACAGTCTCAGCTGAGTTATGAAACCTCTCTGAACCAAGTTTTCTCCTATAAAGTGAGGCTAACACCTGCCTCTGAAGGTAGTCACGCTTGATACATGAGATTATATATAAAGGACTCGTAATTTTTATTCAATAAATACTCTTCTACTTGTTCCCTACTTTGGAAAAAAGGTTTCTTATACAGTGTTGTGGGAATTCAAGCCTCCTGGATTTAACAACTGCTGAAATGGAAGCTAACCAAAGAGACAGCAAGATCAATGGAACATAGGCTGGTATGTATACACTGTGTGTACACATATGTTTGCATGTATGTACACATACCTATATGTACATATGTCTACTTATCCCAATGTCTTATAAATATCTACCTCCTGAAGGTCCAGATAACTAAAAACAAGTCATAAAAAATCAGTTAAGGGGCCAGTGTTCGCTCTAGAAGTAATATGTCACTTGGGGGCTACAGAACAGCAGGTTTGGCTGCCACTTGCCATGCCAACATCCCTTATCAAAATGCCCGTTTGAGAAACTGGAGCTGTGGCACAGCAGGTAAAGCTGCTGCCTGTGGCGCAGGCATCCCAAATGGGCACCGGTGCAAGTCCCAGCTACTCCACTTCTGATCCAGCTCCCTCTTAATGTCCCTGGGAAAGTGGCAGAGGATGGCCCAAGTGTGTGGGCCCCTGCCACCCACACAGGAGACCTAGAAGAAACTCTTAGCTCCTGGCTTAGGACCAGCCCAGCTCTGGCCATAGTGGCCATTTGGGGAGTGAACCAGTAGATGGAAGACCTCTCTCTCTCTGTCTCTTCTTTTCTCTCCAACTCTGCCTTTTGAGCAAATAAATAAATCTTTTTTTTTTTTTTTTGACAGAGTGGACAGTGAGAGAGAGAGAGACAGAAAGAAAGGTTTTCCTTTTCCATTGGTTCACCCCCCCACCCCCACCCCCAATGGCCGCTGCTGCTGATCTGAAGCCAGGAGCCAGGTGCTTCTCCTGGTCTCCCATGCGGGTGCAGGGCCCAAGCACTTGGGCCATCCTCCACTGCACTCCCGGGCCACAGCAGAGAGCTGGACTGGAAGAGGAGCAACTGGGACAGAATCCGGCGCCCCCACCAGGACTAGAACCCGGAGTGCCGGAGCTGCAAGTGGAGGAATAGCCTATTGAACCATGGCGCCGGCTAATAAATAAATCTTTTTTTTTTTTTTTTTGACAGGCAGAGTGGACAGTGAGAGAGAGAGACAGAGAGAAAGGTCTTCCTTTGCCATTGGTCCACCCTCCAATGGCCGCCGTGGCCGGCGCGCTGCGGCCGGCGCACCGCGCTGATCCGATGGCAGGAGCCAGGAGCCAGGTGCTTCTCCTGGTCTCCCATGGGGTGCAGGGCCCAAGGACTTGGGCCATCTTCCACTGCACTCCCTGGCCACAGCAGAGCGCTGGCCTGGAAGAGGGGCAACCGGGACAGAATCCGGCGCCCCGACCGGGACTAGAACCCGGTGTGCCGGCGCCACTAGGCGGAGGATTAGCCTAGTGAGCCGCAGCGCCGGCCCTGTTGTTATTGTTTTTAAAAGATTTATTTATTAGCCGGCGCCGCAGCGCCGGCCCTGTTGTTATTGTTTTTAAAAGATTTATTTATTAGCCGGCGCCGCAGCGCCGGCCCTGTTGTTATTGTTTTTAAAAGATTTATTTATTAGCCGGCGCCGCGGCTCACTAGGCTAATCCTCCGCCTAGGGCGCCGGCACACCGGGTTCTAGTCCCGGTCGGGGCGCCGGATTCTGTCCCGGTTGCCCCTCTTCCAGGCCAGCGCTCTGCTGTGGCCAGGGAGTGCAGTGGAAGATGGCCCAAGTCCTTGGGCCCTGCACCCCATGGGAGACCAGGAGAAGCACCTGGCTCCTGGCTCCTGCCATCGGATCAGCGCGGTGCGCCGGCCGCAGCGCGCCGGCCGCGGTGGCCATTGGAGGGTGGACCAAAGGCAAAAGGAAGACCTTTCTCTCTGTCTCTCTCTCTCTCACTGTCCACTCTGCCTGTCAAAAACAAAAACAAAAACAAAAAAAAAAACAAAAAAACAACAATAACAACAATACAACCCAAAGTGCCAGTTTAAGTACTGGCTGTTCCACTTGCAATTCAGCTTCCTGTTAATGCACCTGGGAAGGCAGCAGAAGATGGCCCAATGACTTGGGCTGCTGTACCCACAGGGGAAACCAGGATAGAGTTCCTGGCTTCTGGGTTTGGCCTGGTTCAGACCTGGCTATTATAACCATTTGTGGAGTGAACCAGATTTGAGCCCCACCCCCATCCCTTTCAAATAAATAAATAAGTAAATAAATTTTTTTTAAAGATGTCACTTGAGGGCAGTGCTGTGGCATAGTGGGTGGGGCCACAGCCTGCAGTGCCAGCATCCCATATGGGCACTGGTTCGAGTCCCGGCTGCTCCACTTCTGATCCAGCTCTCTGCTGTGGTCTGGGAAAGCAGTGGAAGATGGCCCAGGTGCTTGGGCCCCTGCACCCATGTGGGAGACCTGGAAGAGGCTCCTGGCTCTGGCTTCAGATCGGTGCAGCTCTGGCCGTTGGGACCAACTGGGGAGTGAACCAGAGGGTGGAAGACCTCTCTCTCTGCCTTTCCTTCTTTCTCTGTGTGGCTCTGCCTTTCAAATAAATAAATAAATCTTAAAAAAAAAAAAAAAAAAGATGTCGCTTGGGATTCCCTCATTCCCTGTCATACTGCCTGGGCTTGAGTCCTGGTTTCACTCTAGATTCTAGCTTCCTACTAATGTGCTCCATGGGAGGCAACAGGTGGTGACTCAAGTTGTTGGGTCCCTGCTCCACATGTAGGAGATCTGGATTGAGTTCCAGGCTCCTGGGCATTTGAACCAGTGGATGAGAGGCCTCTGTCTATATATCTTTCTGATCCTCAAATAAATAATTAAAAATATCAGTTGATATAATAGCAGAGCTAGTGGAGCCCCACTTACTTACGGGGTGTTTTCATGAAACTGGATGGGTAAGCATGTTGGAGAAAGTCAAATATATCCAAGTGTCAATCTGACTATTCCCACGTACGAAGATAGTATCATGTATGAATTTTGGACATAGCTTTCAGCAGTGGTCAAAGCTTGGATCCTACGTGTTTCAAGAGTTCTTAATGTTCAATTGACTTTATGGGAGAGTGGAAGGAAGTCCTTGATCTGTCATTCTAATTGCACAGCGTGAAGGGTTATTTGCCTTCTTCTGTCAAGCATGAACTTACTTACATAAATTGGTAGCCTGCAGAATTGTGGGGCTTGAGACCATGACTATCATTTGATATCATCTAATGCTTTCCTTAGATGGTGATTACAGAGAATTTTCTGGGCTGTGAACTGTTATCTCTGACCTTCCTATGTCATTCCAGAAAGAGGAAGAGAGAGAGGTTTAAACATAGCTTCCTTTCATTCCTCTTCTTTGTAGCGGGAAGACAGTGTGAAGTAGCCCCTGTGGAGACCTCAGGGGAGCAGGGGTCCACAGAAGCAGGGGCTGCAGAGTACCCCATCAACTGCCCTCACACTGTTCACCAGGATCTGAAACCCAACTGCTGGACTTCACAGCCAAAGGGCTTGACTCAGCCATATGGCCTCTGCAGGTTAACTAGTATACTACACTACTTTCCTGTTTCAAAATCTCTCTCTGCCAATCTTCTCTATGATATGTGGCTGTACAAGGGCCACAATGATGCTTATTAAATGTTGTGTTAGTGATAAATCACATCAAAAGAAAGGGAAGGGGATACACATTTTTAAGTAATGTTAGACATAACAGAGAATCAGAACAATGCTTATGAAAAATATCTGGAGAAAGCAGGCGATCCCCTGAGAAACATCAGAAGTTTTCATCTACCTTCTCATTCTCCTCACATTCAAAATTTTCTTTCAGAATAAAATTCATTGCAAACACCCCCCAATTTATTTAAATGAAATGTTTTCTTAGAACTCTTTTCAATATGATACTTCAGGTACTAATAATTGCTACCTTGAATTTTAATTACCTGTGCATGCATCCTATTTTTCTCTATGAAACCTTAAGTTCTTTAAGGAAAGAATCAATGTGAGATTGATTTTGTAATATTCACAGTGCACAAGTATTCAAACATTGAATAAAAGAATGAATATTTTGTTTAGTATTACTGAAAAGACTAACATTTTTCATAGCAAATAAAAGTTAAGATTTTATGAGTCAGGCTGAGATCCTAACTTTTTAATCATTCATTCATCATTTGAACCAAGTTCTAATCATTTATTACTCGGCCACCTTTCTGTTGCCCTCTTCCCCCCAAAGAGTTATTAACTACTTAGAATTAGAGATAAGGTAATGTATAAGACAAGCATGATTCCCGGACCAATAGAAGGTAAAATCCAATGGACACTAACCATGTGTAACATTGCTTCATAAATAAAATGAATATGAAGTTCCAAGTAATAAATTTATTAAATGCAGTTTTTAAAACTAGACAAGGATTTAGTTTATCCTCATGGAAAAGTACTCCATGGACCATGGTATATCACACTGACAAAATAAAGACAACAACTTCTGCCCTTGTTCAAATCAATGGTAAGCTCTCAAGATAATGAAGGAATACAAGCATTTCATAAAGTATTTTGAACTGGCTGTGGTATGAACATTTTCTACCTGTTCCCCACCCCTGCCCAATTCATATGATGAAATCCTAACCCTTTAAGATGCTGGTTCTAGAAGGTGAGGCCTTTGGGAGCTGATTAGCCTACAAAGTGGAGCCTTCCTTATAAAAAGATCCTCCAAAGTTAGCCAGCCTCCCAACACGTGAAGTCATGGCAAAAGGGAGCCCTCAATGAGTCAGAAAATTGGCCCTTACAGACACTGAATTTGCCTTGATGTTGGAGTTCTTAGCCTCCAGAACTACAAGAAATAAATTTATCTTATTTTTAGTTTGTAGTATTTTGTCCAAATAGACTAACACAGGGTCATACAAGTAAAAGGTAATGTTCTTACCATTAGCTATGCCAAATACTGAACTTATTAACATACAACATTATATATTATATATGATTGTAAACTCTTCCAGTTTTAAGCTTTAAGACACAGCCAATCACTAACACCTTCCTGGAGTTCTTTCCCATTTTTCTCTCTCTGAAGTATCAAATGTAACAACTAACACTTGCACAGTTTTTACAGTTTACAATGTGCTTCCACATAAATTAACTCACTTCATCTTATTACAATTCTCACTTTACAGAGGTAAAAACTGAGGCTGAGAGGGGTTAGAGATCTACTGTGACACAACACCGGCTGTGAAACTGAACTGAAATTTATGTTTTTTCACCATATTGTGCTATCTCACTCCAAACAGAGTGTGAGGGAAAGTGAACTTGGTCCCTTCAAAGTGGCTTCATAATAAAGGATTTGTCTCTGCAGGTCAAGCACATAACAAGAAAATACCAATATTAAAAATAGCCCCAACCCAATTCTTCAGAGATGTGTCTACTTATTTGTTCAACAATACATTCAAATAAAGTTTTTGAGTGGGTCCTAAGACCAGGCACTGTTTTGGGCATTGGTGTTAAAGCACTGACCAATACAGATAAAGAAAGTCTCTGCTTCTATTGATGCCTACATTCCAGTTGGAGACAGTAGATAAACAGAATAACAAATGATTAAGATGCCATGAGACAGGGGGCCGGCACCGTGGCTCACTTGGTTAATCCTCTGCCTGCGGTGCCGGCATCCCATATGGGCACCAGGTTCTAGTCCTGGCTGCTCCTCTTCCAGTCCAGCTCTCTGCTATGGCCTGGGAGGGCAGTGGAGGATGGCCCAGGTGATTGGGAGCCTGCACCCGCGTGGGAGACCAGGAGGAAGCACCTGGCTCCCGGCTTCAGATCAGTGCAGCACTGGCCATAGCGGCCATTTCGGGGGGTGAACCATGCAAGGAAGACCTTTCTGTCTGTCTCTCTCACTAACTCTGCCTGCCGAATAAGTAAAAAAAAAAAAAAAAGCCATGAGATAATAAATGCAGGAGAAATACGAGTTAGTTAACTTGACATCAACAATACTGGGCTAATGGATGCCCAGATAGCTGGGAAAACACTATTTTGGGGCGTGTCTGTGAGAGCATTTCCAGAAGAGGTTAACTCTAATTAGTAAAGAGGACCTACCCTCACTGGTGTGGGTGAGCATCATCCAATTTGCTGAGGGCCTGAATAGAACAAAAACGTGGAGGAAGGGCAAATTTGTTCTCTTTTCTTGAGCTGGGACATCCATTTTCAGCTGCCCTCAGTCATTATGGCCCCTGGTTCTTGGACCTTTGGGCACCAGGACTTATATTAGCAACTCAGGCCCAAGTTCTCGGTCTTCAGACTTGAACTAAATTATATCACTGGCTTTCCTGTTTCTCCAGCTTATATATGGTATACTGCAGGCTTCCAGGCCTCCCTAACCATGTGGGCCAATTCCCATTTTTATATATGTGTATATGTGTGTGTGTGTGTGTATCCTTATGGGTCCCCTTTCTCTGTAGAACACCAACTAATACAAAACAATTAAGCATAGATAGTAGGGGAGACATGATGGAGTACATTATTTTATGTGAAATGGTCAGGAAAAGTGTTTTTCCTTACATGACATTTGACCAGGTCAAAGTGAAGAGGACAGCATGTGGCTATCTAGGGAAAAATCCAGGCTGAGTGAACAGCAAATGTAGACTCTGAGGATGGCCTTTGGTGCTGCTAGCCCATGCTGCTACACTTTCCCATTCCACTCACTATTTTCCCACAGAACAGCTTCACATCTTCTCTCTTACCAAGTTTTCAAAGTCCTCCACCACTAACCTTACTTCCAATTTCACTGAGAAAATATAGACAATTAGAACACATGCGGCCGGCGCCGCGGCTCACTAGGCTAATCCTCCGCCTAGCGGCGCCGGCACACCGGGTTCTAGTCCCGGTCGGGGCGCCGGATTCTGCCCCGGTTGCCCCTCTTCCAGGCCAGCTCTCTACCGTGGCCAGGGAGTGCAGTGGAGGATGGCCCAGGTGCTTGGGCCCTGCACCCCATGGGAGACCAGGATAAGCACCTGGCTCCTGGCTCCTGCCATCGGATCAGCGCGGTGCACCGGCCACAGCGCGCCAGCCGCGGCGGCCATTGGAGGGTGAACCAACGGCAAAGGAAGACCTTTCTCTCTGTCTCTCTCTCTCTCACTGTCCACTCTGCCTGTAAAAAAAAAAAAAAAAAAAAAAAAAAGAACACATGCAAGCTCTTATGGTCACATTAATCAGTTTGCTTACACCTCTGTCCCCGTCCCATCCCTATTACTGTGGATGAATTATGGGTGCTCAGGAGGCTACTCCTGCCCTTTATGTACTAGAACTCTCTCCCTTTCTTCTACTCAAGGACATGGGTCCATCAATTGTCTCATTTTTTTGTATCAAATTTTCTCTCTATAACTGAATTAATCCTATGGATATCAATACAATATTAATTTTCTCAACTTGAAAAAAAAAACCCTTTCTTGGTTATTCATTAACTTTGTTATTGTCCAATTTTCTGTATCCCCTGAAGAGTTAGCTGTTGTTTACCACTGCCTATAACTCTCTTTCTTCTCCCTTGGAACCACTCTAATCAGGCTTTCAACTACACAACCCTGTTCTTGTTAAGATCCCCAGTAGGGGCCAGCATTGTGGTATAGCAGGTTAAGCCTCTGCTGGTGACACTGGCATCCCATATGGATGCTGCTCCATGCTGATCCAGCTCCCTGTTAATGCACCTGGGAAAGCAGCAGGAGATGGCCCAAGAGCTTGGGCCCCTGCACCCCATGTGGGAGACCCAGAAGAACCTCTGGCCTCCTAGCTTTGGCCTGGTCCAACCCTGGCCATTGCAGCCACTTGGGGATGGAAGATCTCTTTCTCTGTGTCTCTCTCTTTCTCTTTGTCTTTCCATCTCTCTCTGTAACTCTGCATTTCAAATAAATAAACAAACAAATAAATAAATCTTAAAAAAAGATCCCCATTTATCTCCATATTCTAAAAACCAATGATCAAGTGCCAGACATGAACTATCAGCACCATCTGAGGTCACTGATAACTTTCCCTTCTTTGAAACACATTATCTGCTAGACTTCTAGGACCCAAAATCTCCTGGTGTTCTTCTAAGCAAACTGGCTGTTCCTGGTCATCTTTGCCGTTCTCCTAAGATCGCAGTATCCCTGATCTATCCCACTCTGTTCTCACCCTCTTTTAGTCTATCTTAAAAATCCATCTCAACGCTAACATCTCCCAAATGTAAGTCTCTGGTTTAGACCTTTGCCCTACATTCCAGTCTCACAATCAATTGCTTAACTGATGTCTCTACCTGGATGCTACAAGGCTGCTTGATTCAAATGTATTGGTACAGAACTCTTTATGAGTTCCTTCAACTTGCTCAACCCCTGAATCTTGCCTACCTTACTCAACATCAACCCATCCCCCAGTTACTCAGGCTTCAAGTCATCCTTGACTCATCTTTTCCCCTCGAAACATCCACTCAGCCTCTCAGCTGACTTCCAACCGCCTCCCAGCAGATTTACTCAGCCGTCTTGGTCCAAGCTAACAGCATCTTGTGGTATGACACTGTACTAGCTTTCTTTTAAAAACTTTGCTATTTATTTATTTGAAAGGCAGTTACAAAGAGAGAAAGAGATAGAGATAGAGATAGAGATAGAGATAGAGATAGAGATAGAGATAGAGAGAGAGAGAGAGAGAGAGAGAATTTTCGGCCACAAAGACTGGGACTGGGCAAACAGCTCCACCCAGTCTCCCATGTGAGTGGCAGGGGCCCAAATACTGTCTCTCAAGGCACACTGGTGGGGAGCTGGATGGGAAGCCAGGCTGCTGAGACTAGAAACAGTGCCCTGATAAGGGATGACAACATTAAAGCAATGGCTTAACCCATGGCAGCACAAGGCTGGTCCTGACTGTACTAGCTTTCTAACTGGTCTTCTTTCTCCACCATGATACCCTCCTATCCTCTTAACCCAGCATCCAGAATTGTCCTTTCAGGTCATGCTATTCCCTTGATCAGAACTCACTTAATGGTTTCCTGTCTGTCAAATTAAAATTCCAAGTCCTTATGAAGGACTCTAAGATCCTACATCATTTGGCCCCTACTCTATCTCTGACATCATCTCTCTTCTTCCCCTTGATCACTTCATTCCAGTCACACTGGCCTCCTTGGTGTTTCTTAAGGACACTAGGCATACCCTCAGGACCTTTGCACCTGCTGTTCCTTCCATGTGGAGCATTCCAGTGAGTCCAAACAACCACCCTATTTAAAATACAATCCCCTTTCCCAATCCACTTTGGTAATTCTTTTTAAAATTTTTAATAAAAAACAGAAATATAAAAATTATACATATTTATAGGTTACCACAGGATGTGTTGGTACATGAATACGTAGTGTAGCTTCCAATCAAGAAAAGTATATTTATCTCTTCAAACACTTACCATTTCTTTTTGTTGAAAACATCCAAATACTATCTTCTAGCTTATTTTTTTTAAATATAGTACATTATCTATAGTCATCCTACTGTGACCTAGAAATCCAAACTTCCTGCCCATTTCTAATGGGTATTTTAACTTAATACCCATTAATCATCCTTTTCCAAGGAATAGTGCTGTAACAAACACTGGGATGCAGATATCTTTTCAACAGAGCTCTTTCATTTCCTTTAGATACATACATACCCAGAAGTGGGATTGTGGGATCATATGATAGTTCTATTCGTAGTTTTTAGAGGAACCTCCATATTGTTTCCTACAATAGCTGTGCTAATTTATATTCCTAAGAACAATGTGCAAGTGTCCCCTTTTCCCCACATCCTTGCTAACACTTCTTACCTATTGTCTTTTTCATAATAGCCAATCTAACTGGAATGAGGTGATAGCTCACTGTAGTTTTGATTTGCATTTTCCTGATGAATAGTGATACTTAGCATTTTTTTTCAGGTACCCTTGGCCTTTTGAATGTCTTCCTTTGAGAGATGTCTGTTTAGATTGCTCATTTTTAACTACAATATTTGTGGGTTTTTGCTATTGAATTTTGTGAGTTCCTTACATATTCTGTATATTAACCCCTTTCCCACATCAATAGCTGGCAAATATTTTCTTCCATTCTGTAGATTGTCTATGGCCATTCCACTCTGAATGTGCCTGATCTCATCTGGAATTGTAATTCCTGTTATTATTCTTTTCAGCAATTATTACCCATCTTATACACTGTACATTTTTACTTATTTGTTGGTTGCTTCTTTCCACTAGTATATGACCTCTGTGAGAGCAATGGCACATCTATTTGCTTGTTGCTCTATTCTGGGCACTCAGGACAGTGCCTGGCATACAGGAAGAACTCAATTCACATTTTTGGACGAGTTTTGAATAAGTCAACATAACTTTGAGAAATTTTGCTATGAAAAGAAGGCACAGAAATGGAATGCAGTTAGCATACAGTGAAGTTTAATTCTTAAGAGGTGTAATATTATAGAGTTCTTCTGTACTAATGGAAAAGATCCAATGTAGAGAAAAGCATGATGATATAGGAGAAAGGGAAATCTATATGAATCATATGGCATACTTGGAGGAAATGGCCTTCAAGGGGAGTGATGAGGTTCTGTATTGCAACAGAAGAGAAGCCAAAGAATATGGTCAGAGGTGCAGAAAGATGGGCTCTTTCTTTGATTGCTTCTAATTTTCTTATCAGTGAATTTCCTTACCACATTAGTTGATAAGAAAAAAAATTAAATATTTGACAAGTAAGTAGAAGATATAAGATGATTCTGAGACAGTAGGTGAGTAAATTAAGGGAAAGCTATATAATTGCCATGCTAACTTAGAGTTAGCTGTCATGAATTTCAAATGAGATCAGTGAACATGCGTGTGTGTTTTCTCTAGCTTGTTCAGATACATATCCAAGAATGCACAAAATTGGATTTCAGCAGGCTTGATGCTCTGTCAGGCTAATAGAAGCCTAAGAGATAAGCATGAATGTTGATGGTGTATGTGATAAAGTGACTATAATGATGGTCTTGACATCTATGGTAGGTAAGATGCAAGAGCATGGGTTTGAGGGTAGAGTGGACATAATTAAAGAGATTACAAAGGCGATAAGGCAAATGAATTGGCCATTCTAGCTAGCTTGAAGAATTTTAAATTTGAGGAATAGGCCACAAAAATGGGAGCTGTTGGTTAGACAGGACATTTGAAATTGGAATTATGAAGGGATGAAGTTATTGGTAGTAGCAAAGTCAAGGCTCTGACCTATTGAGATAGTTGGCTAAGATGAAATGGAAGGCAAGCTTGTTAGAGAAGAAATTGAGAAGTTAGCTGCCAAGATTCTGGAAGGATCAATCCTTTGACTATTGAAAACACCAAGCATTAGTCCAATAAATTTTTGTTAAACAGAAACTAATGGGTAGGGACTGACACGTTTTGGACTGTGAGAGACTGTCTTGGGGTTCTATTGATAATTTCAATGAAGAGGTATAGTTATTTTGACTCAGTCTCTGGAGAAGGCATGGAAAATAATCTGGAATGAGTAATGATATATAAGGAAGACACCTTGCCCTGTTTCAAGGCTCAGTGACCTAAAAGATACCTGCAGCACAAAAATAAATCAGAGGACAGATTTCAGTTGGAACAATAAAGTGTATATTCAGAGAAGAGGTTAAGAATGGAGGCAACCCAGATACCATTAAAAAAAATGTCCTTCACTAACTATTGTACTTGAATATCCAGAAATTTCCAGTTTCAAGATATGACAAAGTTAGACGATGCGATTTTTAAGACTTGTATTAGTTTCTTGGGCTTCTGTAACAAATCCAAAAACTAGATAGCTTAAAACAATGGAAATGTATTGTCTCATAGTCTGAAAGCTCTAAGTCCGAAATCAAACAGAACTAGGTTCCCTCCTAAATATGTGAGGGGAAAATCCTTCATTTCTTCCAGAGTTTGCTAGAAGTACTGGTGTTGCTTGGCCTGTAGGTGAATCACTTTAATCTCTGTTTCTATCAACATAAGGCTCTCTCCCTGTGTTTCTCTGCCTCCTCTTCTTATAAGGACAACAATTATACAGGATTATGGAGCCACCTACTCCAATATGACCTCATCTTTTTTTAAATATTTATTTCATTTATTTGAAAGACAGAGTTACAGAGAAAGGTAGAGCCAGAGAGAGAGAGAGAGAGAGAGAGAGACAGAGAGAGGCCTTCCATCCACTTGTTCACTCCCCAGATGACTGCAACAGCGGGAGCTGCACCGATCCGAAGCCAGGAGCTTCTTCCAAATCTCCCACGTGGGTGCAGGGCCCAAGGACTTTTCTACTGCTTTCCCAGGCCATAACAGAGCTGGATCGGAAATGGAGCAGCTGAGATTGAACCGGCGCCCACATGGGATGCCAGCAATGCAGGCCAGGGCTTTAACCTGCTGCGCCACAGTGCTGGCCCCCAATATGACCTTATCTTAACTAATTATGTCTATAGTGACTTTTTACAAGTAAGGCCAGATTTTAATGCACTGGGGATTAGGACTTCAACCTATTTTGGGTGAAGGGGGGAACAATTTAATCCGTAACAGAGATGTTGAGGAAAAAAAATAGGCTCTCTTTTATGGAATGTGTTCATATTTTAAGTTGCTTAGGTTCTTGTCCTGCTCAATTAATGAGGCATGGTAAACCAAGCATTTAAGAAATGCCCACTGTTTCTTAAATGTATGGCAACCTAAACAGACAAAAAAGTTAAAGACCATGGATGTGATTTAGAGTCACATATTGTAGAAGTATCTCTTGATGTTGTATGATGATGTCACTAAACCTACCAGGGCAGCCCAGCTAACTTCGAAGGGAGACAAGGGACTGTTAAATTGAGGGTCCTAGAGTACCTTTTACTACTCTGGTAACTCTTTTACATTGTTGGACCAACTAAAGCTCACAAGCTATGGCTCTATGAGGGGGGAAAGTTTGTAATAATGTGCTGCTATAATATTAACCACCTGAGAGAATTTCTTGTTATTGGCCAGGGGCTGGGAAGGCAAGGGAGGCAATGATGCTTCTGGTTCTTTACTGAGGAGCTGGAGCAGGGTCCCAGGGACTGTATGCTGACTACTCAAAAGCATTTTTCCTAGGTCTCAGCCATCGGGTCGGGGCTGTAACCAGTACCCTGCTATTTTAGAAAAGGCATTCTAAATTTTTGATTCACAAGTAATCCTTATACATTTTACAGGGTACAAGGCAATATTTCAACACAAGTCTGCAGTAGAAACAGATCAAGCAACTAGCCTTTTCATTTCCTCATCTTTTCTTATATTTGGAACCTAGCTGGTCCCCTCTTAACACACTGTTGTGAACGCTAGTTGCCCCACCGTGCTACGGAGCACTAGAACTGGTTACTTCTACCTGACTCTGTTTTGGTAATGATTAGCCAGACTCTGTTCTCACAGGAGTAACAGAGGAAACCTAGACTACGCAGCCATTTATAGTGTACTTCTTGGGTGCCGCACTCTCTCTCATCTCCCGACTCTCAGACTGGCCCCTGCCCTGTATTCACGGAAGTTCAATAGGCCTTGTGATCCCAGGACTTGGGGGAAAAAGTAAAACACTGCTGGAGGATTCCAGTTCCTAACTGCTAAGGAGCAGGGAAGTACATGCTAAGTTTTTTCTTCCAAATTAATGCAAATACTCACTTGAGTTGCAGTTTGACTCACTGTGAATTCTAAACTGGTAGAGTCCAAATTAATGAGGTTGGTTCTGCCAAGGAAAGTGATCTGATTATTGGACTCTTCCTATCTTGTCAAAATGGAGCCAGCATTTCAGAAGGGAGGGTGAGGTGGAAGTTTATTACTTGAAGGTAATGTCTTTCATGAAAGATGCAGACTCCAACTGTTTAGTAGTATTATCTAGCCCGCTCTATTTCCTACACAGCTGGTAAGAAATGAAGGCCCTCACTCTATTACTCTAATTGAATTCCAACTTGGGTAATTACACTATAATTAAATAAATTTTCCCCATAGTTTTAATTCACTGACAAATAGTGCTAGTCAAACAGCTACATTTCACTCCCGGAAACTCATCCCCACTACACTTCAGTGATCAGTGGAGTGATTTATATTTGGAAGATGTGTGTATAAAAAAATGCACAGTTCATAAAATATTTTAGGTATCATTCATGATTACATATGCTTTGCTCAGCATGAGATAACATTAATTTCTATTATGATCTCTCATCTAATTTCTCATATGCTTCATTCCCAAAGAAATAAGACAGTTCATTAGCATTTCTTATTTTCAGAACATTTTTTGTTGAGTTAACCAGTAGCTTTTATCTTTTATTCCGAAAGCACATTTCATTATCCCCAGAAGACAGGCTGCATAGAGTAGGTGTTGCTGTTTCCCATTTTACAGATGACAAAATCAAGTCAGTCTTCCACAAAGTGAAGAAAACAATTACTGGCAGTACCAGCCTGGAAAACCAGGTTTCTTCAGGTCCCTTAGTCCAAAGCTCTTTCTGTCAAACACTATCAAATACCAGGTCACTATTAATCACTTCAGTTTTACTAATGAGAAAATCAAGAGCATCACATTTGTAACCTGTGTCACAGGTCACTGCTTTGTGATAATTAATGATTTATCTATGAGTTGGAGGGCTAGTATCTGGGTCCTGATGCTGTCCTTGGGGAATGAAATGATTAGGCTTCTTTGTGTCTGTGTGTTATTACCTGGTACAGCTCAACTGGGAGAACAGTTCAAAAATGTGATGCAAAGTAGTACAAAAGAATTCAAATATCAATTTTATTTTAATGACCTTTCTTAAAGGGTTGTAGGTGGCTTTTCATAAAAGATATTAAAGATAAAATCAAAAATACTCACAAAAAGCAGCAGTAGCAAGGGTGTTATAACGATGCCCTGGAAGAAAAAGAGATAATGATCATTTATCAGCCAGGAAAACAGGACATTTTCTTTGCCATTTGAAACTCTGATGCATGGAAATGCTATCCTTCTCACTTCTGTTAAATAAAATCTAGGAGATGGAGAAGAGGGAGCTCCGATCTTGACTCTCCTTACCAACCAGGCTTAGCATCTCCATCACAGTTATTTGTATCTGGCATGAAAAAGAGCCACTCATCTTCCTTAAACTCATCTTTCCTTTTTCAAACTCAAGTTCCCTTCCACGTTGTACATGTATCACACCGACGGAAGTTGGTGGCTAGAAAGCTTTCTCACTCCATAGCTTTCAACTCTAACTTGGATAAAGTGCCCCTTTTGGAGAGAAGACAGGTGGTTTCGTCCCAGTTGGGGTCCTCTCCTGAGCAAAGACCACGTCAGCTGTGATGAATGAGAAGTCGTGATTCTGTAATGTGAACTGATCTCCCCTAGGAAATGAGCTGGGATCTCAAAACTCATTTCACTTGATTAGACTCCACGTCTCCATGGTGGAAGGCAAGTCTTTCATCTAATTCAGCCACACAGGACCACCTCAGCTCCTCTGCCTCCCCTAGGTAGAAACGAGCAAAAGATTTGTTTTCTTCTATGACAGGGAACAGTTTGAGGCTGTTGCCGATGAGGCAGCATACAAGCTTTTAGGTTTCTTGAAGGCAAATCTTTACAAGGAAGCGTTTGAGTTGGGAGTTAACATGACAGGTTTCAGTTTGAGAGCCACAGATGATTAGTCGCCACTCTTAGTTCTTCCTTTATCTCTCCTCATGGCATCATGACTTATACAAGAAAATGTATTTCATATTTTTATTAATGCATTCCACTTGGAAGCGAATTCTACTTGGAAATTTCAGAGTCCGAGGGTGTGTATGTATGGGTATGAGAAAGATACAGAGATACAGAGAGAGAAAGAGAGAGACTGAGACTATATTGTGCATGGGATCCAGGTCTGGAACTACTTCACTGCTTTTTTTTTTTTTAAATTTTTTTTTTTTTTGACAGGCAGAGTGGACAGTGAGAGAGAGAGACAGAGAGAAAGGTCTTCCTTTTGCCGTTGGTTCACCCTCCAATGGCCGCCGCGGCCAGCGCACCGCGCTGATCCGATGGCAGGAGCCAGGAGCCAGGTGCTTTTCCTGGTCTCTCATGGGGTGCAGGGCCCAAGCACCTGGGCCATCCTCCACTGCACTCCCTGGCCACAGCAGAGAGCTGGCCTGGAAGAGGGGCAACCGGGACAGAATCCGGCGCCCCAACCGGGACTAGAACCCGGTGTGCCGGCGCCGCAAGGCGGAGGATTAGCCTAGTGAGCCGCGGCGCCGGCCTTCACTGCTTTCAAAAACAAGTCCTTCTTGTATTTAGAGGGAAGTCCTTTTACAGTAACTAAATTGTTTTGGATGTAGTCCAGGAGGGACTGGCTTACCTGATATAAATATTGCTACCATTACTTTCTTGGGCATATATACATGTGAATATACTCACATACATTTATTATTAAATGACAGAATAAATTCTTCTGCAAACTTTTGCAATTAGAAAATGGAATACAAAACTTTAATTTAAGGGCCATATTTCTAAATCTATTTATTAAAACATGTACTGAGGCTTATCAACTCTGCTGCTATCTATGAAACACATTAGCACATTTTGGAGAGCTAAATGTGCCAAACAACAAAATAACTTTTAACTTAGAAATACTGTCTTTCAATGATATGTAATGTTCAGACTTTAGGAAGAATTTAAAACTTTACAAGGCAATGTGGAAATGAAAACACTAAGTATACTTCAAAAAGTGAAAAATGAAATGAAAAGATAAGTCTATTTTGACCAAAAATTGTTGACATCCGTGCATAGGTGGCATCGACAACAACTCATGGAGAGGCTGGCATTGTGGTGCAGCAGGTTAAGCCACAACTTGCGATGTTGGCACCCCAATTAGGAGCACCAGTTCAAGTTCCAGCTGATCCACTTCCGATCCAGCTCCCTGCTCATGCACCTCGGGAGGCAGACCAAGTACTTGGACCCTGTCACCCACATGAGAGACCAAGGTGGAGTTATTGGCTCCTGGCTTTGGCCTGGCCCAAACCTACTGTTTCAGCTACTTGAGGAGTAAATCTGCAGATGGAAGATCTCTGTCTCTGTCTCTTCTCTGTCACTCTGCCTTTCAAATACATAGGTAAATCTTTTAAAAAAAAAAAAAAGTTCATGGAAAACTATGCCTGCATTTCAGTTTTTTTTCCATCAAAATAAGATTATCTTTTAATCCCATTTTCCTCAAATTTTTTGAAGTATCTAGTATCTATGTAACAGTTATCCAATTTTAAGCCAATTTGTTTAAACATTTATTGAACACCCACTTAAATGCCAGGCACTGTGCTTGTCACAGGAGATTCAAGTGTAATACAACATAGCCCCTCTGCTTAACTAGCTTATAACCCAACAGGGGACAATGACCTCTGAGCAAAGTTCAACATAGAGTGATAGGAAGATTAAATACAGTGGTGCATGAGGAAAGAGCTGTGTGAAACAGGAGTGACTACTTCTGTCTGGGAGATCATAAGATGAAAGCAACATTGAACAAGATTTAAGAATGAATGGAAACTGATCTGGTAAAACAGGGAAAGGGTATTCCAGGAAGAGGGAGCAGCATCCAACAGATCATGGAAAGCTGAAGAGGGCAGGAGAAAAGTGTGAAGTTGAGAGGTCTTAGACCATTATCACCAAAGGCTCTGTAGAATAGGTAAAGGAGTTTGGACTTGATCCTATGCACAATGACAAACTAATAAAGAAGGGAAAGTGAGGAGTTTAAAGAGTTGGTAAACAGGGTGTGGAGGATGGATTTGACCTGGCACCGTATCACCAAAACCGTTGTCTCTGTTGTCTATCAGTTCTGTCCATCAGTTTGTTATCTGCCTATCTAAATTCAGATAAAGGAAAATGGGAAGTTCTATTAATGTTAATCATGGAATACCAGTAACTTCTGCTACCTGTGATAGGAAGAGACTTTCCACAGAGGCAGCTGGGCATTGTCAGCACTCTGAGGACGCTCATCTTGTACTGGAAGAGCCAAGGCCACACAGCATCATACAGTGCATTATGGCCATGCTCCTTCTGATGCTCGTTTCATTTTCTTGGAATAATGGAGCACTCATCATATTAGCAATCATACCAATACCACGAGTGGTCTTGTGCTTTAGCTTTCTCATGTACATTGCAGCATTTGGCTCCCCCTTGACCCCGCACTGTACGAAGTTGTATATTAGGTCATTTTATAGATGAGGAAACGACAGTTCAGAGAAGCCAAGGACACCAAAGCCACATAATAAATAAATGGCAAATCGTGCACTTGAGTCTGCTTCACCCAACTCTAAATCAAGACCTGCCTCCAATACGCTATGGGTCACTGGGGAACAGGTTTTAGCAACCACTAGAGCTTTTGACAGAGCTCTGCTCATGACATATATGTAGTGATTCATTGCCCTGTGATCTGTGTCTCCAGTTGGCAAGCGATTCTTGAAGATGATCTTGCCGTGGAAAGCAGAGCATTGTCATGGGCAGGTGCTCCTGCCATAACTCTCCAGATCCACAGTCTAACACACAAAGGTCCTTTGCATCTCTTCCAAGGACTTGCAACATTTATTCTTAAAACACTTGAAGTGTCCTAGTAAACAGGATGTATTTTTTCTAACTCTGGATTTACTAGTCCTCATTATTTTCTCAAGAATGGTTGTTCAAGTTCATTAACTAAGACTAAAGTATTATACAATGCTGAAACTTACTTTTCAGTTGTATTAGAGAATGAGTCAGCCATGATTCCACTAACTCTACAAGAGCACAATAATTAAGTTTTGATGAAGACATCATAATTCTTATTAAGATAACATCTGTCATTTATGGAGAACTTGTATCAGATACTGGATTAAGGACTTGAGAAGATTTTATGCAATCCTCACAACAATCTGAGGAGGTAAGTAGTGGTATTAATCCCATCTACTACGTAAGGAAGCTGAGCCCCAGAAAGACGGAATAAAGCAGTACGTGGCAATGCCTCAAACTGAATCTCGATTTCCTTGAGTCCTGGGCCTGATGTACATAAAATCTTTGCAATCTTAAGCTGTTTATTTAGGGTTATGTTGTAAGAGTGAATCTGAGAAGATTTTCTGCCTCAGTACATCTTTTGGATGACATGAAACAAATTGAGGAATAAGCCGCCGTGTGACACCGCTAAGCCATTTTTTGAAAGTTAGGTGTTTGCAGATATTGATGCTAAAAAGACTGAACTAAAAATTTAAACTTTGACAGCCACAATCACTGAAAGCTAGAAAGTCAAATAAACATGTTATTTTCCCTTGAGTATATAACAGGCTCAATTTAATTCCTTCTCCTTTCTCTTTGCTTAAGTAAATTTGATGCAAATGGAAAAAATGTTACCTCCTCCTTTCAGACTCAAGGTCAAGACACAGTTTTAGCATCCTGCAGGTGCGATGCTGTAAAGTTTTCTGATTGCAGTACCTGAAGAAGTCAAGTCACAATGTGACCGTCTTTCATTGTCTCCAGAAAAACTTTCAGAAAATCCATTTACACCTCTGATGTGAATGACTGAGTGAATATATTTCAATGACTTCAGAGAAAATGGAAAAAATGTCAAATCTGACACTTAGATTTTAATGCATTTAGTCATATTAAAACACAAACAAGAAACCCCAAATAACAATAACAACAAAGCTGACTGCACTTCTGTCAGTGATAGGCTTGGTAAAAAAGGCAAAACTGAAGTGAATGTATGATTTTTTAGAAGCAGAACATGTAATCACAAGGTTCTACAACAACTACAGTGGTCACAATGGCACTGTCTCTGTAGGCTTCTGCTCCAGGATACTACTGGAATTTGTTCCATTCCCACAGTGACAGAATCTCAGTTTTGCAAGGGAACTTGGAGATCCCCTCATCAAATCCTCATCTGAAATGTGAATCCCTCTTTCACGCTCCCTCGCCCCTCATCAGCAGTGTGAGCTGTGATCTTTCTCTCAAGATAAATGACGCCCTTGTTGAATCATGGTCTCACACAAGGAGGAAGCTCTTTCTTCTAGACACCAACCACTCCCAGGGCTGCCCTGTCTTGCCTTGGAGCCATGTAAGACAAGTCTCATTCTCCTGACTGGTGATGGTCTTTCCACTGGGGCCTTTGATACCATCAACAAAATCACAGCTTTATTTTAGCAATTATGTTTTAAGAGTAACTCTGGTGTTAGCATCTTGGTCCCTGCAGAGAGTCTCTCCTAGGCTACAAAGTCCTCAGTTCTTCCCACCATTGCTCACAATGAACCTCAGGGTTCAAAGTCTTCTCTTAGACATACACTCATCCAGATGAATTTAACAAAAATTGATCAAACCTTGGAAATGAGGCAAGATTAATATCGCCTTGGAGCATTGTCTAACAGGCCGATCCAAGGATCATTTAACTACCTGCAGAGACATACCTTTGCTTGACTTCTATTTACCATTGCTTTGGGCCCAAAGCTATGCAATTGCATGTTAACTTGAGAGTTTTGTCCAGTAGAGATGGGGATGACTTCTGTCTAGTGGAAAAATAACCATAAAGTTTATGATTTCATTACCCTGTATACACTAACTAGTTTTATCTCTAATGTAGCAAACTTATTTCAGTCTGCTTTTCTCATAGCATATATTACTCAAACTCCTCAAAAGCAACTTTTTCATCCTGCTGATTCCTCATCATTATTTAAGTTAATGATTGACACATGTTCATTCTCTATGCGTAAGAAAATTCCCTTGCACTGGACCAGCCCTGGCTGTTGTGGCCATCTGGGAAGTGAGTCAGCAGATTGAAGATCTCTTTTTCTGTCTCTCCCAGTCTCTGTACCTCTGACATTTAAATAAATAAAATAAACCTTTTAAAAAATAAAAAATAGTGGCTGGTGCTGTGGTGTAGCTGGTAAAGCCACTGCCAGCTGTGCCGGCATCCCAAATGGGTGCTGGTTCAAGTCCCAGCTGCTCCACTTCCGATCCAGCTCTCTGCTGTGGCATGGGAAAGCAGTAGAAGATGGCACAAGTCCTTGGGCCCCTGCACCCATGTGGGAGACCTGGAAGAAGCTCCTGGCTCCTGGCTTCAGATAGGTGCAGCTCCAGCCATTGCGGCCAACTGGGGAGTAAACCAGCGGATGGAAGACCGCTTTCTCTCTCTCTGCCTCTCCTCTCTCTGTGTGTAACTATGACTTTCAAATAAATAAATAAATCTTTAAAAAAATAATGAAATCATGGCAAACCAATATATAATGAGTTAAAACCTAAAAATAAAAATGAAAGGCCTTTGTGTATCAGTATTGCTGCAAATGTAGTTTTTTTAAATAAAACTTTTATTTGAAAGAGTTACACAGAGAAAGGAAAAGAGAGAGAGAGCAAGGGGCCGGTGCTGTGGCTCACTTGATTAATCCTCCGCCTGCGGCGCCGGCATCCCATATGGGCACCGGGTTCTAGTCCTGGCTGCTCCTCTTCCAGTCCAGCTCTCTGCTGTGGCCCAGGAGGGCAGTGGAGGATGGCCCCAGTGCTTGGGCCCCTACCTAGCTCCTGGCTTCAGATCGGCACAGCATCGGCCATCGCAGCCATTTAGGGAATGAACCAATGGAAGGAAGATCTTTCTCTGTCTCTCTCTCTCTCACTGTCTATAATTCTACCTGTCAAATAAATTTGAGAGAGAGAGAGAGGGAGGAAGAGAGAGAGAGAGAAAGAGAGAGAGAGAGAGAGAGAGAGAGAAAGAATATCTTTCATCATTGCAATAATTTCCGAAATGGTTACAAAGGCTGGAGCTGGGCCAGGCTGAAACCAGGGGTCAGGAGCTTCTTCCACTTTTCTCATGTAGGTGCAGGGGCCTAAGCACTTGGGCCATCTTCCACTGATTTTGCAGGGAGCTGGATCAGAAGCAGAGCAGCTGGATCTCAAACTTGCATCCACATGGAACGTTGGTATTGCGTTGGTGGCTTTACCCACTATGCCACAACACCGGCCCCACAAATATAGTTTTGCTAAACTCTGTTTTATACCTTTGCCAAATCAATGATTAAGAATGTTATACTACTATAGTTTTAATTGTCTGTGATTACTTTAAAATTTACTGTATATGGGTGAAGTGGTCATGTTTCTATTTCACTATTGTTTATAGCTCTTGCCTATATTCTTGAAAAATTAGAATTTCTTTGCTTTTTACTTCTTAAATGGTTTATTTGGCAGAGTGTTAAGCCCTTGACTATAATTTAAATTAAAAATATGTTGGCTGGTGCCATGGCTCACTTGGTTAATCCTCCACCTGCGGCGCCGGCATCCCATATGGGCACCGGGTTCTAGTCCTGGTTGCTCCTCTTCCAGTCCAGCTCTCTGCTGGGAGTGCAGTGGAGGATGGCCCAAGTACTTGGGCCCTGCACCCACATGGGAGACCAGGAGGAAGCACCTGGCTCCTGGCTTCAGATCAGCATAGCTCTGGCTGTAGCGGCCATTTTTGGGGTGAACCAAGGAAAGAAGACCTTTCTCTCTGTCTCTCTGTCACTGTCCAACTCTATCTGTCAAATAAAAAATATATATATGTTAACTCAGAGGTTCCAGATGGCTGAACAAGGTGTAGCCACACTAACTTCAGCTGCTCTGGGATATGTAAAGAACAAAGGAAGGACCAGGGATCTGACTGATGGAAATGTTCAGCGAAGAACTGAGAAAACAATGAAGACTCTGAGGGGAAAGAACACAGAGACATCACTGCCGCCAGCCCATGGCATAGCCATCTACTGGCTGTGAGCGGCCATCACACCATGACAAGGTGGGTAGAAATAGCTGTGTAACTGCTGCTCACAGTTTTAGCTGAGAGAGAAATCCACAGTCACCCACTCGCTTTTACTGCAGCCTGGGGAGCTGGCTGGCGTCTGAGAAACTGCCGGGACTGAAGCAGGGAAGCCGCCTTGCTTCTTCCTCTCTCTCATTCCTGCTGAGTACCACTCTTGGCAGCAAACAATCACTCAGCTCCTCTGTTCTATCAGTATCAGAGTTAGCATCAGGAGGAGATACCATCTTCTTCAGGAGAAATGAGAAGAGCCTGCAGCAGCCCATTTCACTGATGATACTGACTGAGGGAGAACCTTGGGGACTACACACAGTCTTTGAGTTGTCCTGGAGTGCTCACTGGGGGCAGGGTACCCACCTAAACCTGTAAAGTGAGAACACACTGCTTGCTTCCCATGCCCACCACAAAGGCTCCTAGTAAATATCAAGGAGGAAGTGCCATCTTAAAAGGTGGTACAGGCTGCCCTGGCTCGTGAACGTGTGACTAGGGAATTTTATCTGAGAGACAAATCCATGGTCCCCACTGACTGGAGGGTTGGTGGGGGTGGAGTGCCCACTTAAGCCTGTGAGGCTCTCCCCTCCCCTCACCAATATCTGTACTCAAACTGCCAAGGCAGAACACTGATAGTAACTGGCTCTGGGAATGTCTCTGCTCTCTCCATAGAGGGAGAACCCTCACAGGGCTGAGAATGGATCCCCTGCTCCCGGTGACTGTGGCAGCCCTATGCACTCTGACTATGGAAATTCTGTGACTGCACAATAGGGTGTGGAGGGTGGCTAGGTCTCTGGGCTATCATTGTATCTGGCTTCAGAGACTCAGAAAACTCTGAGTGCCTGAGGTAGGTCATTGCAGAAGGTTCTGTGCTCACATTGAAGACTGCACGGATTCTTTGTATAGTTCTTGTGTGTGCGTGGGTGGGGTGTGTAGCCACTGAGGGCTCTCCCTGGGCACTGATCAGCTTGGCAGGGAGGAGTCGAGGCAGTGATCACACCAGCTGACATGAATATACCATCCTTCCCACTGACAATAGAGATCTACCACATCCAATGTAGAGTCACCATGGACTCTTATATCCTACCGAAGCACTGACAGGAACTCCCTGACCCCACCCAGCACATGCCTCCGAGTATCCACCGAAGTAGCAGACGCTCCACTAAGCCACAGAGGTATAGTTCAAAGATAAAAGCCAGCAGAGGAGAAAACAACAAATGATCCCCAAAATGCCTAAAAATAAATGTAGAAACATGAGAAATATGAACAAAGAGGATAATATAACTCCCCCAAATGAACACAACAACACTTCAAAATTAGAATGTTGAAGATGAAGAGGCTGATGAAACATGTGAAAAGGAATTTAAAAGAATGATCATAAGCTAGTCAAAAGCAATGAGAAGCAAATTCATGAGTTAAAGAAGTCCATGCATGACATGGATGAAAAATTTTCCTGTGAGATAGATATTGATGAGAAATCAAACTGAAATACTAGAAATGAAGAATTCAATACGTGAAACAAAAAATACAGCATTAGCAACAGACTTGATGAGGCAAAAGAAAGAATATCTGTGCTAGAAGATAAATCTTTGGAAATATTTCAGTCAGATCCACTCCTCTCCCCCCAAAAGAAAGCAAAATAAATTAGAAAAATTAAAAACAGTGTTCGAGATTTATGAGAAAATATCAAATGATCCAACATATGGGTCTTAAGAGTTCCTGAAGGTGTAGAAAGACAGAATGTATTAGAAGACCTATTCAGTACAATAGTAACAGAAAACTTCCCTAATTTAGAGAAAGGGACATCAAAGTATATAAAAAGCACAAAAAACTACTAATAGATATGACCAGAAAAGATCTTTACTATGGCACATTATAGTCAAACTTTCAACAGAAAAACATAATGAAAGATTCTAAAATGTGCACAAGAGAAATACAAGATTACCTTCAGAGGGTCTCCAATTAGACTGACCCTGCAGCCTAGAAGAGAATGGTGAGGGATAATCCAAGTCTTAAGAGAAATAAAAAACTGTCAATCCAGAATACTGTAACCTCCAATGCTCTCTTTTATGAATGAAGGTAAAATAAAGGTCTTCCATAACAAACAGAAATTGAAAAAAAATTTTACCACTCACTGTGCCTTACAAATGATGCATAAGATGTACAATACACATAAACTCAGTCATAGTTAAAAAAGAATGTGAAGTCACCAATATTGTTACATCCATTGTATATATCTTTATCTCTCTGACTCATAATCCCTCTCACTTCTGATATATGTACACACACAGAATATATATATTTATTTGTCTTCTATATGTATACTGTATGTAACTTCTTTGATTTTTCTTTCTTTGATTTTTCATTACTTCCAGACTCATTCTTTCCCATTTATTTTTACTTATACTCATTATTAAAAATAAAATTTTATAACTATGATCTTTTTTCTACCTATTAAGTAGATACTGGAGTAATAAGGATAAAGAAGCCTGTATATGCTTCATTTACATTTATGTTGGCAAAAGAAGATATGAAAGACTCATTGAAAAAGATGAGGTTTATATTTTCCACATACACAGAGATATGTAAGACAAAAGTAAACTGAAATTATGACTAGATTGATTTCTTTTAAGTTTAAGTTACATCCAAGGCATCAGCACTGTGGCATAACAGGTAAACAACAGCATCCACATGGGTGTTGGTTCGAGTCCCAGCTGCTCCACTTCTAATCCAGCTCCTTGCTAATGTGCCTGAGAAACAGTGGAAGATGACCCAAGTCCTTGGGCCCATGCACCCACATGGGAGGACTGTAAAAAGCTCCTGGCTCCTGGCTTTGGATCAACCCAGCTCTGGCCATTGCAGCCATCTGGGGAGTGAATCAGTAGATAAAGATCTCTTTGTCTCTCCATCTCTCTCTCCCTGCGTCTCTCTCTCTCTCTGCCTTTCAAATAAATAAATACATCTTTTAAAAAAATTACATCCAAATAAACACCAAGATATTTCAATCTGGAAAAGTAACAAAGGCAAGACCATTTTTTTCCTCATCCCCTTTCCACCAAAAACACTGCCATGTTCTAATCTCTTAGGAGTGCAAAATGTTGATAAGACATCAATTAGTTCAGATAATGAAATGAAAGCTGTAGCATTGTTTTTTGTACTTTTATAGCCATTGTTTTATTTTTATTTGGCATTTCCTCTGCTTTGCCTTATCTCCAAATTTATATCACAGTTCTACCCTGTCTGTGGAGACACCTGCATAGCAAGGAATTGTTTCATGTGAGGCCATCCTGCTAGGGGATTCTCCAGCCGAAGTGAAACCTTCATATGACTTTGTTTTGCATATAGTTTCACGAGAGCCGGAATCATCTAGCTATTCCTAAATATTTGACCCAAAGACATAGGTGAGATAACTCATTATTATTGTTTCAAGTTAAATTTTGGGAGGTTAATTTATTATGTAACAACAGAGAATGAATGTACTAATGTCCAATAATGGTGACTTAAGTAAAAGTTACATAATTTGGGAAACTAGAAGTATGCAATATTCATTAAGCAAAAGAAGAAAACATTAAGTCATCTACTGATCACCAAACCCAATTCACACTATTAAAGACACAGAATCAACCTATATATCCATCAATGGATGAATGGATAAAGAACATGATGTGACAACATCATTCAGTTATAAAAAGATGGAATCCTTATATGTGTAACGAAATTGATGGAATTGGACATCATTATGTTAAGTGAAGTAAGTAGACGCAAAAAAGATAAATTTCCTACTTTCTCTGATATGTCGAAGTCAATATTATATGTATAGTATAAAATGTGTGGGTTCCACATTATTTGGTATACCGATATATATATAAATGTGTCTTTACTGAATTAGACTCCTTATGTTAAAAAAAAATACTCTTCGTCCTCACTTGGTTTTTGTTATTAATTCATGTTTTGTAATATTACCATGACCACCTATGCTTTCAAAAATGTGTATATATGTTTACATATGAAGTGTGTATGCAAAAATGTTAAAAATTGTTTAATTTATGTGTGTTCATTTAACTCTTCATTATACTTTGCTGTATTATTTGAAATAATTTAAAATAAATTGAGAGTGGAAAAAGCAAAAAAAAAAAAAAAAAAAAAAAAAAAAAAGAATGTGAAGGCAGAAAATCTCCTAGCAAAAGTACAAAGAAAATCCAAAGCAATCAACAGAACTATTTATGGAAAAGTTGCAGGGCCAAGTTTGATACTTATCAATAATAACCTTGAATGTAAATGGCCTAAATTCTCCAATTAAAAGACACAGACTGGCTGAATGGATTAAAAAACATAATCTGTCTATTTTCTGCCTCTAAGAACACATCTCTCTAACAAAGATACACACAGACTGAAAGTGAAAGGATGGAATAAAGATATTCCATGCTAACAGAAAGCAAAAAGGAGCAAGAGTAGCCATCTTGATACCAGACAAAATAGACTTTAACACAAAAATTGTTAAAAGAGACAAGGAAGGGCATTATGTAATGCTTAAGGATCAATTCAAAAGGAAGCTGTGAATATAGTAAATGTATATGCACCCAACGCCAGGTGCCTGGCAATTTAAAACAAATGTTAATGGATATAAAGGGAGATATAAACTCCAATGAAATAGCAATTTGGGACTTCAATGCCACACTTTCTCAATGGACAGATCAACTAGAAAAAACATCAACAAAGAAACAAAACAGCTAATCTACACTATGGACCAAATGGACCTAATTGATGTCTCTAAAACATTTCATCTCACAACTGAAGAATAAACATTCTTTTCATCAGTGCATGGAACTTTCTCTAGGATAAAACATATATTAGGCCATAAAGCAAATTCCAACAAATTCAAAAAACTCGAAATCATATCGTGTATCTTTTCTGACCATAGTGTATGAAGCTGAAAATGAACAACTTAAGAAACTCTAGAAAATATGCAAACACAAGGAGACTTAACAGTATACTCCTGAATGAGCAGTGGGTCATAGAAGTATTCAAAAGGCAGATCAAAAACATTCCAGGAAATGAATGAAGATGATAACAAAACATATCAAAACCTATGGGATACAGCAAAAGCAGTGTTAAGAGGGAAGTTTATAGCAATTACTGCCTACATCAAGAAACTGGAAAGACATCAAATAAATGACCTAAGAATGCATTTCAAGGATCTAGAAAAGCAAGAACAAACCTAACCCCAAATTAGTTGAAGGAAACACATACTTAAAATTAGAGAAGAAATTTTTAAAATCGAGATTAAAAAAAAAAGATACCGTCTATTCAATAAATGGTACTGGGAAAACTGGATTTACACATGCAGAAGCATGAAGCAAGACCCTTATCTTTCACCTTACACAAAAATCCACCAAACATTGATTAAAGACCTAAATTTACGACGCGACACCATATAATTATTACAGAACATTGGAGAAACCCTGCAAGATATAGGTACCAGCAAAGACTTCTTGGAAAAGACTCTGGAAGCACAGGCGGTCAAAGCCAAAATTAACAATTGGGATTGCATCAAAATGAGAAGTTTCTGTACGGCAAAAGAAACAGTCAGGAAAGTGAAGAGGCAACCGACAGAATGGGAAAAAATATTTGCAAAATATGCAACTGATAAAGGATTAATAACCAGAATCTACAAAGAAATCAAGAAACTCCACAACAACAAAACAAACTACCCACTTAAGAGATGGGCCAAGGACCTCAATAGATATTTTTCGAAAGAGGAAATCCAAATGGCCAACAGACACATGAAAAAATATTCAGGATCACTAGTAATCAGGGAAATGCAAATCAAAACCACAATGAGGTTTCACCTCACCCCAGTGAGAATGGCTCACATTCAGAAATCTACCAACAACAGATGCTGGCAAGGATGTGGGGAAAAAGGGACACTAACCCACTGTTGGTGGGAATGCAAACTGGTAAAGCCACTATGGAAGTCAGTTTGGAGATTCCTCAGAAACCTGAATATAACCCTACCATCGCACTCCTTGGAATTTACCCAAAGGAAATTAAATTGGCAAATAATAGAGCTGTCTTCACCTCAATGTTTATTGTAGCTCAATTCACAATAGCTAAGACCTGGAATCAACCTGAATGCCCATCAACAGTAGATTAGATAAAGAAGTTATGGGACATATACTCTATAGAATACTATACAGCAGTAAAAAAAAAAAATGAAATCCAGTTATTTGCAACAAAATGGAGGAATCTGGAACACATCATGCTGAGTGAATTAAGCCAGTCCCAAAGGGATAAATATCACATGCTCTCCCTGATCAATGACAACTAATTGAGCACCAAAAAGGAAACCTGTTGAAGTGAAATGGACACTATGAGAAACAATGACTGAAGAAACAATGACTGATCAGCCCTTGTCCTGACTGTTGATGTACAACTTAATACTGTATCTTTTTTAGTATTTTTTGTTCTACTTAATAGTATTGGTTGAACTCTGTAATTAACACACAATTATTCTTAAGTGTTTAAATTTAACTGAAAAGTGATCTCTGTTAAATATAAGAGTGGGAAAAAGAGAGGGAGGAGATGTACAATCTAGGACAAACTCAAGCTGACTTGCCCCAAATGGTAGAGTTAGAAATGTGCCAGGTGATCCCAATTCAATCCCATCAAGGTTGCATGTACCAATGCCATCCCACTAGTCCAAGTGATCAATTGCAGTTCACAATTGACCATAATGATAGGTCTAAGAGTCAGAGGGGTCACATAAACAAGACTAGTGTCTACTAATACTAACTGATAGAATTAAAAAGGGAGAGAATGATCCAACATGGGAAGTGGGATGCACAACAGACTCACAGAATGGCAGATGTCCTAAACAGCACTCTGGCCTCAGAATCAGCCCTTAAGGCATTCGGATATGGCTGAAGAGCCTATGAGAGTATTTTAGGCATGGAAAGCCAAGACACTCTGGCAAAAACAAACAAACAAACAAACAAACAAAAAACACTAAATGAAAGATCTCTGCGAGTGAGATCCCAGCGGAATGAACGGGCCATCAAAGAAGGAGGTACCTTTCTCTGAAGGGAGGAGAGAACTTCCACTTTGACTATGACCTTGTCTAAATAAGATCGGAGTCAGCGAACTCAAAAGGTTTCCATAGCCTTGGCAACTCATGACAAGAGCCTAGGGATATTACTGACATCATAAACAAGAGTGTCAATTTGTTAAGTCAACAACAGGAGTCACTGTGCAATTACTCCTCATGTAGGATCTCTGTCCTTAATGTGTTGTTCAATGTGAATTAATGCTATAACTAGTACTCAAACAGTATTTTTCACTTTGTGTTTCTGTGTGGGTGCAAACTGTTGAAATCTCCACTTAATATAAAATAAATTTATTTCCTGTATATAAGGAGAATTGAAAATGAATCTTGATGTGAGTGGAATGGGAGAGGGAGTGGGAGATGGGAGGGTTTTGGGTGGGAGGGAAGTTATGGGCGGGAAAAAGCCATTGTAATCCATAAGCTGTATTTTGGAAATTTATATTTATTAAATAAAAGTAAAAAAAAGATACAAAACATAAGTGAAATGAAGAACTGATATTTTAAAAAATAAACAAAATGGATACATTATTGGTCCAAGTAACCAAAACAAAGGGGGGAGGGAGAAGATCCAAATTAATAAAATTAGCATTGAAAAGGGAGATGCTACAATGAATATTTTAGAAATAAACAGAATCACCAGGAATTACTGTAAAGTGCTATATTGCAATAAATTGGAACATCTAGAAGAAATGATAGATTTCTGGACACATACACTCTACCAAAATTGAATGATGAAGTCATAGAAAAACCTAAACAGATCAATAACCAAGACGGAGATTGAATCAATAATAAAGATCCAAAAAAAAAAAAAAAAAACCCACAAAGAAAAACCAAGAACCAGATGGCTTCACTGCTGAATTCTACCAAACTTTAAAGAATCAATTCCAATTCTTCACAAACTATTCAAAACAACTGAAAGGGAGAAAATCTTCCAAAACTCCTTCTATGAGGCCAGTATCACCTTAAGTCCAAAACCAGAAAAAGATACAATCAAGAGAACTGTACACCAATATCATTGATGAATGTAGATACAAATATCCTCAACAAAATACTAGCTAATTGAATGCAACAATACATCAGAAAGATCATTCACCCAGACCAAGACGGATTTATCCCTGGTATGCAGGAATGGATCAACATATGCAAATCAATTAAGTCACATATCATATTAACGAATTGAAGAATAAAAACTATATGATTTTCTTAATAGATGTAGAGAAAGCATTTGATAAAATACAACATAGTTTCATAATGAAGACCTTAAGCAAATTGCAAATAGAAGGAACATCCCTTAACACAATCAAGGCAATATATGACAAACCCACAGCTAGCATCATATTGAATGGGAAAAAGCTTGAAACAGTTCATTTAAGATCTGGAACCAAACAAGGATGCTTGCTTTCACCACTGCTATTCAATATAGTACTGGAAGTTTTAGCCAGAGACATTAGGCAAGAAAAAGAAGTCAAAGGGATACAAATTGGAAAGCAGGAAGTCCAGTTATGCCTGTATGCAGATGACATGATCCTATACAGAGGGCAACCAAAAGACTCCACTAAGAGACTGTTGGAACTTATATGAGAGCTTGGTAAAGTTGCCGATATACAGTTAACATACAAAAATCAATAGCCTTTGTATACATAGACATGCCTGAGAAAGAACTTGTAAGATCAGTACCATTCACAATAGCTGCAAAAAATTTAAATAATACCTGGGATTACATTTGACCAAGGAGTTAAAGATTTCTACAATAAAAATTATAAAAAATTAAAGAAAGAAATGCAAAAAGACACAAAAAATGGAAAAATCTTCTGAGAATGTGGATTAGAGGAATTAATAAAAACATGTCCATACTACCCAAAACAATTTACAGATTCAGTGCAATCCCAATCAAAATACCAACGCCATTCTTCTCAGATCTAGAAGGATGCTTAAATTCATACGGAAACACAAGAAACCCTGAATAGCTAAAGCAATGTTAAACAACAAAAACAAAGCTGGAGGCATCACAATAGCCAATTTCAAGACATACTACAAGGCAGTTGTAATCAAAACAGCCTGGTACTGGTACAAAAATAGGCATGTAGACTAAACTAACAAAATAGAAAACCAGAATTCAATCCATACATCTACCCACTAATCTTTGACAAAGAAGCTAAAATCAATCCCTGGAGAAAGGACAGTCTCCTCAAAAAATGGTGCTGGGAAAATTGGATCTATACATACAGAAGTATGAAACAAGTTCCCAACCTTACACTTTATTCAAAAATCAGCTCAAAATGGATCAAGGATATAAATCTATGACTTGATACCATCAAATTATTAGAGGAAAACATTGGAGAAACTCTGTAAGACATTGGCATAGGCAAAGACTTCTTAGAAAGACCCCACAAACACAGGCAAAGTCAGAATTGAAAATTTTGATCATAAGTTATGAACCTTCTAACTGCAAAGGAAACACAACAAAATGAAGAGGCAATCAACAGAATGAGAGAAAATATTTGCAAATTATGCAACTGACAAAGGATTAATATCCAGAATCTATAAAGAGCTCAAACAATTCAACAACAAAAGAAACAATCCAGTTAAGAAATGGGCAAATGACTTGAACAGACATTTTTCAAAAGAAGAAATCCAAATGGCCAACAGACACATGAAAAATGCTTAGGATCACTGGCCATCAGGGAAATGCAAATCAAAAACCACAGTGAGATTTCATCTCATCCTAGTTATAATGCTCCTACACAAAAAAACAATAAATGCTAATGAGGATGTGGGGGAAAGGTATCATAATCCACTGTTGATAGGAATGTGAACTAGTACCGCCATTGTGGAAGACAGTATGGAGATAACTCAGAAATCTGAAAATAGATCTACCATATAACCCAGCCTCCCATTCCTGGGAATTTACTCAAACAAAATGAAATCAGCATATGAAAGAGTTATCTGTACTCCTATGTTCATTGAAGCTCAATTCACAATAGCTAAGATATAGAATCAACCCAGATTTCCATCAACTGATGACTGGATAAAGAAAATGTGGTATATATATATATACAGAATGAGTACTACTCAGCCATAGAAAAAGAATGAAATCCTGTTTTTTCAACAAAATGCGTGCAGCTGGAAACAATTATGGTTCATGAAATAAGCCAGTCCCCAAAAGACAAATATCATATGTTTTCTCTGATTTGTGGTAATTAGTAGAGTACAAAAAATATAATGTATATGAGTGAATTTTACATTTTGAGATTTGATTATTGATTATAGCCCTTGCCTCTATTGTTGAGGGACAGTGTTTTTTTCTTCTTACTACTTGTTGAACTCTTTACTTAGTGGAGGATTAAGTGTATTGTTATGAAATAAACTAAAAGTATATCATTGTCAAAATTAAAAGAAAAAATCATTAAGGAAGGAGGAGGGAGGGTGGGAAGATTCACTGTGCTCCTAAATCTGTATATTTAAAATACATGAACATTTTTCACCTTATATGAATAAAAAATGTTGAAAAATGTTATCTCATGGCTGGCGCTATGGTGCAGCAGCTTAATGCCCTGGCCTGAAGCGTTGGCATCCCATATGGGCATCAGTTCTAGTCCTGGCTGCTCCTCTTCCGATCCAGCTCTCTGCTATAGCCTGGGAGGGCAGTAGAGGATGGCCCAAGTCCTTGGGCCCCTCCACCCATGTGGGAGACCGGACGAAGTTCCTGGCTCCTGGCTTCAGATCAGTACAGCTCTGACCATTGCGGCCATCTGGGGAGTGAACCAGCAGATGGAAGGCCTCTCTCTGTGTCTCTACCTCTCTCTGTAACTCTGTCTTTCAAATAAATAAAATGAATCTTAAAAAAAAAGAAAAATGTTATCTCAAAAACTAAAAAATGAAAGAAAGAAAGGGAGAGAGGGAGCATGAGACAGAGAGAAAAGGAGAGAAGGAAGGAGGAAGTGAATATCATTTTATTCTTAGAATTATATCTATGAACTATATTGAATCTGTAAAAATTAAAAAAAAAACTAAAACTTAAAAAAAAGCTAGACAAAAAAAGTTAGAGAAAATTTTAACCTTTAAGGATGAATTTTTTTTTGCCAACCAATACATAACGAATAAAATTTGACAACAAATCTCAAAATAAATTATAAAGGGGTTGCTATAGGGGACTTTGGGGATACTTAAATCTAAACAACATGGTATTTGATCTCCAAAGAATGATGTTATAAACATGGATGTGAAAATATGAGGACACTTCAAAATGTTCATGGAAAAAGGAATTAAAAGATAAGTTTATTTTGGTACAAATGAGTTTTGTAACCTGTACATATCAGATGTCATCAAAAAAGTCATGGAAAATACGTTTTACATTAAAAAAAATTATGCTTGGATTTCAATTTTTTTTTTGCACCAAAAATAAATTTATTTTTTAATTCTATTTTTCTATGAACATTGTGAAGTACTCTCATATGTAATTGCTTAAATTTTAAAGAAGAAAGAGGCATGGGAAAAACAATTGGAAAGGACGTGGTGCCTGAAAAGTACAAGAAGGCCTCCTTCCCTTCCTGAACCTCTTTCTGCTTGAAAATGAAACCTTCACACACTAAGTGTGACCTTAATGGGTTCAAATTAAACTTCTAGCAGAATGTTCATGTCAAGGGAGGAGGGCATCTTCAGGGGTGACACAAGAATCTGGTTTGTTCAGCAGGCACAGTGCACTGCAGCAAAGATAGCTCCGACATACTATCTGAGCTGGGTACAACTCGCCAAGGAAGCCATCCAGCTTGTCTCTCTAGTCTGATGCCGTGCTTGCCAGGAAAAGTTTTAATCATAATTTTGTCTCCCAAGTAGTGTTTCTGATAGGAGAGGAACACACAGACAAGCTCACATCAGTTGCCTAGGACACAACCACAGTGAGGTGTGCTAAGGACACTTTTGGACGGGCAAAGCTAAGCTTTGGGTTGTGGTGCCATCATTAAAGGGATGCCACCCAATGAGGCCTAGTAGCAATGGCATCTGGCTTGTCTCATTGATGCTACATTTAATGAAACATTGAGTACAAACTGTGTTTTATCCATCACTGTTGCTAAGGGGAAATGGTGAATAGATGATCTATGCCCATAAGCAGTTCCCATCAAGGAAAGTAGTTCTATCTGGTCTCTCTTTAACTTAGACATTTAGGCCAACAAATATCTCTTCCATCTTATTCTCAAAAGATTCTGACTTTTTCAGACCAAAATTAAGGTTCTTATATTTACATTAAACATTTTATTAGGTCTGGCCTATTATCTCTTTAAATTTCAAACAGTATTTTACATTTTATGTTCTGTGTGGGCGCAAACTGATTAAATTTTTACTTAATATATACTAAATGGATCTTCTGTATATAAAGATAATTGAAAATGAATCTTGATGTGAATGGAATGGGAGAGGGAGCGGGAGATGGGAGGGTTGCGGGTGGGAGGGAAGTTATGGGGGGAAAAAGCCATTGTAATCCATAAATGGTACTTTGGAAATTTATATTTACTAAATAAAAGTTAAAAAAATTTTTCAACAATCAACAAACAGTGATCATCATGTTAGGTGGTGAAGCACAGTGGGGAAAGTCACAACAGTGCTTGTAATGTTTTTTAGGGGCAGGCATTTGACATAGTAGTGGTCAACTGATCCATTTTTCTTGGGAAAGATGATGAGTTTGAAGTATCTACAAGCCTCCAATTAGGTGCTGAAAGCAGTTGGTTATACTAGTATGGGACTGAAGCTCAGGATAGAGTCTTGACAATGGATACAGTTGAGTAAGTCCTCAGTATATAGTTGCTGGGTATACTGCTATGGAAAAGTCAAGAACTTAAGGAGGGCCGGCGCCGCGGCTCACTAGGCTAATCCTCCGCCTAGCGGCGCCGGCACACCAGGTTCTAGTCCCGGTCGGGGCGCCGGATTCTGTCCCGGTTGCCCCTCTTCCAGGCCAGCTCTCTGCTGTGGCCAGGGAGTGCAGTGGAGGATGGCCCAGGTGCTTAGGCCCTGCACCCCATGGGAGACCAGGAAAAGCACCTGGCTCCTGGCTCCTGCCATTGGATCAGCGCGGTGTGCCGGCCACATCGCGCTGGCCGCGGCGGCCATTGGAGGGTGAACCAAAGGCAAAGGAAGACCTTTCTCTCTGTCTCTCTCTCTCTCACTGTCCACTCTGTCAAAAACAAACAAACAAACAAACAAAAAAACTTAAGGAATATATATAGGTTGAATATCATAGGAGGCCTACAAGGAATTATTTCCATGGAATAACTAGAGAGGAAGTAAAAGTGCAGTATCTGAGATTTGAGAAGCAAGAGGGAAAAGAGAGATAGAGTTGACCAACTCTTTCAAGAAAGCTATGTGTAGAGGGGAGAGAAACAGAGCAGAAATTTGAAAGGAATGAATACAGGAAAGGAAGGCTATTTGTTCTTTTGTTGCCTTATTTGTTTTGTAAAGGAGAAGAATCTCAAAAGAGAGAAAAGGGAAGAATTGAGACTGCATGTGAAGAGACAGCAGGGAAAGCCTTCCAGCACACCACTTTAGGGCTTGATGGGAAATACACTTCTTCATGGTAAGGTATAGGCTAGAGCAGGTATAGAAAGAGATAGGTGTGTATGCTTGATGCTAGAAAGTGGATAGAATTTTGTTTAATAACTTTTCTACTTAGTAGAAAGTAAAGAGGGTTACCAAATTGAAAGGAAGAGAATTATAGAGGAAAGGAAAGTCAGTGACTGGAAATCTGCATTATAAATAATGGGAAAGAGTTCAAAACAGTAAGAGTTCTGAAATTTACTAAACCTTGATGATATCAAGTTTGTCTGCCATCATAGATACCAACAGAAAACAAAAGACTCCTGGGTTCAAGTCTAAGGATTTTATCATTCACAGCACAGCAGGAAGCCTACTCAGGAAGTTGGCCCCAGTGCCCCTTGTCTGTAAGTCAAGCAGGGTGATGCACATAGGCTCAGCTGGATGCCTCTATAGGGAGTAGACTGAACTCCAGAAAAGGAATATGGAGTTTAGGGAACCTTAGTCTTTTATAAAGTACAGAAAGCAAATCTGTCCTTTGTTCTTGAGGGACAGATTGCTTATATCTTGTTTACTATGCAAATATCCTTGAAAACAGAGGGCATTCAGTCCCTCTGCTACATACTCTACAGAATGTGAGACACACAGAAAACCACCTTCTAACAGAAGAAACATCCAGTAGACCATTCCAATTGATAACTGGTCATCTAAACATAGGAATTATCAAGCCCATTATAGCTCCCTTCAAAACTCATCACTGGGGATGGTGTGGTGGCTTAGCAGGTAGAGCCGCAGCCTCTGGCATCCCATACAGGCACCAGTTTGGGCCTGGATGCTCCAATTCTGATCCAGCTCACTGCTAATGCATCCAGGAAAGCAGTGGAAGGTGGCCCAAGTACTTGGGAACCCGGATGAAGCTCCTGGCTCCTGGCTTCAGCCTGGCCCAGCCCTGGCCATCACAACCATTTGGGGAGTGAACCAGTAGATGTAAGATTCTCTATCTCTCCCTTCCTCTCTCTGTAACTTTGTCTTTCAAATAAATAAATAAGTCTTTTAAAAAAATCTCATCACTGAGTTAATATCCTACCATAAGGAAACGATGGTCAGATAACTATTTTGAAATGGCCTGAAAAATGTCCCTCTAGCATGGTATCAATCCTTTAATGTTCTTTGATACTATAATTCATTCAAATAAGATTCTAATTAGCTGATCTTCCTAGTCACAATTTATGTCTTTTTATCCCTCTAGCTTTAAAATACGAGCATCTGCTACATGCCATTTTGAAATCTAGATCCTCAGTATACTGAATGAGGTCTGAGGACCGTCATTGGCCTTACCAGGAAGCTTATCTGACGTTGCCAAATCTCAGACTCCACCCCAGAATAATATCACAGCTGCATGTTAGCTGGATCCACAATTTGTGGGCATGTTAAAATGCAAAATGAAGGACTTAGACTGCAGAGCAGAGATTGGCAAACTTTCTCTATGCAGGGACAGATAACAATTATTTTGGGTTTTGTAGGCCATAGTATGGCCACTACTCAATCTGCCATTGCACCTGGAAGGCCACCAAAGGTAAGCAGTGGACATGGTCAGATCTACCAAAAGGCTGCAGTTAGCTGATCTGTGCTTTAAGGTACTGCTCCAAATTTGTAATTATGTTTCAAAATGAACTAAGTGTGATGATTTTTTTTTCTTGACTTCTAGACATGCTGGCCCCTAATCGTGATAGAATCATACTCCTCTTTAACTCATCACTCACTATTTAATTGCCCATTAATTTTTCTCTGGGCTGATATTAAAATTCCTAATAAATACCACGTAAAACCTACTTTCTTTCTCTTTTTGATGACTGTCAGGACATTTGCACACCCCACCTGTGGATTGTGCTTCTTTTCACTATGATTTATGATTTATGATAGTGATTGTGCAATCTCAAATATTAGTTTCCTCAGGACCCTACAAAGTAATTCACCTGGAACAACAGACAGAGTCTGCTTATCTTAGGCCTACTTTCTTTTCATAAATTTATTCTGCCAAAGATGATGGAAGCAGAGAGAACGGACGGGGGAGAGGAAATGAAAGATGATGATTGGCAGATACACTGCACGAAGTTTATGGTCAAAATACCTAGAGCTGTATAAAAGCTAAAGGGCAAACACAAGAACGAGAGAGAGTAAGATGGTCACTAATAATCAGAACTAATACAGTGATAGACGTTAAACATGAACAGCAGCACTCAAAGTCATGATTCCTCTTTTGGCTTTTTTAACTAAAAAAGTGAATCTTCTTTTTAGTCTATATAAACCCTAGACCGGGTCAAAACTATGAACTATCAAGTTGTTGTTTTTTCCCACCTTTGGTTGTTGTTTGTTTACCTGCCTTAAGAGTGACAAAAACAGAAATGGGGGAAAGAGTGTTTGGCTCTGTGGTTCATGCACCTGCATCCCATACTGGAGAGCTTGGGTTTGAGTTCCAGCTCTGCTTCTGATTCCAGCTTCTCACTAATGCACACCTCAGAAGGCAGCAGGCAATAGCTTTTGTACTTGGGTCCCTGCCACCCACATGAGAAACCCAAGTGCAGTTCTTGGTCCCTACCTTTGGCCAGGCCCAGCCCTGGCTATTGTGGACTTCTGGGAAGTAAAACAGCTAATGGAACATCTTTTACTATCTACCTCTATTCCCCTTTCCTCTGTCACTCTTCCTTTCAAACAAATACAGTTTTAAAATACTGCACACATTTTTTTTTAAATGACAAAAACAATTTAAAATTCAATTAAATCCAAAGCAGATGGGAACTTTCTAAGAAATTTTCATATACAAGTCTTCTATGTTAATTCATTTAACTTGCAATAAATAGTTTTCCAAAAGAGCTTCTTGAAAATGTTTATCTGAGAAAAACCCAAAAGATACTAGTGCTGCCAATAGACTTTAAAAACTACTGATGGGTAAGATAAAAAGAAGTATTTTGAGCTACAAGAAATATGCTTATCTATAGAGTATAAAACAGATCAAGGAGGCAGAGAAAGGAATTTCTTTTGTCATGACTAGACTTTTGTGATGACAAGCTTCTTTTGTGTCTAGTCATCACAAACTTTCATATAAAGACACAAACTCTCATCACTGAGCCCAAATCTGCCAGGGTCACCTTGGCATGCGTCTTGGCACAGACCTGCAAGCTGTGTTGCTGTTTTGTTTTCCCTGAGCACACATGAGGCAGCCGATCAGCAGCGGCCAAGCAATTATTGTGCACAAAAGGCACAGCTCTCCTGAAACGTTAAGAGAATGGCTGCACATCGCCCAATGTCAGCCACAGTTCCTACGGCTCAAACTTTACACATGGGAGCTCTTAGAATTTTTGGCTTTAGAATCACTGCTTCAGTTGATACCAAACGCCACCTTTGCAATAACAGCTAATACTTATTGAGGTATATTATGTACTAGGAGCTATGCTAAGTGTTTTACAAATATTATCTAAAATACAGTTTTAGTAAATAAAGTGGTCATAATTTTCCAGTCGGGGAAAAGGGGTTTTATAAGAGGCAAAGTTGTAGGAAGTGTCAGGAGATGCAACTAAGCAATAGGGATAAAACCTAAGCGGAAAGGTCAGGAGATGGTCCAAAGGGAAGAACAGTTGTTAAATAGGAAAAAAAAAGTGCAAAAGAGAATACTGGATATTTAAAAGATAAACATATTCAAGGAAGCGAAATGTAGGAAATTGATACAAAATATATAATCTAAATGGAAAAATTACATATATATATATACACAAAATTACATATATAGCCTGACAATGGTGATATATGATATAATGTACCATATTACTTTCTGATGTCACCAGAGTAATGCCAGATATTTATTCCCACTGGCTTAGAAGATTTAACATATATCTGCCATTCTGTTCATTGATGTCTATAACAGAATAGTACCTGGCACACAGTAGGCACTCAATAAATTTTTTGCTGAACCAATGATCAAATGAATGAATGGATATTTGTGTCCATTTGGTAAGAAATACATATTATGAAATGCTTTACAATTCTTCTGTTTTTAATAATAAGACTAACATTTATTGAATGCTTACTGGAGATGCATCAGAAACCATTCCATGCCCCTTTGTAAGAAGTAATTCATTCAGTCCTCTCGACAAACCTATGAGAAAGGTGGCCACTGTATCTCCCATTTTACAGAGCAAGAAACTGAGGGGGCACAGATGCAGAACTTTATAGAATCCTCAAGCAGTATGTTGCAGAATGAGTTGTAAGCGAGGCAGTCTGGCTCCAGAATCCCTTGTCTCTACCGTGATGTGTTTATACACCGGTTAACAGTTATTTGAGAATTCAGGAAAATCACAGAAGTCTAGCTGCAGGGACTCTGGGATAATTTGCTCCCTTATACTGTAGATCATGAAGCTGAGGTGGTGTCTGACACCAAAAGGCTGGAAATGAGTGGACATACCAGGCTCAGCACCAGCATGTCCCAAGGCCACTGCCTAGCTGTCTCCTGTTCAGAGTATAATGTCTGCTACCATCCATTAAGCAGAGCAAAGCCCACATATACAAGACCCACATACTAGCACTATATTGTTTATCTCACACAAAAGGCAAAAGAGACATAGAAATGAAATTAGAACAGACCAAACAAGGGTTTTTGGAAGGAAATCAACTCTTGAAACAGGTAACCTTTCCCCCTGAAAAAAAGGCCCATGAGTTGCCAACAAGGCTACGAAGGAACATTTTTGTAAAATTTTGCAAAACCAAGGCAGAGACATGGAAGATGGAGGAGAGGGGTAGTAAAGGGGTCAATGAGGATAATAGACAAAGGAGGCAGAAAAGTGATCTAAGGAACACTTCGGAAAGGGGCTTTTAATGCAGGCCTTTGGATGTCAAAATAAACTTCTAGAATCCTTAAAAATTGATTTTCTTTTAAGTAAGACATTCAAAATAATGGTTCATTCAAAACTCTTCTTTAGAGTTACAAGAGAAATTGAACAGAAACAGACAAAAAACAACACAAGACCCTACCTACACTGAAATGAATGGCCTGGCCCAGTTTGTCTTTTCCCTCTGGATGCGTGCCAATGACAGCACACACCACCGCTAGATCTAGCTGTGACGATCAATACTGGGTATAACGTGGACAAAATGAATAGAGACAGCTGCACTCCACTTGCCTTGTCTCATATATCAAGGGTCTGATTTACTCTGGTCTTCACAATATTCCTTAGCCAGAACCATTCCTACAATTTAGAAAATTGGCCCTGAACTATGTGACTCAGAAAGGCATCAGTTGGCAGGAGGAGGTGGATTAACCGATGGTCCTAAGAAAGGTTTGCACCTCACATGCGCATCATCAGTGCACACATTCTCCCTCATCCCGGTCCTTAGGGCAGAGGGACAGTAGGATTTAGGTATGTGGGCTGACCTGGGGAGTCTCTCTCTTCCCTAATACTCCCAACCATCAATGCCAATTCTAAATAGGTTTCTTCTTTATAGCATGTTTATTTTTATTAAGTACTAGTAGACAGAAAAAAAAATGCTATCGTATGGAGTCTGTACAACTTGGAAATGCTCCAGGACTCTGAACCTGACCAGGGCAGTGCTACCCAAAGCCTGACTGAACTCCTGGAGGCAGACGGAAAAGCAGTGATGGAACCAGGAAGAACACTGTCTCATCAGTTTGTAAGAACTGGTGAATGGATTTTGCTCTTTTATGATTATGGGGTTTTTGGTATACAAAGTTTAACAGCAAATAACACAAGTAAATCACCTTATGGTAATCAAATTTCACCCGATGACCCAGGAAAATACAAATGAGCTGGCAAAAAATTTGTTTAAAGTGCTTAGATTTTTACCTTGAAAATTCTGATTGTGAATCATTGCAGGCAACACTGACTCATTTTGGGTTGCATAATATTACACAGTTAATCTCCCTTAAATTTTCAGTAAAGATTCATCTCAGCACAATTACTTCTGGGCTGTAACTACTGGATATTATTACTAAGGAAATTTTTTAAGAAGGAATAGCCAATATTTTCAACCAGAAGTGGCTGCAGGTATATTCATATCAGATATTTATTTTTAAATGAACTCGGCTAAGCTAAGCACTTTAAGATCTTTGAAACTTAACAGTTCCCTAGAACAAGAAGCAATTATCTGGTAAGTCACATCAATGAGTTTAACTAAGAGACTTTAAGAAAACTGAAAATCTTTGTCAACATAATTTTTCCACTTCCCCAGTAGAGGGCAACTTCTACACACATTGACAGTTAAAAAAAAAAAAGTCTATTCTCACCACATCCATAAGAACCACAGTATGTTTAAAATAAAACACCACAGTTTATGCCTATGATTGGATTTTCACTAACAAGCAACTGTAAAATGTCCTGGAATTTTAAATAAGTAATTAGGAACTGAGTATATTTAATGAGTAATTAGCATTCTATGATTAATATGAGTGTAATTGCAGGAACTTTAAAAGTAGCAATCATGAGGTTGCTATGATAGAATTATCAGTAACGGAAACATAAAAGGGAAGTGATCTGAGGATGGCCCTTTAGTAATAATTTTGATTCAATTTTATGTCAATTCTAAATTTTGTTAATGTGAATACGTAAAACATTTTATTAAAAATAGATATTCAAAAGTATGATTGACTGCTTTTGATATTTTTATAAACCTTGAACTAGTTCTTATCAGTGTCACACTTCAATGATATCACATAAGAATGTGACACATATATATCATATATATTTATATATGTATATTACAAAGAGAGTGAAACTCCACTACAGTGTGTCCCATTACCACCTAGTATTCTATATGCTAGATGGAAACAATGCAATATATTATCATTCATTCACTCATTCAGCACTTATCTACTGAGTATTTAGTATGTGTTCGATACTACTCTAGCAGTCAAGGATATTGTGTGACAAATCTGATGAAATTTTGTGCCTTCTTGGACACTACATGCTCTAAAATATAAAAATAATGTGTCATAAAGCCTTCTTAAAAGCTATACCTGTAAGACGGATGCTTACCTTGGTTCAGAACCCTAGCTTCTTTTTTCAATTAAAAAATCAGTCTGTGTTTAGTTCAGAGAAATTTTACCAGGAAAATTGAAATGGTTCATAATCTTAATATCCCAAGTAACCCATGTTGAACTAAATAAAGTAACACATGACTCTCATTAGAAAAAGCTTGGGTTGTATTTAAAAAAGTAAGAAATGAGAAGTGAAACTTTCTGGCATCCCACTCAAACCAGAGACAGTAACAGACTCTTAAGAGAAAATAACATACCAGTACCCATCCATTCCTTTACTCACTCACTATGCATCTAGCATTCTTAAGTCATTCAAATTTATATAGTTTTATTAAGACAATCCATACTACGCATAGTGTTCTGCATACCTTTGTCTTTTCACACATCATTATATTTCTTGAAGCATTGTCCATAAGAGAAAATGTAAGTGTACTTCACTCTTTTATTTGATTATTTTATTTTTTATGTATTTATCCATATATAAGAACCTCTCAATTCTAGTTTTAAAAGACATTAAATAATTTTGTCTGAAATTCATAAAAGCTGTGGCATATGGTGTTAGTTCGTGTATTCTATGCAGACTCAGGATTCATAGACTTTAAGAGGAAGCCTGGAAATGTCCTCTACTTTAGAACAGCAGACAAAAATTAAAAGCAATCAGCATCTGATTTAAACAAAAAATTTTCCAATATCTCTATTAGATCACACACAATGTAATAATATTTTAGAGAGTGTCTTTAGCTGTGAATTAGAAATAGTAGTTTTTAAGCAATTTTTATTAAAGTTCTGTTATATAATCATCATTGTTTAGAGTTCTTAAAATTAATTACACATGAAATAATTAATTTATATCACACTACTTATAATATTGTACTTAGCCAGAAGGCTGAGAAGCTATTGCTACTTATAATATCGCCTAGACCATATATTTACTTCAGTTCCACGATAATTAACTGTGATCATCATTGGTTTTAAATGTACAAAAATATGAGAAATAAAAATGAGCACTAGGTGGTGCTGTGGGACCTTCCAGATAAATCAACACTGCAAAGTTCTGTACTTGATAAATTAGTTGCATGGTTTATTCTATATATTTAAATGTACATTAAATAATTTTAGAGATAAACCAATGTTACATAAATAGTAAAAGTAATCTAATAGAAATGCAAAGTTTTGATGGATGACCTCTATCAGGAAGATAATTACTATGAGTTGTTAAGAGTTATTGTAAAGATACCTAAAAACATCCTTATATAGTAGCTATTTTTGAGGCATGCTTTTCAATCAATCATCATTTTTCATTTACCTTTAAAGTTGTTTTTTCATATGTGTAAGAATTTTTTTAAAGTTGGTCATTATATCTTATCTGGGTGATTTTCTTATGTCAAGTATACATTATCATCTTTTGGGGTTCAATTTTCTATTTCCTCAAAATGTGACTGCTTGTTGTAGAGCTGTTAATTCACCGAGAGTGACCAGAATGGCAAGGTAAATTTATGAATTGGGCCACATGTGAGATAATGGGGAGCAAGGGTAACAGGAAACACAGAATACAGTATGTGCATTAAAATTCAGATGAACACACACACTCACACTCAAACCCTATTATGCAAGCCAAGGAAGCACATCTGTGGTCTGCATGTGGCTTGTGGGACACTCATTTGTGACCTCTGACCAAGCCCAACATGTTCCTAACCTTTTATCTGTGAGTGACACTTCTCAAAGGTAACCCAGGAGTTTCAGTTCCAATGAAGGAGTATAAATGATTTTTCAGCCGCCCCCTCTAGGATATTGTGTCACTACCTACGTTCCTCCCTAAACACCAGACATTACTGAGGTGGAGAGCATAACTGTCCACGACGAGCTACCAGCTCAAAGGGAGGCACAGAGTCTGGCGCTATCCATTGGCATGGTCTCTCCCTCCCTGCAGGTACTCTTTAGATCTTGGACAGAAAAAAAAAATGAAGTTTTTAATATTGAATGGATAGAAACATATTATTGACATAAGTGAAAACAAGGTAGAATTTATTCCCACTAATAGTGATGGTGGAACTTAAATTTACATGCAAAAGGCTTGAGAAGGAGGAGTGGAAATGGAATTTTGACCAATGCCACAGACCTCAACAAGGGACTGTTGGTAAAGTTCATCTGGGAGAGAGGCCAAGCTCATTTGTAAACCATGCAATATCCCAAACATTTTCAGCTGCCTTTAGAAAGTACGTGTTATCACATCAGAAGCAAGAGTAAAACCTCGTCATTACTGGGAGCCCACGGAGATGAACAAACCTTTCACTACTTTAGCCACACCTCACAAACCGGCTCTAAGAAGGTAAACACCTCAAAGCCACTGTCGCTGGGCGAGGCTGCGTCAAGGCCGGCTGAGGGACCTGATGCTCCCAGGGAGGCATGTGGGGATCGCCATGCACTCCCAAAGGGTGGAGAGCCTCAGTACCCAAGGCACAAATTTCACTCTTCCAGAATTTCAAACAGGGTCTAAATACTCACAGGCATCTCCACCAACACTAAAAATCAGGCGGAATTTTCAGAGGATTTAAGAGGTTCAAAATAAAGATACCTGGAAGCAGTGGGGAACAGCAGAGAGACATCAGAGTCAAGCTGTGTGAGTTCTTTCAGCCGGCTTGGTGAGACCACCTGAAACGCCATTTCACAGGACAGCAGCCAGCTCAACAAGCTTCGTGTAAAACTGTCTGTCTTCCTCCAGAGTGGAAGCTCCCAGAGTGTGGTCCAGGGACCCAGTGGCCTGGAAGCCCCTTTTTGCAAATCAGTGAGATCAAAACTATGTTCACAGTCATGCTAACAGACTCCTTGCCTTTTTCAGTCTCATTCTTCCACAACTGCACAGCAGAGTTTCCCAGAAGCTGTGTGGTATGTGAAATGAACTGGACTCAATACATAAGCACCTGTCTTGCAATAAGACAGATATTAAAGGGATTTACGAAATGTAAAACAATGGTACATTTTTCACTAGTGTTGTGTGTGTGTTGGGAATTACAGTTATGTTTCATAAAAATGTGTATGTTTGCATATCATGGGGTTTATCACTTTAAAAATTAATTAACATTTTCTTGGCTTAAATTCCAAATATGATTAATACAGACAGGCACAATTTCTATAAACAAAAGCCCTCTGTGGTCATCAGCAAATTTTAAGAGAGTGACGTGGTCCCAAAAGTTTGAGAACACCATCCTTGTGGTAAGCGGCTCCCATATCAGTGTGCTTTGCTCTAGAGACCGTGTGAACCTAAGACTTCTTTCCGGAGGAGATGTGCTTGAAAGCGGATCTTGATGCCTGAGGTGCTTGTGCGGGCAAGGTGGGCCTAGCTAATCTGATGCAGACAGGTCAACAGTGGCCCAGGCAGAGCAACCCTGGTGGAGGAGGGACTACAGAAGGGAGTGGGGCAGTGCGCAGGCAAATGTTCTGGTTTCCGAATGTAGCCTGGGACTACTGCTGGATCTAGGGTGAGGTTGTTTTACTCCATCTTCTCTCTTTTTTTTAATTTTAGAATTCCTATTATATTCTTTTAGTGGTCAAAGGAAGAAGTAAGGATTAGAAAAACCACAATTCTCATATGAGGAAGATAAGGAAATTTTAATTCATTTGATTGAGTTAATAATACTGAATTACTGATCCCCATTCACTCCACCTTCTCTTACCTCTTATAATACTCCACTAGACTCCAACCCACGCTCCACACTGAAATGCAGGCTTTCACTGCATTCCACCAGTCTTTAAAGACTAATACTCTAGTCGTAGTCTACAACATTTATCTGATCCGCTCCTGCTTACCTCTCCATTTCCATTTCTTCTCATTCTCCTTCTGTCTCTCTGCACTGGTCACAGGGCCCCTGGTGCATGGCCTTAACTGCCTATGCTCCCTCCCACTTGCAGAGAGCAGCTTCCTTTGGTCATCATGGACTGCCTGAACATGCACTCTTGTGAAATGATGGGTCTCCTTTGCTAGCTGTAGGGGGAAACAATGATGAAGGAGGCCCTACAAGATCTTCCAAACTAATCGTGGCCAAGAGAAGGGCAGAGCCCAGATGGCAGGGTTAAGGAGAGGCTGCTTTGCACATCCACCTGAGCGAAGGAGTCTGAAAGGGGGGACATCTGAAATGAGCCCTGGATGACAGATATGAATGGCCAATCAACCAAGGGTAGGGGTGGAAAGGATTAAGAATGGTCAAGGGGAATGGGGTGTGGGAATGGAAATGGCTCCTGGTTTTTGGGGAAACAAAGGGAATGAATGGGACATAACAAATCCCGCTCATGACGTAGCCCTCTCACACAGCCCCAGGGAAAGGCACCCAGGAACATCTAGTGGCCTGCTTATCTAGTAATGCAAAGCAACAGGAAGGGCTCTTAGGTTAAAGAACATCTCAATAAGTTCTATTTGGAATTTAACTTTCCCAATGCTAAAACTTTTTTTTTAAATATTACCACTAAAATATCAAAAAAACCAAACACTACAGGGCTGCTAGGGTGAGACACAGCTGGCACGGGGGATAGGATAAGATGAAGCTCTTCTGACAGTCCAAACCTACTGCAGGCAGATGCTTTGTTCTTGTAAGAACATTTCTTCCTATGGTAAACTCACAACTTCTGGAAAATTTGCTATTTAGTAATGAGTTACTTCTATTCAGAAACGGAAAATTCAAAAGACCTAAAACCCGTCACTGTATGCTAATCTATGTTGCTCGTGTGCCGATGCTGTGTGCTTGGCCCCAAGTCATCAATTATGTATAGAAATGTACAGCTACAGCAGTAGCCGGTGTCATGGGCCTGTCACGGATTTCTTAAGCGGAACAAAAACATTTGGTTGTGTCTCCTTTCAGAAAACACAGGATAGGTGAAAGAGGGAGATCCGTGAGAGAAAACAGGAGCAATCCTCAGCACAAAAACAGGCGTCTCATAGTAAATGGAAAATGAATCTTCTAAAACACTTGAAATGAAAACAGAACCATAACTAGGTAAAAGCCTTGGAAACAGACACAAGACCGGCTGGCATTAACTCATCAAAACCGCACACTTCAGAATACAAATTCATTCTTTATATATTTGGGGAAAAATACCTAATGGGGGTCACCAGGCTCCAACCTCTCTGAACCAAATTCAATGGATTCAGTGTTTACAACAAGGAGTAGTTGCGATATTTGAAATAAAATGCCTTGCAATTACCAAGTCTGGTTGGCTTCTGAGGTGTGAGTTTTCATTCTAAATGAATGAAGCATGTTTACAAACTGACCCGGGAGCACAAGGACCTTGAAGATTAACATGAAGAAAATGCAATCTCAGGTATCTTATGAAATTTTCCCCATTATACCAAACACAGCCAAAGCTTTCACTGGGATTTCAATAAATTTAGTTCTACACATTGCTGCAGAAATTTCGTTATTCCCCCTTTCTCTGGTGGCTAGCAGGGGCAGCAGCTGGTGTGTTCTGTATTTAAAACATGAAAAAGAACTCTTGTTCTCATTCCTACATGAATGTGCTTGAGAAAATTGGGAAAAATGATTTACTTTAAGTAAAATGACTTTATTTCCTTTCCTGTAAGGTATTTGACAAGCTTTTAAACATCTAAGAGTTATACTTTCAAAAAGCATACAGATTTCTCCTGGAAGAAACTATAACACATAAAAACTTATCATTTAAATTTATGTAAATTTTCCTGAACCACAGGTTCTTGAATGTATATCCTCATTCTGCAACACTCTCCAGGTAGAATTTTTAATGCTGCATTTTTATAAAATAATTTAGTTGACATGTAAATATTGTGAAGTAGCCAAAGATACCATAATTTTATATTACTTTAAAGAGTGTTGAACAGTCGCATTTTGTCATTAGTATACAGGTATGCTACATTATTCAGCCAAATTCTGTAAAATTGAAGGCATGTTTAAAAATCAATGCTAAGACATTAGGAAATGCCTGAAACAGATGAGAAACAAATCAATTCTCTTATTTCTTAGATTTAACATGGGCATAATTTGCTGATCATTCACTGAAAATGTAATTTAGCAAAACAGACCCCAATGAATGCTGAAATATTTGATTTTTTTCAACTTTTTTAACAAATGATTTTTTGCTAGTTTGAGTGTAAAGATTTCTAACATATTTAAACACATGGCAATTAGACCCATGGCACATCACATTAACCACTTGTTATTAAAGCTACAATTTTTACACCATGGATATTCTATTGACTTCTGTATCTGGTTTAGATATATGGTTAACTAAACATTCAGCAAATTCAATGAAAACTGACTTGCAACCACTTAAAAATTTTTACTATGAGTTTTTAAGTTGTTTTAAACACATGAAATGTCAAAAAAATCTTCTATGTGAAAGGTGCTTCACACCAATTATCTCACTTAATCCTCAGAAATGTATCATCAACTATTGCTCCAAAAGGTAAATAACTTGTCATGGGGTCACATGGCTACTGAGAGTTCCTCATGCTATTCTATCTCTTTAAAAACATTTGACCTCCCCCTTCTTCAAACACATTGTTTGGTTTCTGAAATCTTAAATACTCCTCTCTTTTACTTCCTTCTCAAGATCTTCCCTCACTTTATTCAAGTCTCTTATAAGGCCTTCTTTACAACAGCCACACATGAGGACACACACACACACACACACACACACACTCCTAAACCTTCCATCCCTTACTGCCGTCTATTGCTTTACCTTTATTTTAGTCCACAAAACTTATCACCTGTGGGGAGCAACTCGGACTAGACTAAGTTACTGGAATTAAGACTTATTCTATGCATCTGCTCTCCCACAATATGGCGCTGGGAGAGGAGGAAACAGCTTCTACGCAGCTGCCTCTTGCCAACTTGAGTGATGACCTCCAGGAGCTGATCCTGCTCCTGATTGGAGGAGAGCAGCGTACTCGGCGTGTGGGCAGCCGAGTTGGGATTGGCGGAGGAGGACTATAAAGGAGGAGAGAGACGGCATGCACCAGGAACATCTAAGGGGAACATCTGAGGGAACACCTGTGCAGCCCCCGAGAGAGCTGGCCGGCGATGTGCCGCTCCCCTGCGGAAGTGGGGAAAGTGGCCAGGGGGAACCGCCCTTCCACGGAGGTGGAAGGGACAGTAGCCAACCCGGGAAGAACCAGCAGCAAACCCGGGAAGGGCCGAGCAGACGAAAGAACAGCGCAGGGTCCTGTGTCGTTCCTCCATGAAGACGGGGAGCGACAATCACCCCTTGACATTACACTGACCTATTTGCTCACTGTCTGTTTTTTCCACCATCCTTCCAACTCTAGCCCCAACTAAGTTCAACCATGGGTCTTATTTGTCTCTTCCCCCGGCCCTCCCATCCCTACCACTCTGAGTATTTACAACAGTGACTGCCACAAAGTAGTCCTTCAATCAATTGGCTGATTGAATGGTCAGAAGTTGTGGAGCTGGGGTTTAAATCTGGGACTTTAAAACGCTAGGTCTGTGCTTATTTCATCACATCTGGCTTAATTTAAATAGTAGCACATCTTAGTTGAACGTTTCCAAATGGTATATTTGCAAGAAAAAAGCTATCTTTATAATGAATCCTACAGCACTATCCCTCTCTGCTCTACCCAAAGCCTGTAATTAAAAATCCTGCTTTATTCAAAGAAAGGGAATGAGAGGTCAATATTACCCAGGGAAGAAAGAAGAGAGGAACAGACACATACTGCACACTTAGTCTGTTCTGAGTCACATACGTGTGTATGTGCATGTCTGTGTACACGTGCACACATCTATGTGTACAATTCATTTCTACTTTATTCTCACGGCAATGATCTAAAGCAGGTAATGTTTATTTACTGTTTTCAGATAAAGAAGCAGAAACATGGAATTATTTTCAGCCAACCAGAAGGGCATTGTGCACGGTAATGTGTATGTCTTTGTTTGCATAAGAAATTTTTATTTCCCAATCTTCATTTTCTACCTAAAATATTTTTGAAGGGGAGCACTTACAGAAAAAAGCAGGTATAAGATATTTAAGAATCCAGAAGCTCATTTTCATTAAAAAAAAAAAAAGCCTCAAATCATTGGCGGAGATGGTGGAGCAGGTAAAATAATTACTTCTCTTTCTTGGCAGGAGCCACTCCTTTGTCCTCTAGGTTAAAACAATAACCACCTCTACCCTAAGCCCATTATCCACTTTCAATCCCAATGTGAAAGGCAGGAAGATTGACAGAAGCAGTTTCTTTGATGAGAGTTGTCATTGAACCATGGATATCTAAAACCCTTGTCCAATGTGGTGGTAAGAGAGGCAAGCTGCATAGAACTACTTGAAGAACTTGATCCCAGAGAACTGGGAAAGAGAGAGAGAGAACTCCAGGGAGTGGAGCCTGGGATTCTGCTGGATAAGCTTGCAGCTGAGAGGATAGAAGGGGAAAAGGGCTGTTAAGGGGAGCAAGCTTGAGTTCTCCCCCTGGATAGGCAAATATGGATCAGCTGGCCTATGGGTCAAGTGACCCAACAAAACAGAACTGGACTTGAGTCATCTAAAGCAAGACTCCACCTGGAGGGGCCCTCTTTGTGGTGCAGTGGGTTAAGCCCCAGCTGGCAATGCTGGCATCCCATATCAGAGTGCTAGTTCAAGTCCTGGCTACTCCACTTCTAATCCAGCTTCCCACTCATGGGCCTGGGAGAGCAGAGGAAGATCACCCAACTGCTTGGGCCTCTGAACCCACATAGGAGACCCAGATGGAGTTCCAAACTCCTGGCTTTGGCCTGTCCCAGCCCTGGCCATTGCAGTCATTTGAGGAATGAACCAACAAATGGATGATCTCTGTCTTTCACCCTTTCTTTGTAACTCTATTTTTCAAATAGATAACCAAATTTTATTGAGAGAGAGAAAGAGAGAGAGAGAGAGAGAGAGAGAGAGAGAACCATCTAAAAAGGTAGAGGACAAGGAGCCAAGATTTGGGACTAGATTTCTATGAGGATCATTGCCCATGTCCCCTATTGTGTTAGGATGCTCCTAAGAACAAAGCTCACTCAGAAACACACAGAAGTATGCCTATAGTAGAAAGAGGAAGCTTTTGGAGAAGTGCTACACTCAGAGGGCATCAAAGCCAGATTGCAACACAATACACATGAGACTTTTCTCATTCTTCCTAATCTCTTCTTCCCTCTTGTACCTGATCTTAGAAGGTACAAATGGCTTAAAAAATGGGGCAAACCAAGAGAAACTTATCACAATTCTCCTTTGTTTTACTACAGATTTGATTGGGAGTTGATGTGAGAGGGCAAGAAAGGGGAAAAAGCTATCAGTTGGATAAGAGACTGAAGTTTTGACATTAGACTGATAGCATTCTTGTTTAGTGAAATATAACAGTATACATTTTACATATAACAGTATATATTTTACATATATAATATTATATACATATTAAATGCCTGAGTAACTTTTTCCCAGATCCAAGGATAAAAACATTCTCAGTACTCCAGAAAGATCCCTCATATTCTGTCAGTATTACTCTGTGCCAAAGGTACCACCATTCTTTTTTTAAAGATTGATTTATTTATTTGAAAGGCAGAGTGATGGAGGAAAGGAGAGAAGGCAACAAAAAGAGACAAAGAGAAATAATGAGAGAGGTTTTCCATCTGCTGGTTCACTCCCCAAATGGCCACCACAGTCAGGTCTGGGCCAGGCTGAAGCCAGGAGACTGGGACTCCATCCAGGTCTGTTATGTCAGTGACAGGAACCCAAGCCCTTAAGCCATCTTCTGCTGCCATCCCACATGCATTAGCAGGGAGCTGGATTGGAAGTGCAGCAGCTGGGACTCAAATTCTAGCATCACAGGAAGTGGTTTAACCTGCTATATCATAGTACTAACTCCTAAAGGTACCACTACCCTGACTTTTGTCATCACAGGTTAATTTTTCTTATCTTGAACTTCATATTCATGAAATCACATGTTTGTACTCTTTCTGGCTTCCTTACCCAGTGCTATGACTTTTAGAGCCAACTTTGTTTATTGTGGGGGATAATAGCTCATCTTTGTCATTCATATTTGTGTTCTAGCACATGAATACAATTTGTTGAGTATGCTGGTTGACATTCAAATTTTTTTCCATATTGGTTTACATAAAACAAAGCTTTTGTGAACATTTCTGAATGTGTCTTTTGGTGGACACATGCATTCATTCTATTGGGTGCATGCCAAACAGCAGAATTAAGGTATAGGCTAGGTACATGTTTAGTATTAGTAGATTTTGCCAAGCAGGACCCCAAAGGACTTGAACCATTTGCCACTCATTCTCACCAACAGTATATGAGAATTCCAGTTTCAAGAAATACATGTTTATACTTAGCATTGACAGTCCTTTTTTAGAAGATTTATTTATTTGAAAGATAGTTACAGAAGGAGAGGGAGAGGAAAAGGGAGATGGAGAAACAGAGAAAGAGAGAGAGAGAGAGAGAGAGAGATTGATTGTCCATTCACTGGTTCACTTCACAAATGGCCACAATGGCTGGAGCTGGGGTGGGCTAAAACCAGGAGCCTGGAACTCCATCCAGGTCTCCTATTTGGGTGCATGGGCCCAAGGACTTTGGCCATCTTCTACTGTTCTCCTAGGCACACCAGCAGGGAACTGGCTCAGAGGTGGAGCAGCTGAGATTTGAACCAGGGAACATATGCAATGGCCAGTGCTGCAGGTGGCAGCTTAACCCATTGGACCATAGCACCAGCCTCTGACAAGCTTAAGTTTTAGCCATTCTGATACATGTGTAGTGGCATTTGACAGTGTTTTTAATTTGCATTTTCCTCAGGACTTCTGACTGTGAGCCCCTTATTATATGTGTATTGGAGATTTGAATATCATCTTGCATGAATTGTCTATTCAAATCTCTGCCCAATTTTTTTTATTATTTCACCAATTATCGATTTTTATGAGCTACTTATGTGGTTGGGGTACAAGTCCTGTGCTGGCTAAAGACAGAGGATGTGTATATTCTAAATATCTTCTCAGAATCTATGGCTTGCCTTTTATTCTGTTAACAGTAGCTTTTGATAAAAGACATTTTTAATTTTAATGAAGTCCAACTGTTCAATCTTTTTATATAGAGCTCTAGTTTATTTGGCTTCACATGTCCTTGTATGTTTTATTCTAGTGGATTGGATTTTTTTTAATACCTGAAAATGACCAAAAACTATGGGTTCATTCTGAAACTTTATCCAAAAGGGGAAGGAATGAACTCCCAGAGCAAGTGTAATGGGATGCTAATGAGTGGCAGTAACACTGCTGTCTGCTTGCACCCAATAGATCATTCAATAAATCAGTTATACTTGGCTTGATTATGAAGATTCATTTGAGAAGTCAGTACATATATCATGTCTCTTTTTTAAAATGAACAATCTTCCTAGTGAGTATCTGAGACATGCCTGATTTATTAGCTAAGTTTATTATAGATATGACATAGTTTTAGAGAATCAGAAGACTTCCCATTATTGAATATGCATTGACTGCCCCACGGCAATGCACACAAAGATGTTCTTCTCTTATAATTTGATTTTCTTAGACATGGTATCTGCTGTTGGAGTTTATATGTCTTGGTAAAACGATGCTGGTCAGGAAGTTATGTTTCAGGTCCCACTCTGTCACTGATTACCCAGGGATAGCTCCTTCATGTCCAAAAATGTACATTACCCGGGTGAATTTGGACTTCTACTCTGTGTTTCTGTACTCACTCAATGACCCAACATGAGAAACCACCCTTAAATCCTCTCACCTGCTACATGTACTCACTCACTGAGGACTAGCTCTTAAATAACTAATACACATTTGCTTCTCTTCATTACCACTGCAATAGTCTTACTCGAAGTCAGTGTTCTTTTACCCTCCAGTCACGGGATCAACCTTCTAATTCAACTCCGCACCTCAGAGTCCTGCTCCAGTCCATGTGTCCCATGCTGTCAGGGTGGCCCCTCTTGGTTAACAATAGCTGAGTATTCTACGGCACTTCCTCTTCCTTGGTACCTTGTAAGCATAACTCCTTTAATATTCAGACAATACAAAAAGGAGGTCCTCTGTTTCTATTTAAATGGAGTCACTGAAGGTGACTTTCTCAAGGGCATTTAGCAAGGAAGGAATAAGGTGGGATTTGGAGCCTGGCAGTAGATTTTCAGTGCTCAGGACTTCACAACTCTATGGATTGGATGAGGCCACCCAGCTTACTCACTCTTAAGTTCCTTGAACGTATTCTCTGTGTTCGACCTCTGTGCATAGTGTTCCCTCTGCATGGAACATGATTCCATTTTACTGTCTACTCTCTACATCCCTTTGTCCTGTCACTTTATCTTTCCAGCATTGACACTTCTTGAGATTCCTAGAATGGGTTAAAGTCTCCAACAAGCACTCTCATGATTTCCAATCTTCCCCTAAAAGCATTTATCACATTTTATTTCAATACTTGTTTAATTGTCTTTTCCATTAAATGCAAACTCCATGGGGGAGCAGAACGATCTATCTTGCTGTCGATGGCACCCACAGTGTTTGACTTTTGGTAGGTATTAAAAAATATTAGTTAAAAAAAAGCAGAAAAGGGGCCGGCACCATGGCTCATTTGGTTAATCCTCTGCCTGCGGCTGGCATCCCATATGGGCGCCGGGTTCTAGTTCCGGTTGCTCCTCTTCCAGTCCAGCTCTCTGCTGTGGCCCGGGAGGGCAGCGGAGGATGGCCCAAGTGCTTGGGCCCTGCACCCCATGGGAGACCAGGAGAAGCACCTGCTCCTGGCTTCGGATTGGCCATTTGGGGAATGAACAACAGAAGGAAGACCATTCTCCCTGTCTCTCTCTCTCACTGTCTAAAACTCTACTTGTCAAATAAATTTTTAAAAAAAGTAGAAAAATATTTTGTGATTTGTGATTTGTCTAGTGAGGAATGTAATGTATCACAAAACTTCAAAATAAACCACCAAACAGACATTATGTTCTTTTCACAAATAGCTTTCTAAACAGATCATCAGGAAGATTGTAAGATCTGCTATCAGTTCCTTGAAGATACTGTCAGCTCTTATCCATTTCTGCAGTATCTTCTGTACAATGGGCATTTAGTAAATTGTTAGTTGTTCACCACAGTGCCTCTCTTTGAATGATCTTCCCCATCTGTCACTCAAGGCACAGCATATGCTTGCCTTCACTTAAAAAAATATAAGAGTATGGATTCTGGAGTCAGACTCCTATGTTCAAATTGTGGCTCCACCATTTATTTGCTAGTCATGACCTTGACAGATGATACAATCCCCACTTATCTCCAGGTTTTCTTGGTCTTGCCTTTTCCTTTATCACAGAGACAAAAATGCTCCTGAGTTTCCAGGGTTGAAAATGGTCTTGGGTTATAAACTCACAGTGGGCAAAGATACATTTAGCTCCAATTCAGGTATTTTCTTCTCTGCCCAATGTACAAGCAAGGCTTTTCAAAATTTTTTGTTAGTCATACTAAAAACACACAATTTCACTCATCTATAAGACACTTTCCTTAGTACTCAAGTTACTGAAATACTGCATTATAGATCTGTGAGGTTGTTAGATATTGTAGCAGATTACACCAAAATTCTCATATGAATTCCTCTAACAACTACAGTCTCTGCATCCATAAAGGAATGTTTTTAAACAGTATAGAAAAACCAAAACAATGAAACAAACAAAAATTATTGTCCTGCAGAGTTGTCCAACAGAACTTTCCACAGTGAAATGTTCTACGCTCTACAGTGTTTAGCACAATGGCCCCTGACCACATGTACATATTAAGTAAGCACTTGAAAGGTGGCTAGGGCAGAAGGAACTAAATTTTATTTAATTTTTTGATTAATTAAAATTTAAATTTAATTAGTCATATGTGTCTACTTACTAATGTATTACATAATACAGGTCAACAAAACCCTAATTGTTTATGCATTCCTTTTAAATGGAGACACTGAATACCAGTTCTATTTTAAAACGATTTGTAATGCTTTCCGTGTAATGAAATATGAAATCTCTTTTCTACAATCTCATTACAAAGGATCTTTTAAAATACAAATTGTCAGAGCCTTCATAAATGAAAGTTTCTGCTCCTTCATTGGGATAGTTGACCACAGAATTCCTCACTTCATCCAACATTTGGACTTCTCTTTATTTACTACTTTAGGCTCTTCTATTCACTCTTTCTTACCAATTATAGATATTCACATATAAACAAATATTCACACAATGGCTTCAGGCAAACATTGGACAACAACAAAAGTGATAGTCAATAACAAATGAGCATCCTATCAAAGAATTCTTAAGTGAGAAAAACAGTTTAAAAACCAATCACAATAGGAAAAAAAAAAAGCTTGAAATTCACTTCAATATACTGCCTACCTTGCTCAGTGTTAAATACTCTACCGATTTTTGGGAAAATCCAGAAACCCATGTTTCGCTATTCATTATACTGCAGCTCACAATTAGCACTGCCAGACTCCTTTCTAATCAATTATTCGTTAAGATGTCTAGCATTTCTTTGGAGTCCCTTCCCTGGACATGAGGATGGTTTAAGAGATGACACATGCATGTATACTTTGCAGAATAAAACAAAGACTTTACTCAGGTTTTAACACTAAATGAGAACAAGGGTAAGGAAGAGAAATCAACCCTTTTAGTCAAAGCTGAGCTTCCGGCGAGCTGCAGGCAGTGCACAGCGGGAAAGGATCTGGCTCCAGAAAGTGCCCAAGTGTTGACAGCTGAGTAAGAGTTTGAAGGCTTAACAGCACAAATGCTCTGTCGATGGTATTGCTACAGAGCTTCTCTGAACCGGAACTGCCAAAAACCTCCCAAGCTGTTGACAACCAATCATGTGAAATTAATTCACTCTAGGCCTTGACATTAAATCAGCAAATGAGTATTTTTACATAGGAAATAACCCTGCACTAAGTGAAGAAAACAAAGGATCATGTTATCCAGCCTAAAACTTTGCAGATGTAAGACTTAAAGACCAGGAAGAATACAACTGGGTCCCTTCAGTCCTTCCTGAATAGAGCCATCATAGTACGTCTGCATTGTGCAACACATTTTCTTTATCAAATCTATATTCAATTTATGTCAGTACAAATGGAAAGTTTCCAAAAAGTCCATATATTCAAAATGATCAGGGAGTAAATTAGCATCAGTAAGAGAGAACCCCTAACAGTATCTAGAGTCACATGTAAAAATAAAGATCTTACAGGCTACAAAGGTGCTTCTAGGATTAACATTCTATGTTTCAGAATTTTAAACTTTTCCGAGGCATTTCGGTTTTAAGTAAATCATGGTGAGTTATTCTGAGAGCCACCTGCCTTACCCTATCATCTCTGTTTTCTCTTAAATACCTGCAGCACCCATCAGAAGTCACTTATTCTGCTAGTTACTAGCCTCCCCTATTATAACTATGATCAGCTGCAGCAAAATGTGAAAGTGAGCCATATCCCTCACCGAGTCCTCCAGCAGCTGCCCACTGGGGCTGGACACTCTGGGTTCAAATCTCGCTCTACCACTTATGTTTGCTGAATTCTTTGGATCTCAGTTACCTCAGTAAAAGAGGAATATCATTAGTTCCTTTACCATAGCATTGTTGTGAGGATTAAATAAATTTATACATTCTGACTACACTGTATAGAAAACATTAAAAAATGTTGGTCTGCATTATCATTACTAGTCTTCACAGAGCTGTTACATGGTGACACAGGAGTCTTTTGGGACAAATAGATTTTTAAAACTTCAGTTTTAAATATCAGAGATTGAAGTAAATAGAAAGAAAAAAAATAGAAGGCAAAAAAATCACCTTTCTCTGGATATACCTTTATTGGTAATATTGGCAGTTAGTCTATTATCATCTATGATGTTCTGTGAACTTTCACCTGACGATTCATGTAATATGAGGGCTCTACAGCAGTCAAAGCTAACTCCTAAGGCCTCCTGACTGATAAGACTATAAAATAAGTGATGTTGGAGGCATAATCTGTGTTATTACCGTGAATGATTTATTCCACAACATAGCTCAGAAACCCTAATATTAACATATCTCACACCAATCAATCACGTTCAGTTTTGACTTTCAAATCTTTGTGAGACATCAGGTGATACTGCTAAGTGTACAGCTTAATTGTAGAGACTGCTGATGTGGATAATGTCACCATTAGAAGACCTACAGTGCTGAATTGGCATTAGTTGAGTCTGGAAAACAGAAACGGTTGGAATTCCAGAGAAAAAGAATTAACTCACCAATTTGAACGAGATAAAAACACTAAAAATAATTTGTGAAACAATTTTCTTTGTGCATTTAATAAATATGTGTCAGAACAAGCAAAAGTCACAGAAGCTGAAAGTTAACAAAAATCCATTAAAATAAAGTCACAGCACATAGCGGAGAATTATTTCTGGCAGTTATTTGAGATCATGTGGTTAATATTTGTAGTCAGTCAAATTAACACAATTTTGCCATTGTAGATTCCCAGTTACACAGTGCACACTCCTGAGAGACCTGTTCCAACAAACAGAACCACAAACTCTTTTAGGCATGGAACAATTTGACCATTCTCTTCTGAACAGTAATAATGAAAAAGAAGTCTTTGCTCAGAAAAAATTCAAATTACTGTGCTTTGCCTTCACATTTGCCCATCTTTTCTCCCTTTGATTTCTCCTTCAGAGTCCTTGGATAGAAACCAGGGCATTTATCGCTCCATTTGTACCAACAGATAGGCTTCTCTTTCTTATCAGTCTGCCTGTTCGGATCATGTGCACTCTGCCATGTTATTGATTGAAAGAAGCCCAGGCAAGGTGGTGTCAGCTTATGTTCCTAAAGGGAGTCCCCTGGGCACACTGGTGAGGCTCTAAAGGTCAAATCAGAATTGTCAGTGTTTCCACATTAAACTGCCAGGCACACGAAGAACACAGAATTCTCAAGCACGCAAAACAAACACCAACGTTCAGCATTTTTTGTTTATATCAACCCTCCCACCCCACAGAGGCAGACATATTTTTCATGGAAGAAAATCTGGCTTTGGAGAAATAAAGATGATTTTATTAAGTCACTCTTTTAATTCTCCATGCTTTCTTCTTTCTCTCTTTATTGTCTCTTTTACTTCTCTCCAAAATGCTTACTCCAAAAAGAAATCTGATGGTATAAATAAGACCATGAAATCGCACCATGCTATAGAAACAGTTGGTTGTAACTGCCCCTGGAGGTTAAATTGGCATTTTCTGATGACATGTACACTCAGAAGGAGAAATTAAAGTTAACCACATTCACCAACTGTGTGCTTAGCGGCACCATAAATAGTGTCCAGGTCTGGTTCATGCAAGAACCTCAGAATTCATTCATCAAACGCAATTCAGAGCACACGGATGAAGACATAGCATTTTCTCTAGAAATGGAGTTCCAAAGCTGGGTATGTTTCTGGCCCCCAGATAACTCACAATTCACTCTACTATGTGCTGTGTGCTGTGACATGACATGAAAAACATGACAGAACAACCAGTCATGGCATAAAGAGCTTCAGCGCTAGATTCAGATTTAAATCTCCTTTCTTCATGTACTGGGGGTCTCTAGAAAAAGGCACCCACCTTCTTGAACTTCATGTTACCACATAGGAATATGATGCAGACATAGTGTTACCTTGGAGGACGCTCTTGGTAGGCAGTCAATAATTATCACTTTGCTCTCTACAGTCAAGAACAACTCATCTGGTCTACCAGAAGTGAAGATGATCAAAGAAGGGGCCAAAGCAAGCCCTGAGTTGAAGCTGGGCCTGGTAGAACAAGGAAGATTTTATCAAAGAATAGGAACTAATGGTTTCTAGATAAAGGGAGCATCGTGAGAAAAGAACTGGAGCTTTGTAAAGTACATAGTGTGTTTAGAAGCTGCAGAACACAGCAGTTCAGAGTGTAAATTAGTTAGCCTAGTTTAGTTGAGATCATGGCTCTTCTGCCTCCTAGAGTTGACCTGGGGTAAATCACATGCCTACTTGCTTCACTTTATGTGTCTACATAACAGGACCTAAATCATATCATAGGGTGTACTGAACATTAAATGGAAATATTTCACACACACACACACACACACACACGAAAGGTACTTGGAAAAGTTCATGGAAATGGAATCAAAACAGTTTTCATTCAAAAATTTTTTGAAATCCATGCAGTTTTTCATAATACTCATTTTCTGTTAACTTTTGAAGGACCCTGTATGCATGGGTTTCAAAAAATTTTGCACCAAAATAAACTTAGTTTAGAATTCCATTTTCCATGAACATTTTGCAGTATGCTTGTGCAATAAATATTCTTACTATTGTTAGAGCTGTTGTGACTAGGGACCTGTTGTTATCACCTCAGAAGTACCTGAAATACAAGGAAGATGGGATAAAAAAGGGTTTTCAAAGGGATATTTCTCATTCTGCCACTGGACTCCCAGGCATCTTGCTAGCTGTTACCCTGGAAGCAATATTTTAACTCATGGGTGAATGAGTTCCCTCTATCAGGATACTCACTGTCTCTTCCTATTACTCAATATGTTCTGTTCCAATGGTTCTTAAGCCTTGCTATGCATGAGAATCTCCTGGGGAATCTGTCAAAAACAAGGCCTCTTGGGCCTAAACTTAGAGATTCTTGTTCAGTAAACTTAAGGTAGAGATGAGAAACCTGCATTTTTGAGAAAACTTCCCAAGTGGTTCTGGTGAACGGTAAAATTTGGAGAGTATGGTTCAGGTCTACCCAGATTCAAGGTCACCACGTTTTACTGTTATTGCCCACAAAGTAATATAACATCTAGCTGACCGAATAGTAACAGATTCACAATGTCACTCACCTCCTTTTTATCTTTAATTTCACGAAAAGCATTGATTCATTTAAGGAAAGCATTGACAAGATTACATCTTTCTTAACTAGCTGTAGAAATATTTCACAAGCTTGACTGGGTAAAGAAGCAGGGAACAACAGAGAATCAGGTTAATTTAATGCTTCATTAAACATAAAAAAAGAAAAAAAAATTGACATTAAATATCACAACATTGCCCAAATAAGTTGTTTTACCATTATTTATTCTCATGGCATTTAATAGTATAGATTACAAAAGGGGAAGTCAAAATATTCATGCAGGTTTTAGCATTAGTAGGAAGATCTAGATTGTGATTTGTTGAGCTCAGCATATCAAGGTGCCCCATCTGCTTCCCAAAACAATGCTTTCATGAGGTTCATTTATAGTTTCTTAGTGTACTTAATGGTTTTCTGATCATTATTCAACAATACCTGGAGGAAGAACGTTTTTAGCAGCCTGAGAAGAAATACAAATGGACATCCCTGGAGTTACAATACAATAATGATTTGATATGATTTACAAGGACTGCCAAGGTATGCACAGGGACCAGGTCCAGAAGAGCCCTAGGGAAAAGTTTAAATGTGATCCTGAGAGGAATGTGGCTGTAGGGATGGGATAGGGAAGGGCTTCCATCATAAAAGCGTCTAACACAGTGTGGGTGCCCCTCAACCTACCTGGGGTTCCAGCCTGACAAACCCATCAGAAATTGAAAATATCATAAGTTGAAAACGTGTTTGATAGTGAATCTTCTGACTTAGCAACACAGCACATTCTACAGCCCTGGCTGTTTCCTCTCCTAAGCATGGGACTGATGGGAAGCTGCGCTCACCATCACTGCCCAGCCATCTCAAGAGAGTCTTGTATCTCATATTGCTAGCCTGCAACATGGTCAAAATTCTGACTCTGAAGTACCATGCTATTGAATGCACATCCCTTTGGCACCATCATAAAGTTGAGTAAATTGTTAAGTTGGACCATCAGTCTAGGGACTGTGTAGTTCTCAACCTTGGATACACATCAGAATGCACTCATGAAGAGGTTTTTTTAAAAATAGATCAATGTGCAAGCTCTACCACATTGATACCCTCATTTAATTGGTCTGGAGTGGGTCCCACAACAAGATTTTTTCTTAAAACAAAACAAAACAAAACAAAACTTAAGTCACGTTAACACGTAATCAGGACTGGAGGCCAGGGGACTAGCCAGATTATGAGAGATGATGGCTGACCTACAGTGCTTGTGACAGAGATGGAGAAAGGTAGATTAACCTGACAGATATTCAAGTGGCAAAATCAACAGGATGGACTGATCAGTTAACTGTGCAGAGTGAGGGAAGCATAAGGGACAAAAGTGACCACGAGGTTCCTTCTAGGAAAATGGACAAACTGTGGTGATATTCACCGGCCTCAGATGCTAGTGATCTGGGTTAGGATGTGGTTTCCCCATTTTCTAGTTTGAGGCTTCAGCAATTTACTTAATCTTTTACAACCCTCTACAAAATGGAGATGATAGAATTTTCCTCATGGAGATATTATAGAGAATATATGAGACAACACACACAAAGGACTTAACCTAGTGCTCCTTATATAACGGACAATCAATAAATGTTTTTCCTTCCATTTCATAGCTACTCCAGCTGTAGCTACTATGAAAAGTACAATGTACTTGTTAAGATTTCTAAAGGAATTCAATTTGTTTCAATACATGAACTCATTTTAACTAACCAATACTATGATTTACACTTCTCAAAAGGGGGAAGGTATTTAAAAAATGTCTCAGATGTTGGAAAAACATGAATGAGCATAGACACATGAAGAGAAACCATTTGCTTTCAAGATTGTTCAATTACCTAAAAAAAAAAAAAAAACAGTATAGACAGTAGCTCGATAATGAAAGAATGATTTTAGCCAAGCATTACAGTTCTGATTTATAAGAACAGGGTCTCTGAATACCCATGGGGATTCATTCTGTCAACTTTGCACCACTCTTTTTGCCTGGAATGCTCTCCAGAAAGCTTTATTACTGATCTCCTAGTGGTCCTCAAGTTCTTATCCCTCCTAAATGAGGCCAACTTGATCAACCTTCTTAAATTGCACCTCCTCACCCCTGCACCAATACATCTAACTCCCTTGATCTTAACTCTTCTTTTTCCCTTTTTTTTTTCTTTTTCCTTAGCATTTATCTCCTTTTAACAAACTGTATAACTTGCTTATTATTATTATTACTATTTTTGATTGGCTATCTCCTCCCAGCATGATGTTGGCAGGACTCGGAAAAACTCAAAGCTTTTTTTTCCTACTCTCGCTCAGCGTAACGCTTGTGGTATCAGTTGTGTAGAGGTAAACTTCCCCATACACCCAGCCAACATCTGGAATTCCTGGAGACAGTGTCTCTTAGCCCGTGAGACTGCCACCCACTGCAGGTGCTAACTGGAAGTCCCAGACTGTAACATGTACTTGTAACCAGTTGGCTGTAAATAGGGGTACTCGTGACTCCTGCCTCAGATTTGACTGATCTGCTAGAGAGGCATGCAGAGCTCAGGGAAACATGTTTACTCACTTATTATAAAAGACATTACAAAGGGTACAGATAAACAGACAGGAGAGATGCACAGATTGTGGGAGAAGGGACATAGAGCTTCCAGGCCTTCTCCACACATGCACCTTTGAGAGATCTACTATTCCAAAGCTCTCGGAACACTGCCTTCTGGATTTTTATGGAGGCTTCATTACATGGGCATGATTGATTATGTCATTGGCCATTGGTGATTACCTCCACCTTCAGTCCTTCCCACTTCCCCAGAGGTCAGCATCGTGGGGGTTGAAAGTTCTAACCCTCTAATCACATTGTTGGTTCCCTTGGCAACCAGCTGTCATCCTGAGGCTACCCGGGAGCCCACCAGCAGTTGCCTCATTGGAACAAAAGATGCTTCTATCTTCCAGGAAATCACAAAGTCTTAGGAGCTCAAATCAGGAACCCAAGGTCAAAGACCAAATACTAGAACGAAAAAGACTCTCCCAGAGCCCCTATCTACAAAAGATCTAGGAGCTGGGTGTCAGGAACCAGAGAACAGAGTCCAAACATATTCTTATTACATCACAGCATCATGGTAGCAAACTGCACAGGGGCAAGGACCTAAGTCTGTGTATTAGCTTATGTAACTAAAGTACCTAGCACATTCTGCAGCACCAAGCAGGTGTGAAATGGCTATCTGTTAAATAATAAGAGATCTAAAATTGCTGACAAAATTCAAAATTCACAGTTTACAGGTCAGTATTGTAAGATTTCTACTAACATAAAACCAAGTCATCAATAGATTTATTTTTTTGGAAAAAAAAAGGTGAAATAGGGGAAATTGGGGTTGGTGTTGTGGCACAGGGGGTTAAGCTGCCATCTGTGACACCGATATCCCATATGAGTGCCAATTCAAATCCCAGTTGCTCCACTTCCAATCCAGCTCCCTAATAATGTGTGGGGAGCAGCTCGGACTAGACTGTTACTGGAATTAAGACTTATTCTATGCACCTGCTCTCCCACAATATGGCGCTGGGAGAGAAGAAAACAGCTTCTACACAGCTGCCTCCAGTTCAACCAATAAACTGTAGGACTTGCTCCTGATTGGAGGAGAGCAGCGTACTCGGCGTGTGGGCAGCCGAGTTGGGATTGGCAGAGGAGGACTATAAAGGAGGAGAGAGACGGCATGCACCAGGAACATCTAAGGGGAACACCTGTGCAGCCCCCGAGAGAGCCGGCCGGCGGTGTGCCGCTCCCCTGCGGAAGTGGGGAATGTGGCCAGGGGGGACTGCCCTTCCACGGAGGTGGAAGGGATAGTAGCCAACCCGGGAAGAACCAGCAGCAAACCCGGGGAAGGCCGAGCAGACAAAAAGAACAGCGCAGGGTCCTGTGTCGTTCCTCCACGAAGAGGGGGAGCGACATAATGGTGCCGTGACTCGGATATGAAGCCTAGGCAGGGCTTAGTGTCGTTCCTCCACGAAGAGGGGGAGCGACAATAATGTACCTGGGAAAGCATCTGAGGATGGCCCAAATATCTGGGCCCCTGTCACTCACATGGGAGACCCAGGTGGAGTTCCAGGCTCCTGGCTTGTTCCTGGTTCAGTCCCAGTCATTGGAGGAGTAAATCAGTGGATGGAAGCGCTCTCTTTCTTTCTCTAACTTTGCCTTTCAAGTAAATAAGTATAAAAAACAAGTGACATGGTTGATGAAGTCAAATGTTCTTGTTCACTTGTTCTAATCGATGTTCTCTCTGTGGCAGCATCTATGCCAGGGCTGTTGGAATATGATTAGGCAGAGAAAACTGGCATTGCAAGCAGTACTTTGAGAGGAAGGCATGTTCTGCTTGTGAGAAAAAGGTCCACACTGAGTCTGTCATTTTGCTTTAAAGTGTGTGGGGATGCTTTCCTATGCCACTGCCTTATCAACAGTTTATCAGGGATATGATCTGCCTACCTGCCCAGTTATGGAGAAAATTTGTAATAGTCTCAGTGTTATCTCTCTCGCTCTCTGTATCACAATCCTCCCTGCCTTTTTTGTGCCTACAAACAGAGCCTTGGAAGGTACTGACCCGAGCCCATTCTTCTTTTTCATTCCCTCTATTTTTCTTCTCATTTCAGAAAACTTGGGAGAATGATGATAATGTTTTGGTCTTTAATAAAACCTAATTTACAATATACCCCTAATTTTCTAATCCATAGAAACTGACTCACAGGGTCAGTTTGACCAAACCACAGCTGCCTTGAAGGGGCACAATCAACCAAGACAACCAGGGCACCAAGGGCAGCCCAGGCTGGAACAGCTTCACGAGTTCCCAGAGAAGTTAAATTACATCGCAATGCTACACCTACATTATAGAGACCCTGAGGAGCATAAGTCATTCCATTCTGTGTGGATTTCATGACATGTCTGGTTTTTAGTCTAAATATTTCCAGAAGATGAAAATAAAATACGGTTTATGCAACTCTAGAGAATACAGATTAAGATATAGAAAATGCCAAGCCAAATAAACCTAAAGTCATTTAATAAATACCAATTGATTGATTTATAGTTGGTTCTGAAATGGGATTGCACACGGAATCCACTGTGCCTAACTTCCTGCACCTCACAGCTTAGTTCCATCCTTGGTAACTGAAAGCCCAATGGGATGGCAGATGATAGAAGATCAGATAATCTGAAAAGCAGATAATCTGCTTCTCACAATTGAGTATTAGAGCAGTCTGGTGGACCACCTGAGCCCCCATAATATCCCCTTTCCAGGCCCACAAACACAGCCTTTCAGGCTATTGACCCAAGCCCAGAGGCATCATGGAGGCTCACAATTAAAAGGCTTTGACCCAACTTCTGACCTCAATGTCCGCTTCCTGTGGAGAGTGTCTGAACTGGCCTAACAGAATTGCAGACTTAGGAATGCAGCCCAAATTACTTTCATTCTATCTTCTAGCTCACAAAACCTTCAGGGTCCTATGTGTTCAGATATATGCTGGCCCTACAGCTCCTATTAGTCTGTATATCACGGGGAGGCATGTTGTTCTCAACAATTACTTATCCTTTACTCCAACCAAAAGTGACCATCTTTAACACATGTGTACCCATGTACTGGCAACCTCAGCTCTATGGTTAATTGATAAATAGATCTTTAATTGAAGATCACCATTATAAATAGGTCTTTGAGAAATAAGACTACAGTAAAATAGCTACTGGTTTTCTCAATATTGTAATTGGCGTTGCTAGTAAGACATACGTTTATCCAACACTAGGACCACTGGTCTAAAATGAACAAATTATTTTGTCTTATTTATTTACTCGTGAAACTGTGCAAACAACTGAGAACATTAGAATTGTGAAAAATTAGCTTTTCCAAAGAAAACCCCCAACTTTAGAACCATTCAGTTGGAACAAAAAATGTTAAATGGGCAATGTTGATACCATTTTGGTCTAGAGTACTGTACTCCTTCCTAATTTTCTTTATTCCTGCCTAAGAGCACAGCAATACTACTCTCACACTGAGTATTTCTAAACCATCTCACCATTCAGTATTAAATCAGATGTATTACTCCAAGCTCAGGGATGTAAAATTACCAATAGCTTGAAGAATGACTCCAGCTCTTGTCAATTACACAGTTCAGCGTTTGTTCAGTGATTCATACTATATAGACATCTGTTTGCCAAATAACTGTGTGTGTCTGTAAAAATATGAGTGAGTAGGAAATAGAAACTTAGTCTCTCTCTCTTACAAAGCAGAATGAAGCAAAATTTGATATTCATTGTGAAAAAAAAAATATCCAAAGGATAAGTTTCAAATATAATATAACAAGAAGTACTACTGGTCAAATAAAAATTTGTATAAAAGCATGTATATATTAGTTTTCTTTTCTTTGGGTTAACCTACAACACCATCTAAAGGAGAAAAACCAAATTAATCACAACAATTAAAAAAAAGTGAAAAACACATCTTTTTACTATACGAGGAGTTTTAGACAAGGCATACAGGTTGTCTAAATTAACCAGACATTCACTAAACAAGTCATAACGTGGTGATAGGCTTCCGATGTAATATTGGTCATAATCACAAAAAAATGATTATCTAATTTCTGGGAAAGCAGAAATTAAAAAATTAGATATTATCTATAAAATTACTTGTCATTAATACACAAAGCAGTATATTTAGGTTATATGTTTTATATTTTTATTTTTAAAATGTTTACTCATTTATATTTATGTATTTGAAAGGCAAAACTTCAGAAATAGAGAGAGTGATCTTCCTTCTGATGGTTCAGTTTCCTAAATGGCCACATCAGCCAGGGTTGGGCCAGGCTGAACCGGGAGTCAAGAACTCCATCTGCATCTCCCACACGGCTGTCAGGGACTCAATCACTCCAGCCATCGCCTCCTGCCTCTCAGAATCCCCTTAGCAAGAAGTTGGATCAGAAGTGGAGTAGCCTGGACTGGAACCAGGTACTCTGATATGGGGTGCAGGCATTCCAAGCAGGTGCTTAACCTGATGAGCCACAATACCTGTCCATTTTATATTTTTCAAACTAGAGAGATAATGCTAACATTTGCTTTTAGTTTTAAAAGCAATTCATTCAACAAATATACTTGGTTTCAATTTAACAAATACTTTCTTACCACATACATGTGAGCCACTAAATCAGGTGTTGGGATGGGACAGAAAGATGAATTGCATCACAACAATAGAGGAAATCTGTTTAGACTTTTTAAAACACATGCATTTGATTCCTATTTATAATTGTTGTACCAGTACACAGAAATATACAAACTGATCCCTTTATATCAATATATCATATTTTTTTGGTTCTTCTACTTATCCTTTTTAATATTACTAAGACCATACAGTGGGAATAACCTAGCCACTCTAACATAGGAAAACATGTAGTTAGCTACACAGTGTTGATCTTAACTCAAAAGAAGATAATTTAGAGTGAGTAGAAATAGATCTAAGCATTTATTATATTCAAATAGTTCCAAAATCTCTGTGGAATGAAGAAATGTTGCCATCGTTTTGTCAAACTTTTCAAACTTTGCCAGTTCACTTATAATAGAAATATTATCAGGAGAGACAAATCCCGGTTTTGTGAGACTTGAAGCCTGAACAATTTGGGGCTCTTCCTTAAAGAGGGTATACAAAATTATTTCCAGGGCTTCAGAGGGGGCCCATGCAAATGAGGGGACTAAAAGCTTAAGCATAATTAGCTTCTGAGGAAATCTGTTTTTGGTTTTCAGTCATGAGTAACAAACTTTCATTAATAGCATGATGTGAAACAGAGCAACAAGTATCTGAAATGTAAGTTGGGACGGAAACATGTTTCTGTGAAAGCTAATTACAGGGGGGATGTGGACTTCTCTGAAATTGAACCACTGAGGAACCCCCAGAAACTTACTCTGCCATTACCAAGCACAGCACCATGAGGAGGCTCAAGGTTAATTACTCATTTCCCCTTTCAATCCGTCTCAATTACTGTTAAGGGATGCTTCAATTAGTCATTCTCATTCTCTCCAGGGATAGGAAGAGATTGCAGATAACTCATCCCAAATAGACTTCACAATTTGAATCCGTCCACCCAGCCAAAGAAAAATTTTCACTGGAGACAAGTTAGATTTGCTGTCATCCACTCTGCACTCTGTCAATGCCACTCTTTCATCAGACAAAGAGAAGCCATCAGTCTTCAGGGATGCAGGGCCTTCTTTTCCTTTTCCCCAAGGAGCCAGTTCTGTTTCTACCACACACTTAGCCCAAGACAGCCTTAGGCAATTGTTCATAAAACCACCCTTGGATGGCCCTTTCCAGAAGCTAGCCCCTGAGACAGACGGCCATGTTATCAATCACCCAGACAGCATTCATACCTTTTTCTAAGCCTGCTCTCTATGTGTCATAAGAAGACTGCTTAGCCCTCGAATCTAAAATCTACAGAGGCAGACATTTCAAGGAGTCTTTAAGAAGCGTCTGTGGTGTCAATAGTTTATGAAAGAATACATAAACAATAATGATTTTTAAATGTAGAAAGAAAAGACGCTTCCCATCCTTAGGGAAGCAATTCAACCACTCTTAAATTCACCAGATGAAAGAAAAATTCTAATCAACACAGGGCTTTGTTGCAAAGGTTGTTTTCACCTTTACAAACAATCTAAGTAAGCTAGGCTCTGTTACCATAATGTAGAGATTATACTTGTCAAGCAATGCAATTCTAGCAACAGTATGGAGTAACACCAATGAATGGATAAAGATCGCTAGACATCTTTTACTGATTGTTCTTTAAAAAGATTTATTTGTTTCTTTTTTCCTTTCTTCTCTCTCTCTCTCTTTCTTTGGGAGACAGACAGAGTAAGAGGGAGAAATCCTAAATCTGCCTGTTCGCTCCCTAAATGGCCACAATGCTGGCAGGGGCTAGGCCAGGCCAAAGTCAGGATCCTGGTCTCTCACATGGGTGGCAGGGGTTCAAGTACTTGGGCCTGCGCCTTCTGCTTTTTCAAGCACATTAGCAGGGAGCTGGATTGGAAGCAGAGCTCTCAGGACTTGGGATTTGAACTGGTGCTCCAGTATGGGGTTTCTTTCTGATCAGTCATTTCTTCCTTTGTGCCATCATTAAACCTACACCATCACGGCACTAACACTGTGCTCAATTACTTGTTCTCATGACTGTTTCACCCAATAGACTTTCTGAAGGACTGGGGCTGCTTACAGCTTTGTATCCCTAGTGATTAGTAGAGAGTTGAAACATAGGTGGAGCTCAATATGTGAATTACTCAGGGAAACTCATGGAATAGATAATATTAAATGGTGAGATTTTTAAATTGGCCTTAAATAGTGTCCTTCAACTTAAATGTGAATGGCAAGAAGTCCAGTATTCCAGGAGTTACCATAGCATACTGAATAACGGATGATGGAACTACATTATAAAGAGCTGGCAAAGAATATGTGGCGAAGAGGCCGACCAAATATAGAGCAATTTTTAATATACAGTAATGTCCCTTCTAGATATCAGAACCCAGGGATTGATAACATCTCAAATCTGTTTAAAATAACATTATTGATTTCAGACTTCTTATAAAATTGTTGCATTATGTCTTGAGTTTCCTCTTCAAGATATTTGTGATTTTCTATGTGAGAAAAATCCAAAACTGAATCTTGACTCATGACACTCTTCTCTGTTACACACCCTGGATATCTTGAGACAGAATTATGTCTGTGTTAGCAGGGAAAGGGGGTTTAATACAATCAACACTGGTGACCTTTCCTTGGTACTTTCTAACCCTCTTTTGGCACCACCTTCTCAAACACGACTTCCACATTTTCTTTCGGAGTAAGCCTCAGAAACCACTGACAGTTCAAGTTATCTCCTTATCTATTGTGCTCTGCAACTTTACCATACAACATAAGTGAATATTTTTAGACGACTTTAGAATGTGCTTACAATTACAACTCCAGAAGAGATGGGAAGTACTTAGACAAGATTAGGTGGCTTAAGTTTCTTTTAAAGACTGAAAGTTCTGTAATAATAGCAGATACTTACATCAAGATGAATTTTCTCAGGCAGTCCTTAACATGTAAAAACTTACTTAATTCTCTCAACCCCCTATGACATGGGTTCCATTTTACAAGTGAGAAACCTGAGGCTCAGAAGGGCTAACAACTGACTATTAAGGTCATTGAGATTCAATCACAAGACTCATTCCAGAGCTGTGTTCCTTTTTTAATAATGACAACAGCAAAATAATGATAAGAGCTAATGCTTATGAGCATTTATTGGATGTCAGGCACCTTCTAAACACTTTAAATTTATTTGTTTACTTACTTAAGAAATAGCATTAGGACAGAAATCAAAGAGACTCTTGTTCAAAGATTCTAGTCTGAATGCTGGTACTGATTAACTGTATAACTTGGGGGATGTCACTTGAATCACTCTGGCCTCAGTCTCCATGGAAACACCTTGAAGGTATTGTACAAAATTATCTGAGGACTAACATTATATTTGTAGTCTTCATGTGTGAAACAGGACAGCACAAGAGGCTCTCTAGATGGACATAGGAATACTAAGATGAAATTTGGTATTTCTGCTCTCCAAAGAATTGCCTACTAATCAGCAATGTCACTGATGAAAGTCTAACAAAAATCTCATGTAGTACTCAGAACTGGTATTTGGTGGATTAACAAAGACTATTCATATAAAATAAAATTTGATAATTCAAAAAAGTAATTTCCAGAAGCTATAAAGAAAAAGATTTATAAATTTAATTGTGCAGCTTTTTAAACTATAAATGATAAAACTATCTTTTTTTTTTTTTGACAGGCAGAGTGGATAGTGAGAGAGAGAGACAGAGAGAAAGGTCTTCCTTTTGCCGTTGGTTCACCCTCCAATGGCTGCCGCGGCCGGCGCACCGCACTGATCCGAAGGCAGGAGCCAGGTGCTTCTCCTGGTCTCCCATGCGGGTGCAGGGCCCAAGCACTTGGGCCATCCATCCTCCACTGCACTCCCTGGCCACAGCAGAGAGCTGGCCTGGAAGAAGGGCAACCGGGAAAGAATCTGGCGCCCTGACCGGGACTAGAACCCGGTGTGCCAGCGCCGCTAGGTGGAGGATTAGCCTATTGAGCCACGGTGCCAGCTGATAAAACTATTTTACAGCTAAAAGATAAGTTACTAGAAATAACATTTTTGATACATGTAACAGACTAGTTTATAAAGTCTATGTAAAAGAGTAAAGAAAAAATGGATAAAAATATGTGAACATACAAGTACTTCTTTGTATCCTGGGTGCTTATCCTAGTTGCTTAAGAGAACAATTGGTCAAATAGCCAACGATGAACTAAGAGATTCTATTATTAGTCTTTTATCAGATTTTTATTTTTTAAAGCTATACAATATATATTCAGTCATGCATTGCTCACCCATGGGGACCTGTTCTGAGAAATATGTCATTAGGTGATTTCAAAAATGTGAGATCATAGAAAGTATTCACACAAATCTATATGGGATAGCCTACCACATACCTAAGCCATGTGGCGTGTGCACACACACACAAACACAAACACACAATGTTAGCCTATTGCTCCTAGGACCACGATGAACAAACCAACATGAAGTTGAATCAACAACACTAGAAAATGACAGAATCAAGAGATGCAAGAGATTTGCAAAAATACAAGATATAGGAGACTGTTGCCAGCCTCACACAGCATACTGCTTTACAGAAAACTTATTTTAATAAGCTGGAGTATACCCAACGATAATCAAAATATGGTATAATGTATATAAGACATGTGTATATAAACAATGTATATGTAAACAATGTGTAAGTGTACACATTATATATATATATATATAAACATGTATATATATAACAATGTGTACATAAAACAGTAGTGTGGTCATTTATTATTAATAAAGTTATTAGGTACAGTACATAACTGTTTTGTTACACCTTTACATGACTGGTAGTGCAATAGATTGCTTCTCATGACTATCACTACAAACACATGGGTGTCGCATTGTGCCTTGATGTTAAGATGGTTAAGACAGCACTGGGCAGTGAAACTTTTCAGTTCCATAATTATTGCCTATGTGATCTATCATTGATCAAAACATCATTGATGGAAGGTTAATTTTACAAAATTATTTAAAACTTCATAGAAATACAAAATCAGAATATTATACTACCAAGGAAAAAGGAAACATCAACAAACATTTGAAAAACTGTTCAACCTCATTTGTAATAAGTAATTGATAAGAAATAAGAGAGTTAATAAGTACATATTTGAACAAGACAATATTTTCTCCTAAAGAATTTACTAACTGGTGATAGCCACTGTTGGTGAGGGTGGAGGAAACCAGCATTCCCCCACACAGTGGAAGGAAGATAAAATGGTAGAGTCTCATAAGAAGAAAATTATTTATCAAATTTAAAAATAAGCTTTTAGACCCATCTATTTCACATCTGGGAACCCATGACAGCAGTATGCTCTAAACAATCTAAAATTAACAGCAAGAATCAACATGAGAACTTTTATATGATATGCTATCATTTGTGTGAATTGTTAAAATCACAGACACATACATATGCACACACTTACCTTTACCTGACACCGCTCACCAAAATCTACTCAAAATGGACTAAAGACCTAAATCTAAGACCCGACACCATCAAATTATTAAAGAACATCGGGGAAACCCAACAAGACATCAGCATGGACAAAGAGACATTCGTGGTTTTGTATGTGAGATTTTGGCAATCAAAGCCAAAATCGGCAAATGGGATTACATCAAATTGAGAAGCTTCTGTACGGCAAAAGAAACAATTAGTAAAGCGAAGAGACAACTGACAGAATGGGAGAAAATATTTGCAAGCTATACAACTGATACAGGATTAATAACTGGAATATATAAAGAGATCAATAAACTCAACAACAGCAAAACAAACAATTTGGTTAAGAAATGGGGAAAGGACTTAAACAGGTACTTCTCAAAAGAGGAAATCCAAATGGCCAACAGACACATGAAAAATGCTCAGGATTACTATCTGTCAGAGAAATGCAGATCAAAACCACAATGAGGTTTCACCTCCCCTGCTTTAGAATGGCTTTCATACAGAAATCAACAAACAAGAAATGCTGGTGAGGATGTGGGAAAAAAAGTACCATAATCCAGTGTTGGTGGGAATGTAAACTGATAAAGACACTATGGAAGACAGTGTGGTCATACCTCAGAGGGCAGAAAATAAACCTACCACAAAACACGGCAGCCATCCCACTCCTGGGAATCTACCCAAGGGAAATGAAATCAGCATATGAAGAAACTATCTGTACCTCCATGTTTATTGCAGCTCAATTCACAATAGCAAAGACATGAAATCAACCCAAATGCCTGTCAATTGAATACTGGATAAATAAATTATGGAATATGTACACCATGGAATACAACACAATAGTAAAAAAAAAGTGAAGTCCAGTCATTTACAACAAAATGGATGAAACTGGAAAACATCATACTTAATGAAATAAGCCAGTCCCAAATGGACAAATTCTATATGTTCTCCCTGACCTGTGACAACTAATAGAGCACCTAAAATGTACCATGTATAAATTTAAGTGGCACTTTGAGAAACAATGACTTCAAACAACCTTGCCTTGACTGTTGAGGAACAGCCTTTTAATTCATATTTTTTGTTATCTTTTACTTTCTTTGCCTTTATAATATTTTCCCTGAAACAGTAAGAATACTCACTTATGTTGCATGGTGAAGTTGCAGAGCACAATAGATAAGGAGATAACTTGAACTGTCAGTGGTTTCTGAGGCTTATTCCGAAAGAAAATGTGGAAGTCGTGTTTGAGAAGGTGGTGCCAAAAGAGGGTTAGAAAGTACCAAGGAAAGGTCACCAGTGTTGATTGTATTAAACCCCTTTTCCCTGCTAACACAGACATAATTCTGTCTCAAGATATCCAGGGTGTGTAACAGAAAAGAGTGTCATGAGTCAAGATTCAGTTTTGGATTTTTCTCACATAGAAAATCACAAATGTCTTGAAGAGGAAACTCAAGACATAATGCAGCAATTTTATAAGAAGTCTGAAATCAATAATGTTATTTTAAACAGATTTGGGATGTTATCAATCCCTGGGTTCTGATATCTAGAAGGGACATTACTGTATATTAAAAATTGCTCTATATTTGGTCGGCCTCTTCGCCACATATTCTCTGCCAGCTCTTTATAAAGTTGTAATTGTTAACAATTTGCTACCTCTCTCAACCCTCTGCCCTGAAACTCCCTCTCCATGACTTGCAGACTTTGTAACACGTGACACTCCTCACCTGAACAGTGCAGCAGGTACTCAAACATCCCATGCCTGGGAATGCCTTCTGCGTCCTGGCCCTGCAGAGATCCTTTCTCCAGCCTCTGAACTCTCACCACTTCCTGTATCGCAACTCACAGTTTCCTTTCCTTGGAATGCACTTCTGCTGCTCTTCATTTGTTCAAATTCCATTCAAACTTCAAAACCCAACTCAAGGCCCTCAGATCCCAATTTTCCTTCTGAAATCACCATCTCTTTTATGCCACATACCACTCTCTTATCGGCAGAGAAGTTATTTATGTGTATGTCTCCCATCCCCTGACAGTCCATGAGTACTTGAAACAGGAAGCATAAACCATAGCAAGTTGTCTTTTTCAAGCTTTGCAAAGCCTCATGCAGACAGGAGGCACTCCATTAACAGCTGCAAAATCACTAAATATAAATGCTTGTCTCTGAGAGAACTGCAGGGAGATTTGGAGGCTTTCTAATACTTTTGGCAACTTTCTTTACGATTTTATGCAAATTGCTTAACTTTAGTAGTGTTAATGGTAGTGATAAAATAATAGCACTTTCTTTTTCAAGATGTGGCACTTTACACATACTGTGTCACTGAATCCTCACAACAGCTTTATGAAGTAGACATTAGTACTATATTACAACAGTAAGCTAAAGTGTAATGAGATCAAGTACTATGTCCAAGGTCACATGTGGGGTGTTGGCTTATGATTTTTGTCTTGCTCACCTGTGTACTGTTAATATCCATCACCTAAGGTGTTTCATAAATGTCTGTAAAATAATTTGCTTAAAATCAGGTGTCTGTGCCTGCTTAGGTATATGTAAATTCAATGCCTAATACTATTTAGACAAAACAAGAAAAAAAAGTAACTTGACTTGATGAGATAAACAAAGAAAAGCTGATACTTCCTATTATCACAAAAAGTGACATCATGGTCCATAGACTCTTTAATAGATTGATTTGGTTTTTAATTTTTTGATTGATCATGATCAACAGCAATACTTTGAGCAGCACACCCTAGAAACATGCAAAATTAAGGGACTTTTTCTTTGGGGGTAGAGGGAGTTTCTGGTGATAATCTAGGTGATTTTAGCTCTGCTTTTTTTAAATGGCAATTTCACCAAATCCCTCAAGTGAGAATCAGTTACTTCTCTACTAACCATTTAATATGACCTTGGAAAAAACTCAAGCAGGGGGGCCGTTGTTGCAGTAAGCAGGTAAAGCAGCTGCCTACAATGCTGGCATCCCACATGGGCACTGGTTCTTGTCCTGGCTGCTCAGTTTCTGATCCAGTTTTGTGGTAATGGCCTGAGAGTAGCTTGGGAAGGCAACGGAGAATGGCCCAAATGCTGAGGCCCCTGCCTCTGACATGGGAGACCTGGATGAAGGTCCTGGGTCCTGGGTCCTGCCTTCAGCCTGGCCCAGCCCACACCATTTCAGTCTCAAGGACTTCACGTCCAAGGTCACTGTTCATCTTTTAATACAACAGGACAGGGAGTGGGAATGGCTGTTTTACAAACATGAATCACATATTTGGAATGAAGAGGTCTGGTGGTTTAGCCTCCCAGTTTTGAGAACCTGGACAAATCACCTCATTAGGCTCTTTGATTCACACAGTCCTTAGCTATAAAATGCAGATGACCATCCCTAGGATTTGTGAGCTAATGGATGTGAAAGCACTTTGCCCAGTGGCAGAGCTCAGTAAGTGTTCAGTAAATGTTAGTTGAATGCAACCTATGGGTACTCAAAAAATATTTTTAGGGATAATGATAATGAAGATAACACTGAAGTGTTAGGTGGTAATTTTAATAGAACTTATTAAAGACATCCTTGATTCTACTATTTGAACAACTATTTTTATTCCCATTTTATACCTTACTCACAATGATCAATCTACAGATATATGTGTTCATTGAATGAATACATCTGCTCCATGAATGAATAAATGCATTGTTTTGTTACAAATAGACCAGTTCACAGGAACCTGTATTGAAATTGACGAGACAAATTTTTTTTTTTAGGATTTCAATGAATGATTGTTGTATTGCTAAATCTTATTAAAGGTTTAAGTTATGCTACACATGGGGGAGGTGTGAAGGAGTACACAGATTACATAAAAGGCAATCATTTAAGTTAGAATTAGAACCAGAACCTTCTAAGCAGGAGGAGCCAAGAAAACTCTAGCCATTTCCCTTCCTACTTCACCAATTACTTGAATTAACTGAGCTTGAATTTAACTGCATTGCAAGAACTTTTGGCTTTTAATTCAAACTTTATGTTCTCCAGACATAAAGATAGAAAATTCAAAATGCAAAGCATGGTTTTAAAGATGGCACATAAGAAAGCAAGAAGGGCCTTAGGATTAACTAATGCTCAGAGCAGAGCACCTGAAAGGGAAAATCAGACACACAAATCTTGATCTATTTTCACTGGAGAGAGACACTAAAGGTAGAAAGAACACTCTAATCCTACAGGATATATGTTGCTGTGTCATGTATATAACAAATGTCTTACATGTCATCCTGACATACAAAAACTGTCTGCTTTGCTCAAAAAAGGACAAGTAGGCCATATCAACTTGTGCCCTGATTAGTTTTTTAATTTTTAAATCTTTATATAAGATATACACATGAGAATTGTATTAAAGTATAGCAGAGCTTTTAAATACGAGCACCACAAATTTGAACACTGCAAACGTGTTAAGAGGGAAACAATGTCAGGTATCCATTTGTGACAGCGCAAATCAATGTCTCTAAAAACAGCAGGCAGGTCTATGGGTTATTCTTGTTACCAGACAGAAAAGCAGTCTGTGGCGACCATCACCAAGGAAAGAAAAAAAAAAAGCATCAAGTAAAAACATCGCTAAAAGCAAATAGAATTCTTGAACTCTTTGACCTGCTTTGAGTTGAGAAATAAAGTGTGCATCAGCCCTGCGGTTCCAAGTCCACTCAGATATTTGGGGCAAGTCTGTAGAGCTAGATTTCTTTGAGTGGCTGGTCAACTGGTAGGGACTTAACTACACAAAAGGCAGATGATGTCTTGTCTTTGCAAAGTCAATACATCTTTTCACAGGTCCCCAAACATCCGTAACTCTAATCAGTAATTGTCATTAAAAGCCCTCATTATGTGAAGTGAGTGTAATTAGAGCATCTTGCCCTCACAGGGTGTACTGCACAGAGAAGGCTGGAAGGGTCCATAAATTAGTGCCAATTCACTCTCTCCGTCTACCATGCAATCTGCTGTGAGAGAGAAAAATCGTATTTATTCACATTAAGGCGAAAGCCCACTGGCCCCTACAAAATTAGCCTAAACACTAACTGCAGTTATTTCAGGGACTCCCTATTTCATTATGTGTCTCAGAAATAAAAGAGATAAAGTTTGCCATCAATAATGCCGAACATATCTGCTGAATACCACAGATTCCAAGACATTAATAATTCAAAATCTTGTGGGAATTTTGTCATGGTGGAGATACGACTTGTCTGCAAACGGAGCTCGGGGGATGCCCAGGATGATCTATTCCTGCGTGTGTGCACAACTGCTGTGTTCCTCCCAGTGCACGGGGAGAACACAGATTCTGCTGGGCCTCTACAGCTTCTGAGTCCCTGTTATAAAGTCGCGATGCTTGGCACGTTCCCATCTTCATGTGAATGGTGACCACCACCGTCTGTCATCATATCTTAAAGATGAAAGGGACTGGTAAATTATTTTATTTCCATCTCTTAAACATACGTGTGTGTGCACAGGTATATTTGTTCTGTTCATATAGTTGCATGCGTGGATGTCTACGTACACGTGAGCTCACATAACTATCAGCCTCAGATTTCTTGACAAAGGAGAAATTAGCAAATTCAGTTAAGATGCTCGCTGTTGTTCTGCAGACCATCGCCTGTGACGGTGGCAGGAGCAAATATATTCACCAATATTTTCTCCGAAAGCTTCCATTATGGCCTAGCCAGACTCTCAACTCTTGATGAAAGCTACTGAATAATTCCCCATGCTAAAGCAGGAATAACATTTCTAAAGCTCAAATCTAATATCATTGCCCTGTGGAAATTATTCTTATTGACCTTTGAAACTTAAATCCTCTCTAACAGGGCCAACATCCTATGGGACCTGGTCACCCCTGCCCATTGCTGCCTCACTCATACCAAGCTCTCCTTCTCTTCAGGTTTGGTGCACATGGCTTCCAGTTCTTTGAAAACATCATGGACAACTCTGCCTCAGGGCCGTTGAACATGGTGTTCTTGCTTCCAAAATGTCTTCCACTTAGCAAATCCCTACCACTGCTCAGCTTTCAGCTTAAAAATCAACTGCTCAGAGAAGACTTCTCTGAAGCTCCCCCCACCAAAAACAATTTTAATAATAAATAAATTTAGTAACAATTACTAAATTTTGCTATGTATTAGACACTATGTCCTACTTTTTCTATACATCTTAACAATTTGGTATTGTTCACCCCATGGATTTATCAGCATCATCATCTTCATTACAGACATGTACATGAGTCCTAGAAAAATTAAGAAACGGTTATAGGGTCACACAGCTACATTCTCTCTTTGCACCTTGTATTCCTTGGCTATCACCCATCAGATAATTAGCAGCCTCATGTTTTCCTTCCACACTGGAATGTAACCCCCATGAAGGCCAGAGCTGTGTTTATACTGAGCCCGGGGGAAGAGAACTGTGCTAGCGCTGGGAACACAGTAGGGAACAAGTTTTTCTTGAACGAATGAGTGTACGGCATACCGAGTGACGTCTAATAGAGGGAAAGCAAAGGCTACCTGGAAAGAATTCGTGAATCACTGCTGCTTATCCAGTTCGAGTGCTGAATATGGGAAGTATACATAGGGACACATTATGATTAAGTACTACGTGAAGTCTAATCAAGCCCAGAGTAAATGTAATCTGAGTTACATAATTACATGACATTCCCTTTAGGGAATATTGGCACTTGCCAATAAGAGCAATTATTCAGGGCACCTTTTGAAAATTCAGTCTCTTGGCTTTCAGAGTAGGCTTTCTAGTTCCTAACTTCAATTTCAAAGTATATATGCATTCAAAACTCATTAAAAATTATGTATAATTAGGGTAAAATTGTTTCAAAGGCTCATAGGAGACCTCTTTCAATGAACACAGCTAATTCTTGCATCAAAACAGAATCAATATTATTCCACATTATTTGGGAAACAGAATCAGTGATTATAAATTTTCTGGAACCTAAGAAGCAAGGCTAATTCCCCTGATTCTGGGGACTAGTAAAGATCAGCCCTAGATTTCAAACTGGTAATTGATGGTTATAATCTGAATGAAAACCTGATTGCATTCTTTATTTTTAGTCTTTAATTCAACAGCCTGCATCACTAAATCTTTTATCTACCAGTGTTATATCTATAGAATACAATTAATAGGCATTGTTTCATATTCTTCCTTTCTACAACAAAGCAGTTAATGAATACTGAAATGGTCAAAGGTATGAGGCAGCTTGCCATGAAAATATGTTCAAAGAGTACAAGCATGATACTTTAAATCACAAATCATGCATTTAAATAGAACACAGATGCCAATTTAGGGAACCAACAGAGCCCAACCAGGTACACGCTCAATGAATCAGGGCCACAGGGTCCAATGAGAGCTGGGAGAACCAAGAAAGGATTCACAGATAGCTTCCGTCTAAGCCCATGGGTCATAGATCACATTCCTCCACATTCTCATTCACGTAAGGATAAAAGGAACAATCTGTATTTTTGAGAACCATGACCTATTAGACATAAATGAACTTTGTTCAGCTATCAGCAAGGTTTAAAGGGAGTGCTGTTCTTCAATCAGCATCTGTACTTCTTCCACGAAGCCTTCCCTGATCATTTCTCTCACGCCCTAAATCTCTAAACTGTCTCTCCATTACATGCTTCTGTTAAACACAGGCTTCTATTATCCTGTATTTCAAGTATTTGTGTGTACATGTTTTCATTTTTTTTAAATAAAGATATACTTATTTATTTGAAAGACAGAGATACATAGAGAGATGGAGAAACAGAGAGATCTTCCATCTGGAGGTGCACTCCCCAGATGGCAGCAATGGCCAAAGCCAGGAGCCAGAAGCTTCATCCTATTCTACCACGTGGGTGCAGGGGCCCAAACACTTGGGTCATCTTCTGCTGCATTTCTCAGGCCATTAGCAGGAAGCTGGATTGGAAGTTGAGCAGACAGGACACAAATGGAATGTTGGCATCAGAGGTAGCAGCTTTATCCACTATGCCACAATGCTAGCCCCTGTGTTTCCATTTTGTAAGCAGCAATTTGGGGGGTGGAAGGGGCAGGTTTTTCATCTGATCACATTTTGTGTCCCCCAACCCTGCACCACCAGCACTTTCCATACTGGATGCACACAACAGAACAGTTCACATCACAGATCCATGAACATGGCTACTTGTGAGTGATGTGAGGATGGGTAAGATCCTCATGTATGCATGTACTTGCTCCCAACATATGCAGAAACAGCATAAATCTCATGGGGAAAAAAGGGTATTAAAGATAAGTTTACTTTGGCACAAAATTTTTTGAAACCCATGTATAATTTTTCATAATATTTTTTCCCATGGGCATTTTGAAGACCCCCTCATGTACATGGATTTCAAAAATTTTTTGCACCAAAATTAGCTTATCTTTTCTAAAAAAAATTATTTATTTATTTGAGGGACACAGAGAAAGAGACAGACAGAACGTCATCTGCTCATTCACTGCCTAAGTGCCTACAACAGCCAGAGCCAGAAGCCAGGAGCCAGAAGCCAGGAGCCAGGAGCCAGGAGCCAGGAGCCAGGAGCCAGGAGCCAGGAGCCAGGAATTCAGTTCATACTATTGGCCAGATGTTTAGCTGGACCCAGTCACTTGAGCCATCAACACTGTCTCCCAGGATCTGAACTGGTAGGAAGCTCCTATCAGGAGCTGAGCCAGGAATTGAACCCAAGTATTCTGATGTGGGATTCAGGCATCTTAACCACTAGGCCAAATATCCACTCCATACATTTACCTTTTAATTTCATTTTTCCATGAACTTTTGGAAGTACCCTCATATACTAACATTAGAAACGTTCGTTAGCATCAAAATATAATGACTTAAGTGGAAAGCCAAAATAAGTGTACATAACACTGCACAGCATGAATATCTTAACTAAAGGAGTGTTACTACTTTGACTATTCAATAATTCAATGTATTTTTTCTTCACTTTTCCCCAACTAACACTTACAGATAACTAAGTATGTCATTTGCTTTCTTTGCTCAATCTGGAAGACATAGAACTTAACATTCATGAAAATCAAACTAGCCTTTGATTTTGGAACACTGATCATCCTTTTCTCTTACAAATGCACCATGGATTGTTCTCATTATAGAAAAATCTATAAGGAAGGTTTTTTTTTCCCTCTATACACTTGCTCTTTTCCCCCTTTTTTAAAAAGATTTATTTATTTATTTGCAAGGCAGAGCTACAGAGAGGCAGAGGCAGAGAGAGAGAGAGAGAGAGAGAGAGAGAGGTCTTCCATCTAATGGTTCATTCCCCAGATGGCCACAATGGCCAGAGTTGAGCCAATCTGAAGCCAGGAGCCAGGAGCTTCTTCTGGGTCTCCCATGTGGGTTCAGGGGCCCAAAGACTATGGCCTAGGTCATAGCTGAGAGCTGGATTGGAAGTGGAGCAGCCAAGACGCAAACCGGCTCCCATATGGGATGCTGGCACTGCAGGCGGCTTTACCTGCTATGCCTCTGCACCGGCCCCCCTCTACATACTTCCAACAGTAGTCATTCCTTTTCTCTAGCTCAGACCTAGTATATACAAAGTTTGTTTAATCATGTACATCTCAAGATGGAATAACTAGACACATCGGTTAACATTTTGTTCCTCAACTGAGTGACTCACAGGTTTCAACTATTTGACAACAAAAGGAGACCATTATGTTAACTTTTAAATAAAAGTGGGGAGGGGCACATTGCATATCAGAGTGCCATCTCCAGCTCCTGATTCCAGTTCCTGCTAATGCACACCCTGGGAGGCAGCAGTGTTGGCTCCAGTCCTTGGCCTCCTGCCACCCACATGGGAGACCTGGACTGAACTCCCACCTCCATGGTTCAGCCCCAACTAGAAGCCACTGTAGATGTGTGGGAAGTGAAGGAGGAGTTGAGAGCTCTGTCTGTGTATCTCTCTGTGTTTATCTGTCTTCTGACCATCTCTCTGTCTCTCTCTGCCTCCCAAATAAATAATCTCTTAAGAAGAGATAATTAAATCAAATTAATTCCAGGTTTGTTTCCAAGCATGGGGAAAAAAAAAAAAAGAATACAGATACTGGAAGGAAAGTCTATGTAAGTGGAAGGAGAATATTTAAATAAAAATTTTCCTTCCAGTGATGGACATTTCACCAAAAGTTCTAAATAAAATGAATTACTGTGTGCATAATAGTATGAAAGTCAAAAGCTCATGAAAGTAGAAAGGGTTGATAGTTTTAGATTACATTACTCTAAATAAAGAAGAAATTGTTGCTGACATCACCTTGACTATACTGCATATTGACATGTTTTTGAAGGAATTACAGTTGTGTGGCACAAGTTAAAATCAGATTTATTTCAATCAGCAGCAGAATATTTTCAAAAAATAAAAACACATTAGGATACAAATATATGAAAAGGCCTTTCCAACCTTGTTTTGCATTTACAAAATTTTTAAATTCTTTCTTATTTGCAAGCCAAAAATATGTACAGTGGTAAAACAGTGCTATTATATACATATTCATAAAAAGAGGAACTTCAGATATACACAAAAAAACTCCTGCCCACTACTTCTCCAAAACTTCACTGAAAGAAAAGCAGGGAGGGCGCAGCCACTGTATAAAATCAGTACTAAATGTTTAAAGCTATAAGAAGAAAAGTCACCAAGATTTAAACCTAAGTAACAAAGGGAAAAGAAACAAGAGAATTAAGTCAAACACTCTGTTAACTGAATTCAGACTATGGAATTTTACCAAGCATTAATCTAATATATGCCAAATTAGATTTTCAAATTCTATAATATTTGATTTCTTTTTTTAAAACTAGTTTATCCTCAATCCCAGAAGTTTTTCTTTCAAAGATAAGCTACAATTCTAAGTGGGATTTCTATTCAACTAGGAGTTCTATTGTTATTTTTTAAAGCATTTATGAATCATATTTATGATTTTACCCTCCCTAAACATTACTTTTGACTTTAAAAATGTTAAGACTGATGTGAGAACTAAAAGATGGTTTATCGTGGATTAAATAATCCTCATTTTAAAGCAGGACCATCAGCACACTATTTGTCAACTAAAATAATGTCAGAAAAGTTTTCAGACATCTGAGAATTTCTTTTGAGTTAATGGCTACAAGCAATACCAAGTCATCTGGAAATTTCAGGATGATACGTGTGCTTTGCTTCCGAAACACAACCCTGATTGCATATACAATTTAATACAGATGGTACCTATGATCAATTATATATCAATATATAAATTCTACATTTAAAACATAAATCATATACACTATATACATTTATATATAAATTAACCTATACATTTATATTCAATATAAATAATTCCAATATATTTACATAAAATTAACATATCAATTTATATAGTTTATATAATTTAAAACATATACTAAGTAAATGTTTATATAGTTCATTATTTATTGGTTTAGCTATATGGATCCTAAGTGACTTTTCTGGTTTTTCTTGTGGGGACCACATCCTTGAGGAAACCAACACCACATTCCAGTCTGTCCCAGGGAGAGCCTGCACAGGACCTTCAGCGCTGGACAGCTTGACACTTTCCTTCATACCTCAGTGTAGTGGAACTTCTCATTAATATTCCTCCTGAACTTTGAGCCACAGGAGTGAGGCCATCTGTACAAACCCCCATCACCACAGCCAGGCCACTCACGCTGGTGCCGTTTTCACACATTAAGTCTTAGCAGTTTACTTTGCAACCTACACACCTGTCTTTTAAGAGCCCAAGCAGTCAGTCAACGTGTAGTGAGTAAATCTGACGTGGCTTCAAAACAGGAGAGCAGAAGAAAGAGCTTTAAGAACTCTCAGGGGCCAGCGCCGCGGCTCACTAGGCTAATCCTCTGCCTTGCGGCGCCGGCACACCGGGTTCTAGTCCCGGTCGGGGTGCCGGATTCTGTCCCGGTTGCCCCTCTTCCAGGCCAGCTCTCTGCTGTGGCCAGGGAGTGCAGTGGAGGATGGCCCAAGTGCTTGGGCCCTGCACCCCATGGGAGACCAGGAGAAGTACCTGGCTCCTGCCATTGGATCAGCACGGTGCGCTGGGCACCGGCCACGGTGGCCATTGGAGGGTGAACCAACGGCAAAGGAAGACCTTTCTCTCTGTCTCTCTCACTGTCCTCTCTGCCTGTCAAAAAAAAAAAAAGAACTCTCAGGAGTTTGATTTAATGCTATGAATGAAGCAAGAGTGGAAACAAAAGCCGAAAAGAAAACTGGATAAAGCAATAACAAAAAGAGTTGGTCGTTTGGCAGAGACCCTAGGGAGCAGAAGTTCAAAGGGAGAGCCATATAGCACATTTGACTCCTTGGGCAGCTCAGGTGGACACAATGCCACAGATGTGCAAGGCATTATTGACAGAGCATTGGTATTTTCTGCACCATCATATAACCAGAACACAATAACTCCTAGGAGCAACTTAAAATTTCAGAAGATATGTGTGTATGTGTATGCATGAATATATGCCTAGGAATATACAGGGAGAGAAAAATCTCTTCTGAATTGAAAAAAAATCTCTTCATAAAGCAGTGTCCAACAATTGGACATTTGTTTTGTCAATGAAATATCAACTGGGATACAAGAAGAGCCATGTAAAAATGTAAAATGTATATACACTCATACAGATACACTTACACTATACTTACCTGTAATGAATGTATGACATCCAGGACAGCTTAAATATTTACTTCCCTGGTAAAGATATAGTTAGAGAAAGAGAAGTAGTATGAAAGAGATTCTTCCTAACAAAAGAAGTCAGAGAAGAAAAATTAAGATCAAGAAAACCAAAAACACCAAAGGAAAATCTATACGAGATCCACATCTTGCCAAGAGTGGAATATTTGTGATAAGAAAAGTAGACAAGCCTTGGACCAGTGATCAGGAAGCTCTTTAATTTGACATAATAAGAAACAGACTTATGGACCACAGCATGCTGAAATCACTATACTTCAGACAAGAATTTCTTGGTGATGTCAAAAAACAAGAAGGATGAAATGTGGCTTTGTAAAGGCAGTTAAGAGATGGAAACAAAAGACAAGTTCACTCTGACAAAGTAGAAAAGAAGGGAGGAAAAAAAATAGCCAAGTGGGAAAAGCAAAACTTGGAATGTACGTAGGGATCACAGACCAGGGACGGAGGAGCAAGGCTCCCCAATTTCCAGGGCTTTGGTCCTTACTGGGCCCTGGAAACTGGTGCATTTATTCTACAGATGTTTAGCACACACTAGGTGCCAGGCCCTGTGTAAGCAGCAGGGATATGGAAGGAAAAAGGCAGACAAGGACCCAGCTCTCTTAGAGGTTACTCTCTAGTGGGGAATGACAGACAGCAGGGTGACAGGCAGAGTGGACAGTGAGAGAGAGAGACAGAGAGAAAGGTCTTCCCTTTGCCATTGGTTCACCCTCCAATGGCCGCCGCGGCCAGCGCACTGCGGCCGGCGCACCACGCTGATCCAATGGCAGGAGCCAGGTGCTTTTCCTGGTCTCCCATGGGGTGCAGGGCCCAAGCACTTGGGCCATCCTCCACTGCACTCCCTGGCCACAGCAGAGAGCTGGCCTGGAAGAGGGGCAACCAGGACAGAAGCCGGCGCCCCTACCGGGACTAGAACCTGGTGTGCCGGCGCCGCAAGGCGGAGGATTAGCCCAGTGAGCCGCGGCGCCGGCCAACAAGGTAACTTTTAATACTGGTAACCTGGTGATGAAAATCCAAGGGTTGATGTGCTAGAAAGCCCTGGGAAAGTACTCAGGGAACAGCACAGAGGAGTTATCATTTGAACAGACACCTGAGTGACAAGAAGGAGCCAATCTAGTGAAAACCAGAGGGAAGAATGGTGGAGTCAGTGGGGGGCTGGCTAGAACAGAGGCCCCAGTGAGGAAACAGGTGCCTCTAGGGAAACACAGTCCTTTGGGCTGTGGGCTGCTGAGGATGGGAGAGGTAGTACAAGATGGGGCCACAGGGAAAGACTGGGCTAGTCTGCATGGCTTCTGTTGTTGGGATAAGGAGTCTTAATTTCATCCTAAGGGCCGTAGCAAAACAATTTAGCCTTTAAAACTGGAGAAAAGTTGAGAGAATGATGATACAACATAAGATGTATAATTACAAAGATCACTTTAGCTCATGGAAAGAGTCATAATTTTTAATGGGATTACGTAGAAGCAGGGTGACCAGTTAGGGAATAGTTGTAGTACAACAGGAACATACATGGCATGAGAAGTTGATAAAAAAAAAAAAAAGATACATTTTGAAAGTAGATGCAATAGATTTTCTTTGTGTGTGTGTGTGTTTTTTTAAAGATTTATTTTATTTATTTGAAAGCAGAGAGAGAGGTAGAGTCAGAGAGAGAGGTCTTCCATCCACTGGTTCATTCCCCAGATGGTTGCAACGGCCAGAGCTGCGCCAATCTGAAGCCAGGAGCCAGGAGCTTCTTCTGGGTCTCCTACATGGGTGCAGAGGCCCAAGGACTTGGACCATCTTCCACTGCTTTCCCAGGCCATAGCAGAGAGTTCGATTGGAAGAGGATCAACCAGGACTAGAACCGACGTCCATATGGGATGCCAGCAATTCAGGCCAGGGCCTTAACCCATTGCACCACAGCACCAGCCCTCTAATAGATTTTTTAATGAGTTAGATTTTGGGGAGAGGGAGAATCTAGAAAGAGAAATCAAGGAACCCTTTTGAGTCCACATAATATGTAGAGCTGTTTACTGAAATAAGGAATATTGAGGGAGGAGCAGTTTAAGGATGGGAGATCAACATATCTGTTCTGCACATGGTAAATGTGAAGAAGCTATGTGGGGTCCCGGGTGAAAAATCAAATAGGCCTTTTAGGGGAAGAGGTCAGAGCTGAGGATGCCAGTTCAACAGCACAAGCATTCTGGTGTTACACACAATCCAATGAAATTGAATGGGTTTGCCTACAGAGATGATGTAGACAGAGACAAGGCCAGGAGCCACACCCAAGCCCTGCGCTATTCTAACACGAAGAGTTCATGCAGAGCACAGAAGCTACCTAGGAAAGAGCAGAGAAAGCAGACAGAGACCCCAGGGGAGGAAGTATCATGGAAATGATAAGGAGCAAGTGACCAATCGTATCTAGCACTGCTAAGTGTTTAAGAGGCAGACAGAGAAATCACCACTGGATATAACAAGATCAAGGTCACTGGTGACCTTGACAAGATCAGGGTCAAGTGCTGAGTAGACCTTCAGGGAAACTCAGAGTAAACTGGTGGGTGGGTGGGGGCATTAGAAATGGAGATTGGCACAATTGTTTTAAATATTGCTTGGAAGAGGAGAAGTGAATTGGGGCATTGGCTGGAGGAGAACTGGGGGTAGGGGGTGGGGTGGTGTTACAAGAGCGTGGTCTGACAGAGGTTCATAGTCAATCCTATTCTGGTTTCTAGGCTTACACACAAATGTCTGGGATGAAAAGTAGGATCTTGAGTTTTTCATTGACTCTTCAATGTAATAAACACTTGTTGAAATATTTACTGGACTTCTAGGTGTGAGGCACAGTAGTGGAAATTGGAATAGAACCAAGGATATGGGCCCCCAATTTCAGCACTTGAACTCTGGCTAGGAAGCAGAATCCCAATCCCAGACTTGTGGAATTTTTGTTTCATGGGTCCAAAAAAAAGTAGGTTAAACCTAAAGTTCTGCTGGACTTAACTATGGTTCACATCTGATGACAAACATGAAGGGACAGACTGTCAATAAGAGCTACTCCCCCTCTACACACTTACCATGTTTATTTAAAGCTCAACTTGTCAGTTTGGGTCTTGCAGATATTGAAAAAAGAATAAAAAGAAATAGAAATGAATCAAAAAATACAATTAAGAAGATGGCAGAAAATTATGCTGACATTTAGGGAAAATCTACTTATTTATAAATGTGTAAAGATTAGTAATAAGAAAATACCCAAAAGAATGTACCAAAAATTCAACTATGTATGAAAGAAATGTAATCACAATCACCAAATGGCCTCAAGAGTCAGAGAGGAGCAGCGGTTAGAGCCATTTGGCTATGAGACAGCAGTATCTTTCTCAGACAATGTAAACCACTCTGGCAGCACATGGTAATCATCTTCTGCCTGGAGAAACCTTTCCATTCAAATCTCCTCGTGTACACTGGCTGAGGATCCCTCTGTAACTGTCAGTGTACACAGTGCTCCCACATGCTCCGTCCTCTACCTCCAGCCTCCTCCAAATTATGGTCACAGTCAGGCTTGGTTCATTTCCTGGATGATGACGGATGACTTCATTACAGAAACACAGGTAAGAATTACATACAAAGAAAGAGAGCAGTCTGAACAAAAGGGCAGAGACTGAGCCCTTTTACCGTATGATCTCTTACTAATAAGCCTCACATCTCCCTACACCCGGGAGACCTGCGTGACCACTTTTGGTTTGAGAAGGAAGAAAGAAAGAACAAAGTGAGGGAAGGTAATGCCGCAGCGCTTCTGCATGCCAGCAGCTCTGCTGAGGCCTCTCCTGTTTCCACATCCACTCCTGAACAATACTACCTCACCCATGCAGAAGGAGACTGAGACAAACAGGCCTAAGAATTTTGCCCGAATTCACAACGTTGCACAGTTGGAGCATTGAGGAAGAAACTCCAGTGTGTGTGACTCAATACCTTTCTCTTCCCGGTATAATAGACTGTGGGTATGTAGGCTTAAGTATATCAAAATGAGGAGAAGTTGTGTAAAATAATAAAAATAATATAGAAGTGTAATTTATTTGTATACTGGGGTGTTTCGAATCAGTATTTTTGTTTGCAAATGTCAACTAAGCTAATGGGATAAACATTTACATTTATACAACCATCACAGAGGAAGTATAAATACATATACACATACACACACAATTACTAATTTCAGAGTTAGTCAGGAGTGACCTGCAGACATGAAATGCCATACATAGGGAACAGCACTTAGAAAGCAAGACCTGCTGTGTTGGGTAGCATATTGTTACCGGGATGAAACTGATTTTAGCCCCTTTTGGTAGACACAGGTAGAAAGGATATGTATATGTGAACACACACACATACACATACCTGTGTCTGCTCTCTATCTAGGTACTGAAACGTGTATTTTTAAAACATGGAACCATATTGATATCTCCAACTTCAGTCCAGTACTACAGGACTTATTCTTCTGATATTTGTAACTTCCTATTCCAGTAGTAAGAAATCAGGCTCCCACTACCCTCAATTTATTTCCTCATTCCTCCTGGCCCTGTTAGTGCCAAGTGCCTTGGTTTTTCCCAACCCCCTGGACCCAAGCCCAGTCACCTGCTCAGCCCCAACCACCTCCTGGGCCCAACACCCACCTTGGTCCTGACAACCTTCTCAGCCTTGACCCCAGAATCTGCCCCAACCCTTGCTCCTTTAAGGGGAAGGAGAAGAACCAAAATATACCTTGAAAGAAAAGATAAGGAACGAAAAGAAATGAGGGGGTGGGGTAGGGATACAGCAGGAAGAGGAGAGAAAGAGCTCACCCTCACCTGAATGCCCATCTACCTGGGAGTATTTCTCTAGGCTGGGAGTCATTTCCCCACTTCTTTCCCCTTGAAGATATTCCACTTAATTCAGCCT